>NC_137778.1:8915817-9365817 GCF_963455305.1 Plecotus auritus
AATCTAAGCCACTTAACACTTTAAGGTTAGTTTTGCTGACTGTCCCCTCAGGTACGTACCCTCATCAATCTAGTTTTAACAATTTAAAATGAATGCAACATTGACATTTTAAGCCTAAATCATGACAGGAAAATCAAAATAAACCAAAACCAGAGCAATCATACTATGAGTAAGACAAGGTACACAGAAACAGCAGGGAAGACCTCCAGGCAACTTAGTCTGCTCAAGGACACGCATTGTTAATTGCAACAGAAAGGCAATCTACAATAACAAAATTCAGCTGAAGATGAGCAGCTACTACTAGTACCTTCCAATAGCAGCCCAAGCCAGTGGCCTAAGAAAATACTGGATATCAATTTTTTAAAATAAATATGTTTTATTGATTTTACAGTGAGATGAAGAGAGAAGGAGAAAGGGAGGGAGTGAGAGAGAGAAAGATAGATGCTCAATCAACTGAGCCACAGCGGCCAGGGCTCGATACTGATTTTCAAACACTACCTTAGTCAGCTAATAAAAATCACTAAGAATGAGAAAGAATATCTAAATAGTTATCTGATTTTAGCAGAAATTCATAAATTATTTGACTGGTAATTTTTTAAGAAGCAAAGGGAATAAAAACCCTCACTCACTACCAAGCATTTAAAACAATCACAGATTCGGGAGATGGTTAGGAGGTCCAGGGTGGTGGGCCAGCATTAGGCAGGGTAGTGGGAGGCCAAATGCAGGGAAATTTCCCCGTGCCTGTCCTCCCCCAGAAGCAGCGCCGCTGCTCATCTCGGTCATTGCACTCCCATGAAACCCAAGTGCACACCAACCCCTTCATGCCCACCATCTCACGAGGCCTTTAGACCACATATGCTGACAGACCACAACTTTGTCACACTTGCTACTGGTGATGTTTACTGCCAAGGAGCCCTAGTTCTTGGGCAATCCTTGAGCAGTCACAGGGTAACGGGGACACTGGTGGTTCTGCTTGCATCCCACGTTTCTGATCTGAGGACTGTCCTCTGGAGAGTATCGAATAAGGAAATTGTGGGGACCTGATAAGTGCCATGTTGGTCTGATCTTTCCAAAAAGTTCCAAGGTCAGGTCACCCTCACCTCACTTCACTGATGGGTCCTCCCTCATCACAGAAAGTGTGTCTTCATGGATGTTATCCACTACCGAGGAGCTGTTTGATAGGGAAGAATTTCTGTGGCTCTAGATTCCAGGGAGCATATTATTTCTATATGGTTTATGTGTCTTCCAACCACCCTTTGAAATGCATAACGTCCTGTTCCAATACGAACACACTATAGCAGCTTTGTCAGGGCTAATCAGGGCTTACCAAACAGTTTATTCAATAACTCCTAAATTGCAGATAGTAACAAACAGTTGTCATTTATGTAACTTGAGCAGTAACACACAACTCACACCTATAATCCTGCCTTCAAATAATTTAGTTTGAATGCAAAACTAGGGCATCTTGAGGGAGGTGACCTTGAAATGTAGATTCAAGGTTTTGATTCTACAAAAACAACCCTCAGACTGAATTGATTTGGGGGGGATGTGTGTGATCCTTGCACAGGGGCCATGCTCATCTCTGGAGCATCCCAATTTTAGTATACGTGCTGCTGAAGCAAACACCTGAACTGATTTCTGAAGACGGTTCAGCCCCAGGCATTCTGGGTCAGATTTCATTTCTGAATACCTCGGGGAAATCTATCTACAATGATTGTACGCTGCGTTTTACTGAGAATCTCCAAGGTGTAGAAGAACATGAAACTCAAATACCAGAGTTGTTATCTCTATGGCCTTGGGGGACTATCTGAAAATTAATAGCATGTGTCAGCCAGCCTATGCCAGTCAGCCTGTGCTTGCTCAGGGCCCTCCAAGCTGACCATCGTATTGGATGAAGCCCCACTCTTGCCTGAAAAATCCTACACAAAGATATGATGGGTTGTCTTGCAACTGAGGCTTCTAATGGAGTTATCTGTAATCCTCAGTGCACCACTCTCCCCAGATTTGCAGCCATCACAAAGACCCTAACCAAACTGCAGCTGGTCAATAAAGCTGGATGCAGCTCTCTGAGGAAGTCTTGGAACCAAACCACAATGCCCCTTTGAGGTTTCTTAATGATCCTGACCCTCAGCAAACTCGAGTTTAATCTGACCATTTCAGTTTTGAGGTTTCCATTCAGCAAAAGGTCAGGGCACCAAGGCCAGCAAAGAAAGGAGAAAACGGCAGAAGGAAGCCTAGGTTACATGGGGAAGCACGCATGCACGCAATCATGAGAAGTTGGTGAAATGTCTGCAGTAACTATGCAATTGTTTTGTCTGTGTGTTGTCAGAAAATGTATCATCACCCTGGCTCTATTATATAAAAGTCTCCTCTAGTTCTTTTAAAGGGTAAAGCTGTGCCCTAACTGGTTTGGCTCAGTGGATAGAGCGTCGGCCTGTGGACTGAAGGGTCCCAGGTTCTATTCCGGTCAAGGGCATGTAACCTTGGTTGTGGGCACATCCCCAGTAGGAGGTGTGCAGGAGGCAGCTGATCGATGTTTCCCTCTCATCGATGTTTCTAGCTCTCTATCCCTCTCCCTTCCTCTCTGTAAAAATCAATAAAATATATTTAAGAAATAAAAAAATAAAAAAATAAAGGGTAAAGCTGTTAAAATAGTTGTGTCTACTTAAGGTTGACCAACTCAAGTGCCTAATAATGTAGAAATAAAAATCCAGTTTGAAGCACCCAGCTATTCCAAGATATAGGTTCTAGCCTTTAATGAGGTTGGTGCCTCATTTAACCTTGTCGGCAAAGTGAGTGGAAACAAACTTCCAATAGGCCCCTGATAATGGTTTCTATTCTTTCTAGAAGGAGCTTTGAAATGCTGATATGTATCAGTACTAAAATATGTAGTCCACATATAGTTCAAAGTATCCCTGAAAACTGTATTCAGTATTTTGAAACGTTTAATGAATAAAGACCCATTTCTTTAAGGTTGAGTAAACTTGCCAACATTTTGATTCTGACTCTCTCAGACCTTTCTGAAGCACAGCTGAGAACCCAATGCTGTCACACTCTGCAAACACCAGCAGCACCTCACCGGTGCCTCTGACAGAAACCCAGTTTGGCGAATGTCAGAGATATTTAGTTACTGCCAGTGACCACACCAACTAAACGTAAAAGTTGAAATCACTATATCATAGAGAGAAAACTTAATGGTTTATTTACCATACATTTACTATCACAAAGCAAATGATTAATTACAGGCAGCTTTTGAAGGAGCTAGGAGACTGTGTCCTAGAATATTTCAATTAATTCACTATGTTTGGCCAACTTTTAAGTCACCCTGAAGTATTTCCAATCCCTGGGCCAGAAAAATCTACTTACATCTTCAACTGTGTCTTCTGTAGTAGCAGAAGTGTGCAAGAAGTGGGTTATAAAAGAATCAATTTTATTTAATGAGTCAATTACTAATCTGCAATCTTTATTGACGATACCCATATAACTCCTTTAGGCTATTTAAAAATATACAGACAGAGCCTTCGGTGGATTGAATGTGGAGGTGATAACTATCAGTGAAGCACCATAAATGTTGGGAAAAGTGGGGGTTCTCAGTGGTAAGGTGTTGGGCTGTGAAAAAGTGGGGATGTTCAGTGATAAGCTGTTGGGCAGTAAAAAACTGAAGTCTAGCTCATTTGAGGCAGAATACTCAAAATGATGAGTAACTGGGCCTGCTTCAGCTTCTCTGCAGAAGAGAAGTCGAGTGCACAATGATGAACTGACTTAAGGTGTAAGCAAGGAATTCTGTCTCACTTCCCAGTGTATCTCATCATCACATATTCATTACAATTGTAAAGCAAGGGGGGGAGGGGAAGGAGGCCTGAATACAGCCAGATATTTTATCATTGGGGTGTGAGTCTACTGACCTAGCCCCCAAAAACTGAGAGTACTGTATTAACTAAAGTAATGCTTTGTACATAAAACAAAAAGTTTCTAAAACACAACAATGTTTGAATAGAAATGGATTCTAATTTGATTACTAGTTTCCAAACAAGAGACCAAAGCCTAGAGTCACAAATATTTGATAGAAAATTGAAACTGTTCTCCCATCCCCTAATAAAAATTCCTCAATCATATAAAAGTGAGAAAACTCAGTAAGTTTCAAAAGGCTTAGGTGTTAAGAAGCTACAAAGATACTGTAGTTTCTGTCTTTTTGGTAATCTCTTGTTTGAAAAACAAAACAACCCATCTTCTTTTTTTATTATGACAGTACTTCGAATAACTTAATTGCTGCTTCTAGACTACTGGCAGAGTGAGAGAGAGAGAGAGAGAGAGAGAGAGAGAGAGAGAGAGAGATAGAGAGAGAGAGAGAGAGAGAGAGAGAGAAGGGCCACAGTTAAATAATCAGGGGCTATATAAAGCAAGCTTATAGTTCTGGTTATCTGCATGGCTCTTTCATTTGAGACAAAACAAACACTAAGAGCAAATACAGATGAAGGAATGAATTAAACTAGGGGTTGTTTCCTTTTCAGGTCATGAATTCCGATATTCACACAATATTCTGCATTCACATAATATCAAGGGAATGCAGGCCCTTGAAACCTATTTAGGGACCCAAGTTAAGAGCCACGGAATTAAGCCAAATCTGTTTGAGCCTGCCCTTGTTGGAAGCTTAAAACTCAGAGAAAATCTGCCACTTGGAAAAAGGAGGAAGGAAGAAAAAATGCTGCAGGTACATGGAGTCAAGGGCTGTACAAAGCAAGGCCACAAAGCAAGCCAGACAGCGCTCCCAATGTGTCCTTACCTGTCAAGGGCTGGCTGAGTTCCGCCTGCACTTTACCCTTCGCTGATCCTTCCAGAGGTAAACCTCTGTCCCCTTTGTAGAGTTTCGGTTTAAATGGAGAATCTTTCTCTTTACCTTTTGATCCTTTAGGCCGGCCTGCTTGCTTCTTCTTGGATTTGCCATCCCCCTTCACACCCAGTAGTGGATGGACTTCTGTAAAAGGACAGACAGGCATGGAAAGGAATCCGTACACCACCAGCACCCCCATCACCCCAACTAAGCACATGGCATGCCACCTATCCAGGAGCAAAGGATGTTGCCCTTATATCCCAGATCCACTAATACAAAGAGAAAAATTTGCTTTATTATTTATAAAACTATAAAAAGAATGGCCATTAATTGAGAAATAGTTGCTTGGCCAAAGGGCACATATAGCCTACGTGGTTTGCACCAAGCCACAGCAGTTCTAAATGGAAAAAGTAGCTGAAAGACACACTGACACTGTACACACCAAGGCAGAACAGGAATACACACAACCATAAAGTCATGGGAGAACAGAAAAAATGGGCTTTGGAACTAGAGTCCCAGGTAAGAATCCTGCTCAACCACGTGATTATTAAGGCTCCCAGAGTCAGACTGCAAAAAGTATGTAGGAGGAAAGAGGACTGTCCAAGTCTGAATAGTACTTTACCACCTAATCAACTCTTCAGGGGCGGGTGGCAGCAGCGATGGAAATGGTGGCACAGTGAAACAAACCCAGAGCCAGATGTCAGAAGACTTACAGTGTGTCATGTCACCTTAGGCAAAGTACAGAGGGCAGAATCTCCCCATTTTGAAAGAGAAGTGAAAGCACATGAAATCATTACAAAGTTGCAAAGACTCATGGGAAAATTCCTTTAAGAGAAAATCACTGAAACAGGAAATTGCCAGATTGTGCGAAGAGTAAAAAGTGGGGTCTATCAGGCAACAGAGAGAAGAGGCGGCTCTTACCATCATTTGGAACTCCTTGAAGTTCTATATTGGTTGTTTTGGGTTTCTTCTTAGGTGGCTGGGACCCATCTGCTGAAGACTGCCTCTTCTTCTCTGAACTAGCTCCTTCGTCTATCAAGGAAGTTTGGACTGCATCCGGTGGGGGGCCATAAGGATTTTCTTCTGGGTCTTCTACCTCAGGGGCAATGGGTAAATACAATAGAGCCTTTGAATCTTCCAGCTCTTCATCACTATTTGGAATAAGATCAGAGAAGGGATTGGAAAAAAAGAGGAGACAGTTGCTTAAACCAACAACCCTTCCTCTAGGACAGAATCACCTCTATTAACCCTTCCTCTAGGACAGAATCACCTCCATGGATCTGGAATTCTAAGGAAGCCAGAATGAATGAAAGGAAATCAGACAGCATGATTAATAAAATCAGTAGTAAAATTAAATGGCAGAAATGAATTATTTCGGTTTAAGATTTTCTATCAGGGGAGAAAGGAAAGGATTTCGTGTACACAAAAGCAGCTATCTCTTGGGGCTAATAAGCAGATGGGACTGAAGGACCAGCCACGGGGAACTGAAGAGGAGGAGTGTCTCAAGGCCTAGCCCCCAAGGTGGCTCACCTGCTACAGAAAGCAGCAATAGGGTCCACACTGGTGACATCCACTTCTTCATCCTCAGCAGCATCAGCCCCTGCAGGACAGATACACAGCAGAGGTGTGAAAAGTGTAAAACTGCTTTTCACTCGTGGCTCAATGATTTTCATAAACGGAAATTCAGAAGAAACCAAGGAGGAGAAGCAAACAGTTCATTTATTTAATCATTCAACAAATATGTGCTAATTGCCACCATGTGCTAGGCATGGGGACTACAGTGAAACCGAGAAACTTGGGAACAGTTCTTCAGTAAAAGCCGCGTAGTCTAATTGGGAAGACAGACATTAACAGATTATTTCAATTCAACATAGTAAGTACTACAGTAAAGGTACGCTGAATTCAATTCAACACAGTTAGTACTACAGTAAAGGTATGTTGAATTCAATTCAGCATAGTAAGTGCTACAGTAAAGGCTTCACAGAACACAACTAGATAATATCAACACAGTCCAGCACATGCTGCATTCCCGGTGGTCCTGCTAACACACATGAGGTGTGCAAGTTCCCTAATATTACAAAATAGGGACCTAATTCCAGCACCATCAGGGTGATCTGTGGCATTAGTTATTCACTGACAGTGCCAACTGGGCAGAATAAGCATTCACACACTGAAACCCCCACTAGATATAAAGCCCTGTGTTAGACACCATGGGGATAAAAAGTCAAATCTTTATTCTCAAGGAGTTGCCTACCTGGAAGTTCAGAAGATAGAGAAAAATATCAATGATCACGATCATAAGAGAATGCCTATCAGACCTGGCACTATACTGAGTGCTTCAGGTGAAGTACCTCATCCATTCCCCACAACCCTAAAAGGCAGGCTCTATTATCACCACTCATACACACGAGGACATTCAGGTTTAAGGAATATGTGTTTTTCCCAATACAATATGACTCCAGAGCCTGAGCTCTTTACCTTCACTTTACTGACAAAGGAGAGACAACACATGATACAGCTGAGACTCAGCATGTATGGGAGCTTTGCTAAGTGCACAGGTAAATCCTCAATTAACTATCTGTAATTAATCAGGAAATGCAAAGTGAAATGTTAAGAGAGCGGGTGAATCCTAGTAATAATGCCCACGTAAGCCCTTAGTCAATTAAAAAAAGGTGACATTTTAGACTAAATGATGAAGTAAACTTTCAACACAAATTAAGGATGAATACTAAATAAAGCAATCAGTTTTCTTTTGAGAAATACTATCTGCAATGGAGAAATATTACCTGTCTGCTCCGGCTCACTCTTATCTTCATCTTCAATATCAAACTCTGATTCCCTTTCCTCGTACTCTACATTTTCATCCAACTCTTTGAAGTCTGGTGCAAAGGCACTCCAATTTTCCTACGCCACAAACAGAGTACATACCATCTGAGAAAGCAACAGTCTGTGCTCTAGCCATTAATCACATAAGTGAAAGATTCAAACATGAAAGCAACTTAGAATTTGGAGATCAAATTTGATGGGTAATGAAAATCGGGTATCTATAGGTCTTACTATATTAAGGTATTTCCTACCTTGAACATTCCAAGTTATTATTAACTGTAGTTCTTTCATTAAAAAAAAACAACTGCCATCTTTAATCTTTTTAAGATGTAAAACCAACTCCAACTCCCACTTACTCTTCTTCATTGAAGCAATAATCCAAAATCCAAACCTCCACCCCAAACTTCTTCGGTACTGCCCCAAAGAGCAAATAAGGCAAAATGACCAGAGTTCTACACACTTTCTAGGCTGCTAATTAACCATTCTCCAAGGTGTTAACAAATACTGCTTTATAACCCAAAAAGTGCAGTAAGTAAAGAAAATTCTAGGGTCCAACATCTTCAAATCTTTCATATATTATTAGACTGATTATGAGTACACCAATTATAAATATAATGAAAGGTGTTTAAAATAAAACCAAGATATAAAACAGAAACTGAGCTGAAAAAAAGAAACGCAAAAGAATAATCTCTCTCAGATAAAGAAACAGAAAAATGTAGCAGAAAGTCCACTAGACTTCTCGCTGAAAATAACTAGTAAATTCGCTATCGCCCAAGATCATCCCATCAAAATAAGGCAAATCTAGATGCACTGAACCTATTTAATTAGGTTACAAGATTCATATGCAAGCCCAGCTGGTGTGGCTCAGTGGTTGAGCATCGACCTATGAACCAGGAAGTCAGGGTGCATGCCTGGGTTGCTGGCTCGATCCCCAGTAGGGGGTGTGCAGAAGGCAGCCGATCAATGACTCTCTCATCATTGATGTTTCCATATCTCCCTCTTCCTTCCTCTCTGAAATCAATCAATAAATAAAAAGAATCATATGAAAAAAAGTAAATAAGGTAATTTTTAGTGTACTATTTGTAAAATTCTTGATAAGAAAAAGGGTTTCTAGTTTCAAAGTAATTAAACCAGAAAAATACTTACTACTTGATTTTGCGCCCAGATAGATACCACTCCACTAGAAATAGATGCTATGATGGGTCGAACAGGATGCCACTAAATTTAATGAAGGAAAGAAAAATCAGTTCTAAGAAGGAATCCACGATTGTCTGTTAAGGAAGTTAACAACAGCAACCTCTCATTCTACTCACAGCCACATCCAACAGGAGCTCTCCTCTTGTCCCGTGGAGAATCTTCACCAGGTTGCCTATGCTCTTCTCCCAAATGTACAGGGCGTGCTGCCGGGCTGACCCTGCCACTATGTATTCCCCATCCCCAGAGAAGCAGCATTTCTTCCACGGGGTCCTGAAGGACAAAGAAAGCACCCAAGGAAAGCTAGAACCTGAGCCCAGGTTATGAATCAGCACACATTCTGCTAGGTTCTGCTACCCACCTATTGACCAAGTCCTGTAACTTTTGCATAGGTTCAGGCTCTCCATCTCTCCCACAGGTTAGAATTTCCCTGCCATCATAAACTCGGATTATTCGATCTGCCGTGTTAATTAAAAAGCAACTGCAGAAAGGAGAAAAATCACAAGTCAGGAATCTGTTTCCGTTAACATTTTCTATTACAACCTGCTACTTAGAACAGTACCATGAAACAACTAATAAATTGGGGAGAAAATGAGTAAAGACCTAAGTAATGTACTCAAATACTTATGCATCTACCTGTCACATTCCAAACCAAAATTTAATTTGAAGTGAAGATTTATTATATACCTCCTGTGTATGCTTGAACCCTGCATGTGCAAACTAACAAACCAATCATCAGTACTGACTGAGATCCAAGACCTGTAAATTGAAACCAGCTTGAATTCCCAAGAATACAGTTAGATGTATATAAATACTTCATTTCTCTGGCCTATGTTATTCACAATATATTCTTCTTAATGAGTTCATAAACTATTTCAATTTAAAATGTTCCTTTTGTTTTTTACTGTTAATAACTTTAGAAATTTGTCTAAAATATATTATTGCACACCCTTCTTCCAGACTTTACTGACATACCTTTTCTTAATTGAAGAGAATTTTGAACATGAATGTCCCCTAAGCATGTATGGTGTTCCTACATGAAATAGGATGACTGTTACCTCTTTTATTGACAACCTATTTCTTCTTGTCTCTGTTGATATGTCTACTTCTAGCTGGATAACCAAACTTAGCAGAAAAACATTGGAAATTAAGGGGGTAAACAGGTTGGTTTTATGTGAATAAAGTGTATGTTCAGTTACTCTGTGAATTCTGTGACATCTACTCTAATTATAATAATAGCTAATCTTTACCCAGTGCTAACCATATGCCAGGCATTGGTTCCAGCACATATCACTCAGATATCCTTTCTGTAAAGGAACTGCCTGACAACCTCCTGATAAAGAAGACGTAAATGCTGGTTCAATGCAGTAAAATTAAGAACCAGATATTGACAATCTAATAACTATTTTTAAAAATATTTTTATTGATTTCAGAGAGGAAGGGAGAGGGAGAGAGAGATAGAAACATCAATGATGAGAGAGAATCACTGATTGGCTGCCTCCTGCATGCCTCCCAATGGGGATCGAACATGCAACCTAGGCATGTGCCCTGACCAGGAATCAAACAGTGACCTCTTAGTTAATAGGTCAATGCTCAACCACTGAACCACGCCGGCCAGGCTCTAATAACCATTTTTAAAGTAAACTTTTACAAAATTTTAAGTATAATATACACAAAAAGTGTAAATCAATGTATTTTTGCATTCCACTCAATTAAAACTGTCCCTAAAAAGACAAGGTCTCACCTCCCCTTCCGGGCAAACTCTATTGACTTAATGGCTGTGGTATTGCTTGTTCCAGTTGTTACTCTGAAGGAAGCAACAAGATCTTGAGAATCTGTTTTTAAGACCAAAATCTAAAGTTTAAAAAAAAAAAGTTAAAAGTAAGTAGTCAAGTAACTTACAGTAATTGGATCTGGCTTCTGTTTCTAAAACTAGAGACTAGGTAAAAATATAAACATCTTTATTCCCATGTATTCAACTTGATTAACTGGTACTGCCTTTTACCTCTTCAAATAAAGGATAGTGTCTTAATCTATTCTTAAAAGAGAATGTTTGGTGTTTATCACAATGATCAAAAAGTGGAAGCAACAAAAGTATTCATCAACAGATGAATGAATAAACAAAATGTGCATACATACAATGGAATATTATTCAGCCTTGAAAAGGATGGAAATTCTGGCACATGCTGAGCATGGATAAATCTTAAGGATATTTTGCTAAATGAAATAAGCCAGTCACAAAAAGACAAATACTGTATGAGTCCATTTATATGAGGTACCTAGAGTAGCCAAATTCATAAAGACCGAATGACAGTGACCAGGGGCTGGAGGGAGGGGTAGGGATGCGGGAGCAGGGAGTAGGGAGTTATTATTTAGTGTTTTGCAAGATGAATGGTGGTGATGGGTGCACAACAATGTGAATGTACTTAATACTCATGAATTATACACTTAATGGTTAAGGTGCTAAATTTTATGTTGTATGTACTTTATATGTTTTTTTACTGCAATTTTTAAAAATTGTCACTTTCTAAAGTAGCCATGGAATTATACTAGCCCATGTGCCCTAGTTTTTTAAAAAAAAAAATCAAGAAGCTTAATGGAACTACAAACTCTAAGCTTAAAAGGTACCTTAGCACTCATCTAACCTGACTTCTACAAAACTACAGGTTAAGCTAGCCTGAATTATACAATATTTACAGAACTAAGTATTTTCACCAGCAGTAATGTGACTTTTAAATTTTGTAATTTAGAAATGATCCTTCCTTAGTAGAACCCAGTAAAGGCCCTTCCATCTTTTTCTAGGCCACATAATCTCTGACCACTCTTAATCCAAAGAACAGAAATTATTAAGCATGAGAGAAAAATAAGCTCTATGTGCAGGAGGCACGCTTAGAGTGGGGGTAAAAGAAATTTCAAAGGAAGTAGCATAAGCACACATGAAATGAGCCAAAGCACAGGATGACTGAGGGGTATTGTGCTGGCTTCTAGGCTTACCTTGCCTTTTGCATTTCCTGTATAGATATATTCCCCTCGCCTATCAAAAGACGCAACCACGTTCAAGTCCGAGTCATCGTCTACCGGTAGAACAACATGTTTGGAATCTGAAAGGGTCAACATGACAGGAGCAGATTTCATGGGACACACGAGAACCTTGTTCCTGTTTAAAAATATGAATAGTACATTGGCTGTTGCTTTGGTATCAGAAGGTTGATACCCTCACCTACTCTTCTAGCCCAAGCAAACTGAATACGTATAGTGAAAGCCTAAAATCTAACTGTGTAATGATAGAGAAATGACTGAATAAAGTTACGGAATCCAACTTGACAAAATAAAATGTAACCACTAAAAATAAAAATGTAGCAAATTAGTAAAATATGTATAAAATTAAGAAAAATATTGATTATAACGATGTAAAAAATAGTATTTATGGACACGTAACATGCATATCTGCGCTCTGTGAGTGATAAAGCTTTATATAACAGCCTTTATACATAAAGAGAATTTGACTAAAAGAGAACCCAGAGAATGTCTGGGTAATGGAATGATTAGGTAATTCTTTCTTAAATGCAGTTTAATACTGAATGATTTCTTCTACTAAAGAAATCCAAAAATGGGGAGGGGGAAGGGCAGGTCAAGGACTAGTTATTATACTTATTCCTATCTTTGTCCATTTCCAAAGTCCTATGTTTAGCCAGCATTTCACTATATAACACTCTCCTTAAAATATATTTAGTAGAGCCAACCTAGACAGGAAGACTTTTTTATGTGGAAGGTCTAGGGATGTGTGAATTTGCTTCCCAAAACCTTAAACTGAAATTGTCATGAGCCTGGAGCTAATCCATATAAAATTAGACCCCACCCCAGGAAGAACAGCTCAGATTAAACATACTGATCTCTTGGATGATACTGGACTTTTAAGATGGGTGAAGGGAACCGAAACCTCTGGTCGCAGTCTCCTGAGAGAACATCCCACTGTGACACTATGTTATCAGTGGAAGCACTCACGAGCTTATGACCATCTCGACTCCAGCTGAGAAGGAAAGAAGAGTAACTTAGCACATGTTCTAAGGTAAAGTATATCATACCACTCTTACGGACAAAAACGCTTAAGTCACACATATTGCCCTAATTGCACAGGTCAATATTTCTTTTTTTAAAACATACACTCAAATCTACAACAAGCTCTCCCAACTAAGCAATAAATAAGCATGTTTTCTTGACATTTTCATATCTGGTAACAGAAGCACTTAACAATTCAAGATAACACTACAAGTGGCTCTATGAAAAAACATGCATCTATTAGTCTACAATCAGCGAGCCCTTAAGTGCTGATTTAACAAAAAACAGGTTATTTTCTTAGGGGTGGAGAGGGAGTATCTGAACTTTCTGACTGCTCCTGCAGTAGCACCTTCAGAGCTTAAACAAATAATAAAGGTAAGTATCTGTTATTTAAAATAATTAAGAAAGGGATGAATTCCTCCTGCTAACTACAGCTAAGCACCTGGACATTATATATAAACAAACAGAAGAAGACGCTGAAAGACAGAGAGAAGACAACTGGCTAGAGACTGCAGGACAGAGAAATGACATAACACTGGGTGTTCTTTTTGCTTCCCACGTCCCAGACCAAGTGATGGCGAAGCCAACAACATAGTAATACCAATGGACACACACACACAAAAAGGCTGAGAAGAGCCTGCTTTCTTTGACCAAAGGACCAGGAAAGGACAAACCAGAGAGACAGAAAACGTTTAGACTATAGTCACTTTACTCCAGCAACCACCACGGAAAAAACTGCAACCCCAGTCAACAAGGTTTAAATGGAGAGCCTAGACTTCCACTACGGCCCAGTTTACAGCAAAGCACCCTTCCCTCCCAGCTGGTGTGAGAAAAGCTTCGCCGGAAAAGCCAAACTTTCATGCCCACCAGGTGGTAAGGAGGATCTCAGCCACAGAATCAGTGCAGACCAGGTAGGGAACAGGAACAAAGCACTTCGAGCCTTCCCAGGCAGGACTGTATCAGCCTAGGAGGCCCAGTGGGGAGCCTGAATTTCCAATTCACCCAGCATATTGCAGCCAAATGAGAAACTTGGACTTCCAACCCATCTGGCAACAACAAGATGGTGCCCTCCCTTCCCGTTGGTGCAGTATCAGAGGAGGCCTGCTAAAACACAAGATTTAAATAATAAATAAGCTCTACATTCTTACAACACAACACAACACAACACCTAAAATGCCCAAGTTTCAAATGAAAATCCAATCAATCCAAGAACAAAGGAAATTTCAACTTGAATGAGAAAAGTCAATCAACAGATACTAACACAGAGATAACACAGATTTAGAATTATCTGACAAGGATTTAAATGCAGCCATCATAAAAATGCTTCAATAAGAAACTGCAAACATGCTTGAAATAAATGCGAGGAAAAACAAACACGAAAAGTCTCAGCAAAGAAACAGAAGATACAAAGAAGTACTGAAATGGGAACTTTGTAACTGAAAATTATAACTAAAATTAAAAAAAAAAAAAAAGGCTTGGCTGGCATGGCTCAGTGGTTGAGCATCAACCTATGAACCAGGAGGTCACAGTTCGATCCCTGGTCTGGGCACATACAAGAATCAACCAATGAATGCATAAATAAGTGGAATGACAAATTGATCTCTCTCTCTCTCTTTCTGTCATCAATAAGTAACAAATTTAAAAAACACACACACACTCAGAGATGGGTTCAGCAGCCAATGAAGAAGAAAGAGGAAAGAATCAGTAGCTAAAATTTAAAAATTGCTATTTGAATAACAGGAAGAAAACAAATGGGAAAAAATGAACAGAGCCTCACAGACCTGTGGGACTATAGTAAAGATCTAAAGCCATATTATCAGAGTCCTGGAAGGAGAGAAAAAAAGAGTAGGGATTCAAAGTATTTGAAGAAATAATGCTGAAAATTTCCCAAACTTGGCAAGATTATATAAATTTACTCTAAGACACAGAGACAAACTTCTGAAACTAAAGACAATGAAAAGAGTCTTTTTTTTCCTCCTTCAGCAAAAAGGATTTATTGGGGCTGGAGGAAGACTGCAATCCAGAATGTGCAGCCAAGGCCAGCCAGGTGGAGGTTTCTGCCCAGAGGAAAATGGAGGAAGTTCAAAGAAAAAAGTCTTAAAAGCATTAAGAGAGAAATGACACCTTACCTATATGGAACAATTCACATGATAGCAGATTTTGCATCAGAAACCATGAAGGTCAGAAGGAAGCGACACATTTTTTTTTTTTAATATATTTTTTATTGATTTTTCACAGAGAGGAAGGGAGAGGGATAGAGAGTTAGAAACATCGATGAGAGAGAGACATCGATCAGCTGCCTCCTGCACACCCCCAACTGGGGATGTGCCCGCAACCAAGGTACATGCCCTTGACCGGAATCGAACCCGGGACCCCTCAGTCCCCAGGCTGATGCTCTAGCCACTGAGCCAAACCGGTTAGGGCGAAGCGACACATTTCTTAAGGGCTTAAAGAAAAGAACTGTCAATCCAAATTCAATATTCAGTGAAAATATCCTTTAGGAACAAAGCGGTAAATCAAGACTTTGTCATCAGCAGACCTACCCTAAAAGAATAAATAGCTCAAGGAAGTTCTCTAAACAAAAAGGAAATGATAAAAGAAGAAATTAGAACATCAGGAAGAAAGAACAATGAAAAGAGTAAAAATATCAGTAAATAGACTTTTTTTCCTTCTTGAGCTTTGACATATGAAGCAAAAATCAAAATACTATCTTATGTGGGTCTCAATATATAGAGGAAATATTTAAGACAATTATAAACAAAGGAGGGTAAAGGGAGGAAAGGTTTCTTATACTTCATTTGAACTGGTAAAATGTCAACACCAGCTAATGGTGATAAGTTTTATATATACAATATAATACCTAGTCGCTACTAAAAAGCTAAAAAAATACTACAGGTAAATCAAAATGGAATTCTAAGAAATGTTCAAGAAACCCATAGGAAGGCAGGAAAAAGAAAACAGAATTGAAAACAGAAGGAAGAAACAAAAAAAGAAACCCAAAACCAGTACTTATCCAAATTTTGAAACAAAGGTTGCTAATGAGGACTTAGCAAGCAATATATCTCCATGGTTAAGAACACAGGCTCAAGAGTCAGACTTATGCCCAGACATTACCACCTTCTGGCTGTTGGATCTTTGGCAAGTTATATACCTTTCTAAACTTCAATCTCCTCACCTATAACACAGGAACAATAATAGTTACTACCCATAGGAGACTGTTAAATTAAAATCTATATATATAAAAGGCTAAGCGAGGTCAGTAGGTATGACACGCACTGACCACCAGAGGGCAGACGCTCAACGCAGGAGCTGCCAAGCAACAGAAACTTTGCAGAGTGCCCTCTCGCACTCCAGGACCCCTCGGGGATGTCGGACTGCCGGTTTCGGCCCGATCCCCACAGTCCAGGCCGAGGGACCCTGCTCACTCCACAGATGCCCTTCAAGCCCCGGTGCCGCCCTAGGTGCAGCTGGCCAGAGAGGGACCGTGGGAGGTTGGCTCCAGGGCATGTCCGGCCAGTCTCGACCAGTCCCGCCCCGTTGGCCACCTTCTAATTAATTTCCTTTCAATGTGCACAACCAGGCCTCTAGTATCTTAATAAAGCTGTTAAAAATAAGTCTTTATGTAAAACCACAACAATAAAAAAGAAATGAAAAGCAATGGAGCTGGAAGGGACGTAAGAGATCACCCAGGCTGATGCTCTCACTTTGTATATTAGAGAAAAGTCTTGCCCCAAACCACCAGTTCATTAGTGGCCAAAACTAGACTGGGATTCAGGCCTTCCCCCAGTCCAGTGCTTTACAATACTTCTGCTGCTTCTACTTAGACAAAAGGAAATACGTTATCGCTTAGTAAATTTAGATTTGATTAGGTGCTTTTTTTGGCCCCGAGTTCATTTAAAAGAAGTGCTGTGCCAAAATAAAATTTCCTAAATAGTCATCTCAGAGAGTAAGAAAGTAATCAATAGGAATTTATATTAAATCAGAGTTCAACTCAAATTATCTGACAGAAAGCCGTAATAACTATACAGTTCAATGAAGAAATGGACATGCTTTGGATAACTAAAATTGCTGGAATCAAGAACCTGGATAAGGTTGGACTAGACGACTTCCAAGCTTCTCTCCTAACCAAGATTTTTTATTTTAAATGAAACATCTTTATCACAAACATTATTACAGCTACAATCAGTAAATATCTCTTTTCAGTACTGAAATATTCTCAGACAGAGCTTTATACAAATCCATATATTACACTAAATTTCTCATTACAAAGGAACTTGAAAGACAAATGGCTTCAAGGTCTACATCAGCTATGAGTAATTACATTACTAGTGGCTGGATTAGTAATATTAAATATTAAAATATCTACAATAAGATGGCCAATTACACAGTCACCATTCATCCCCCTACTTTAACTCATATTAAACATAGTAATAGTAAAATTCCTTACCATAAAGAACAGACTGGATGGATATGTGCACTAATTATTTTAGCAATGCCTCTTGTCAAAAAATCCCAGATGACAATTCGGCCATCATTACAGCCAACTGCAAGCAGTGTGCCCCACCTGTTAAAGGTGCAAGTCAGGGCCATGCTGATACAATCCAAAGTTCCATCAGCTTCCTAAAAATTAAAACGAACACAAGAATACAGACAATAATACCGAGGTGTGCAATTATTTTGTAAAGGTTCTCTACTATCTATAGACACTTCTCTTGAATTTAAATCATGTTGTACACCACAATAATCTCTACGTACGTTCTTGTATCAATTAAACTAGTCAAAATGAAGAAATATTTCTAAAAGCTAACAGAATTTTTGGAAACAGGCGTGATCAATCCTTTACACTACCACTGTAACTTTGTACACACACACTAGAGGACACTTAGGCCAAATATAACAAGATTCAGTGAAAGAGTCATCCCACTGACCCAGTAATCATATTTTTTTAATTTATCCCAAGAAAAATAATTTAAAACAAGAACCCTAGAAGAGCCTATATGTGTAACATTAGAAAAGCCAAATAAATTATTTTATATTAATATCAAGCCATTTAAAATAATCATGGCTACAATGAAATATATTCCAAGTATTACACAAAACATTTTTACATTTAAAAAAATAAAGCATACTTTTAGCATATATATTGATTTATTACTATGTAAAAGCATTGATCAAAACTAGAAAAAATCTATATACAGGTGATGGTGCTGTTTGCGATTCTTTAATCAAAGTCATTTTTAATTTAAAGGGAAATTAACTATAATATTTACATTATGGTGAGATTTCCAGCCAATTGCCTATCTGCCTCCCCCACTCAAAACTGAACATTTAGTTCCTTATTATAGCAAAAGATATATCATCACATTTAATACTTGTCAAAAAAAAAAAAAGATCAAAGTGCATTTCCCACTCAAACACAAGAGCTCGTGAGTTATCATGTTCCCAAGAATCAGAATACTATACTCTTACCTCTGGATAATTCTGCCCAAAGGACTCTGCAACAAAGCAAAGAAAGAGATTTGATGGAGCACATAAGACATACCACGGATCCTACAGCTCATGAATGGTGTGTAGCAGTGACCTGCAAAATGAGGATGGGGAACTGAAGCCCTTTCCTATTTTCATTATCATATCAAGAGGGTACTTGCTTTTTTTTCCTCGTTATCTCATGTCTATAGATGAGTTCTCCTGAGGCTATATGACCTATGATATTGCAACAGAGTGAATGCAGAAGCAGATGTAAGAAAACTGCCAACTTCTATTTAGGCAAACTTTACAGAGATTTGTAAAAATGTAAAACAATGCCACTCTTCTCACTAAATTTTATTTTGTTGTAAAGTAGCTATTTCCCATAAAAATGTGTTATTTATGTAAACATGTAATGATGTTATTATGCTTATTTTTAAATAACAAACTTTTAAAAATCAAATCAGTCAAATTATCTTAAGTCCCAACTATTCTCTAAAATCTTTGTTAACAACAGCCAACCAGCAGTGATCATTCCCCTTATTAATAGCATTTAGGTTGTAACATAATCTGGCAGTTGGTTAAGCACATTAAGCAAACAACATTTTGGTACAAAAATCCCTGACTGCTTTCTCTATATTAAATTTGGTATTTAAACATTAGTAGTAATAAACATTTCAAGCTATAGATATGATACCGCCTGCTTGTCAGAAGTTTAATTTCAGCCCTAGCTGGTCTGACCCAGTGGATAGAGTGTCAGCCTGCAGACTGGAGAGTCCTGGGTTCAATTCCGATCAAGGGCACATGCCTAGGTTGCAGGCTGGATCCCCAGAAGAAGGTGTACAGGGGGCAATCAATGATTCTCTCTCATCATTGATGTTTCTATCTCTCTCCCTCTCCCTTCCTCTCTGAAATCAGTAAAAATATATTTCTTAAAAAGTTTAATTTCAGCAGCAGCACCATCTTTGCCAGTATTTATTTAGATTTTATTACAAGGGTTTTTAAACTATACACTGAGAACTACAGGTTCAAGAAAGCTGCTTTACATATAGGGCATCCAAATAAGATTTTATTTTAAAAAGAAGCCAACTGCTCTAATTGAAAAAAAAAAAAGAGTCTGGCCCTGGCTGGTGTGGTTCTGTTGACTGAACACAGTCCTGTGCACCAAAAAGGTCGCCATTGCGGGTTCAGTCCCTGGTCAGGGACAACAGACCGATGTTTCTCTCTCACAATGAAATTTCTTTTTTTCTCTCCCTCTTCCTCCCCCCCCCTCTCTAATTTAAAAAAAAGTCTGAAAACCACTTTCATTACATTTTGTCCTTTAAAAAAATTAATAGAGAACATCAAAAAAACACAGGCCCCATAGTTAAGAAAACCAAACGAAAGATGAAACTCAAGGTAACTAATTGTCAAAAAGGGTAATTATCTTGATTTATCTAATGTGCACACATTATTATGTGACTTGCTTCTTTAACAATATATATATTTTTCCAAATCAATAATATAGCTTTATGTTCACATGGTTGAGAACAAACAAAAATTTATTTAAAAATTAAAACCAAGCCTGGCCAGCGTGGCTCAGAGGTTGAGCGTCAACCTATGAACCAGGAGGTCACAGTTCGATTCCCAGTCAGGGCACATGCCCAGGTTATGGGCTCAATCCCCAGTGTGGGGTGTGCAGGAGACAACCAATCAATGATTCTCTCTCATATTTGATGTTTCTCTCTCTCTCTCTCCCTCTCCCTTCCTCTCTGAAATCAATAAAAAAAAAATAATAATAATTAAAAACAAAACAAATTAAAAAACACAACCTAAAAATATACACACTCAGGAAGGAACCGAGTGTGACTTGTGCTGTGTTGGGAGGAGGGAAAGCCACACAAAAGAATCTGAGAGAATCCAGAACCCAGGACCATTTTAATGCATGATTGCTCCTCAACACGTTACCTCTGATTTTGTATTTTTATGTTTTGGGGTGGGTTTCTTTTTTTTGAGGTTCATCCTGGTTAACAGGGGTACAATAGGAGTTTAAAGGAACACAGAGAGAAAGTGAACACAAAAAGACTAAGCTAGTTTGGGACACTTTGGTTGAAGAGTCTGAGCAAGAATGCCATCAAGCAGGGTTAGGAGAGCACAAGGCCTTTCCTCAGAACGCTCAAGACCACTTTTATATTCTCCATCCTCCCCCCAGCTACCATTTTCTGTCACAATTAGACTACTTAGGCCTGGTTAAAGACCATTAAGGGGAAAAAAAATGCCCAAAGGTATGAATGCCAAAGAGAAATAAAGCCAGGTCAGACCCTTTTTTTTTCTACCAGGATCCTTTCTCCAAACTGCCTTTGAGCTTTACAGGCCTTCCCAGCCTTCTTCCTCCCAGTCTCGTGATATGGAATAATGTCTATTCTCTAAATCAAGAGTGAGGAACATCGGGCATGCGGGCCGTATAAGGCCTGTGAAATCATTTGGTCTGGCCCTGCCAGGCATCAGGGGTGAATTAATTAAATGTTTGACCAAATACAGCAGGCTTATTTTTAAGTTGATCATTTTGTATGACCCATGAATGATGTTATAAATACCCAAATGACCCTTGGCAGGAAAATAGTTCCCCACCCCTGCTCTAAAGTGCTGAACATCCCCTCCTTAAAGACTTATCATGACTCTAAAATTTCATGGCCTTTTTCTCTCAATGTTCCTATTATTTCCTACTTGCCAACCAATTCCTCCCTATTGTAGCAATTAGGTCCAGAGTAGCAGTTTTCCATTCTGCTTCCTCAATCTAACAAGTGATGACGGAGTTGGTGGCATTTCTTTTAGAGAAATGCAACTTGTAGGTGTCTAGATAATTGAACCCACTACACCCCCCCCAATCCAATGCCATCATTACCATAATTACTACATTTCCTAGGCTCCAGTCTTGCCTCCCTCAACACTTCATAAAGTTGCCACAATCAACTTTCTAAGCCCCAAATCTCATCATTTCACTTACTGCTAAAAAATATCCCTTGCTGAACAATATACGAAACTCCTAAGAATAATTTTAAAAAATATATTTTTATTGAGTTCATTTAATTCAGAGAGGAAGGGAGAGAGGGATAGAAACATCAGTGATGAGAGAGAATCCTCCTGCACGCCCCACATTGGGGATCGAGCCCAAAACCTGGGCACATGCCCTGACCGGGAATCGAACGGTGGCCTCCAGATTCATAGATAAACGATCAACCACTGAGCCACACCGGCTGGGCCTAAGAATAATTTAAAAAAGCAATTTCAATCTGGTCTCAGCCAGTATTTTCCTATTTATCTTTGGCTAACTCTCCATCAGCATTTGGTTTAGAACCTTGTATAACCCACCCTAAGCACCAGCTATAAACTACTCACCATTTCCTGAACATACCGCACACATTTTACCACCACTGATCTCTGCGCTGGTAATTACCTCTCCAACTGTCCTTCTGGAAAAATCCTACTTCACATTTACTGTCTCGGTTAAAAGGCACTTCCTCTTGTAAAATCATCCCCAAATTTTATTGCCAGCCCCAACAATACAGAATTCATTGTTCTTTCAGCTGGTTCCCTATTATACACAGTTATCTTCTCCTAGGTCTATATATTTATCCAGGGCAAAGGCTGTGTCTTACTTCAATGCTTTTCAAACAGTAGGACCCAATCCACCATAAATGGATAAATCAATTTAGTGAGCCACAAATTTTTTAATAGATTAGCAGATACCAGAGGACACTTAGCGTTAACAAGGATTAAGTGTAATTTTGAAAAACTTAGTTATATATGTAAGTCTAAATAATGGGTTGTGATAGAAAATACATGTTTATTGTGAGTTGTGGGAAAAGATTGAAAAACTCATGTAACTTTGTATCTCCAGTGCATACCGCCAGACACACCTCAAAGGCTCAAAAAGTGGTTGCAGATTTAGTACCTTGAGTGTCCACATTAAGAACACATTATCAGTCATTTCCTGTATCTGGCCAGATATCCTTTAGCATGCTCCCACAATCACATCATTTCTGCTCCTTTCTCTTTTTGTCTGTAACACTAACTTTCCTGCTTTAAAACTCAGAGTCATCCCCATAGAGATTTGTACCTTTTGGACCCTGCCTTCTTTAATTTTATTTTAATTCTTTTTGTTTTGTTAATCCTCACCCAAGGATACTTTTTCCCAATGATTTTTAGAGAGTGGGAGAAGGAGAGAGAGAGAAAGAGAGAAATATCCATGTGAGAGAGAACACAGTGGCCAGTTGCCTCCCACACACTCCAACCACTGAACCACACCAGCCAGGGCAGACCCAGCCTTCTTTTAAATTGCATAACCTTCCAATACTAACTATTCCTTCCTAAGTTTCACCCTCATGAATTTTCTGTATTTAAAACACACAACAAACAAACAAAACCACCTTTTTCATGTGCTATCTCTTTGAAGGTAATAGCCTATCATCTTTCCTCTATATTTTAGTTTTTAAAACTAAGGGTCAACTCTTTCCCTCCATTTTGTCTCCCACACCTTCCTAAAATCATTGTAAGTTGGTTTCGGCTGCTCAAGTTGCTAAGGGGACCCCAAGCTGCTTAAGGACTAAACAGAGCAGCCCTTTTCCAGCTCCCAGTATCAAATGCTCTACAACTGGCTTCTATGGAAGACTCCACACCAACCTGTATGGGTAAATATGTGGAAAGCACTTAAAAATATGCCTAGCTCACAGTAAGTACTATATAACTTATTATTATCATTTATTTCTCTTCCTACCCCCTAAATATGGGTAATTGTCCAAGATTCTGTCCTTGTCAGTTTTCTTTTCTGCCCCTCCCACTTACTCCCTTGGTCTCATCTACTCACAAGGTTTCAATGAGCCCACCTGTAGGACGATTACAAATCCCTCTCATAGATGCTACCCTATCTCCTGAACCACAGATCCACACTCAACATGCAAAATGCTGCCTTTTATCAATATTCTTAAGTTATCAGCAATACCACTATTGGCTCCCATCATTCTTCACTCAGTCTCTTCTCCCCCTCAGCACCACACCGCCATATGCCATTGATTCTCACTCACATTCTGTCAACTCTGCTTCCTGGATATCTCTTCTTTCTGTTTCTAGCTTAGGCCTTCTATATCACTCACCAACTTTAGCCCTGCAAACTGGTTTTACACCCTCCAAGACTCAACTAAACAATGTTGTCAGATAAATCTTAAAAAGAAATCCGTAGCTTTGAGTTACTTACCAGGTCAAAACCCTTCAATGGACCTGCCAAACCTTCCTTAAAAAGCACAAACTTTCCAGCTGGGCATTCAAGAGCCTCCACAAAACTGGGGGCGCCAACCCCATCTCCTGACCTTCTCTTTACTCACAGTACCCACAACCTGGCCCAGCAGATAAATTCTTCAGGTCTTCTCTCACTGATGTCTTCAATCCACATTCCTAGGAAGCACTCCTCCCTATTCCGTCATACTACAGTCTGCCAATATTTTACCAATCTTAAATGTCCACTCAAAACTCCCAAGTCCTCCACAGGCTTTTTGTTCATGATAACATTTCTTCCCCTGCCCCAAAGGCATTCGTTCCCTCTTCTGAATGTTCTTAGCTCTCTGTAATGACTCTGAAAGGCCTTCCTATGTTCTGGCCTACCTTATGGCTATTTACATAACCTTCTTAATCTCTCTGCCTAACAAAAATCTCCTTAAAGGTAAAGACCATTTCTTAAGAATCTTTGTAGGCCCTTTGTACAACCAAAAACCACCTTCTGATTTTTTTTTTTTTTTAAGAGAAACATATCCATAAAGACAGCAACTCGTTTAGGAGTTCTGGAAACTCAGACATCCCTAGGCTACCCTGCTGAACACATAATGAAAGCCTCCAGTTTTTAAACAACTCGGGTGAGGGGAGAGAGGAAATGACTCAAACGGAGGGGGACAAAAGGCAACGACCTCGGTAGTTCACACCTCAGTGTTTTACACACCGTCCCTGGCAGTTGCGGAGCTTAAATGGGAAGTCAGGATAACTGGGTTCCAGTGCCAACTCTGCCATTTACTTATTTAGTGCCTTCAAGTCGCTACCCTCTGAGCCTTTCTTTCATCTGTTCAATGAAGGGTTTCATCTTAGAAGATCTCCCAAGTTCCCCTCCTTGGACCTCCCGTATTTCTACAAAAAGTTTTAACCTGTCCAGACACCCAAATCCCTGACAAGTCTTCAGAGCTTCACCTCAAGCCTCACTTCCTCCGATTCCTTCTTCTCCAGGAACTCTGGTCCTGCCTGTTCTGAGGTACTTCAGCACCTGTGGTCCTTGTCATCACAACTAAGTCACAAACTGTCCCTATCACTCCAAAACTAACGAGAAAGTAGCCTCTGGAAAGGCAATGCATTCCGCGTGGGCAGAAGCCGGGCTTCCTCCTGCTGCTGCTGCTGCTGCTGCATATCAGGAGCGCCCGGTGACCCACAGCAGAACTAGGTACCTCAGGTTGCAGCCTGAATCCCCTCCCGCCCCGGTTCCCTCTCTTCCAGAACCAAAGGATTCTTCTCTAAGCCGCAGCCATAGCATTCCTTACCGAGCAACTCGAGGTTCATCCCTGAGAACTCTGGACGCCTGGTCTCAGCTCCAGCGACGACGCCTTCCCCCCGCCGGCTTCTAAGACTGCGTCTAAAAGGGGGGGCGCTGCTAATAGCCCGGCGCTAGCTCCGGAGACTTTCTGGTTTAGAAGACCCTTCGGCTTCCGCTTTCTTCCCCCGCCTTCCCTGTTCGTTTCAAGTGGGCTGTCCAAATATATGCCTAACCAAAAAGAAAAACAGACTCTGTCGAAATCGTTTGATTATGATATTAATTAAGGAATAAAAATGTTTCCGTCACTTAGTACTTTGAAAAGCACAAGGACTTGAGGATGTTTCTTCCCGGGTTATGTACGTGAGCTAGAAATTTCAGGCATATAGTTAGACGACTAGTACGGCTCTGTTATGTGTTCAGCGGTGTTGTCCCGGGCGGCAGCATCAGCATCCGCAGGAAAGGTTCCGGGCAAACACGACTGACAGGAAAGCTGGAAAGGTCAGCCCCAGCGATCAAGTGTGGAGCCGAGCTGTGGTGATCAAGGCGCGTACTCACCTGTACTAGTATGTAGCTAGTTATTGTGTATCCGTCTTTACATTTGTAAAGATATGCCATCGATCCCATAGAAATGCACGACATTGTTTGTTAGGCCTTTACCTCAGGCTTTCCCAGTGTTGACCAGGGCACTGAAAGTGAATTGGAATGAGGGGTGGGCTGAGTACCCTGGAGCTCAGGCAGGACTGTGATGAGATACGCAAAGCAATTAGAGACAATTGATGGTAACTAACGAAGAGGCAAATTCTGTATAAACAAGTTTCAACTATAGATGCTGTGGGCTATACAGTGATCGGCAAACCGCAGCTCGCGAGCCACATGCGGCTCTTTGGCCCCTTGAGTGTGGCTCTTCCACAAAATACCACGGCCTGGGCGAGTCTATTTTGAAGAAGTGGCATTAGGAGAAGTTTAAGTTAAAAAAATTTGGCCCTCAAATTTCAATCGTTGTACTGTTGATATTTGGCTCTCTTGACTAATGAGTTTGCCGACCACTGTATAGCCGCTATCACACACACACACACACACAAAAACTGTGTTGTAGGTTGCTGCAAAAAGCCAGATCACTTGTGTAGATTTAACGCCAGGAATCTCAGCTCCACCCTTTGGGCAATATTTTATTCTCTGTGCCTCAGTTTTCTTATATGTACAATGGAGGTGATAGTAGTACTTACAGAATTATTGTGAAGATTAAATGAGGTAACATATGAAGTACATAGAACAAGTGCCCCATGAATATTAGCTACTATTATTTACAAACTAGTGGCCCCATGCACGAATTCGTGCACATGAAAGGAAATTAATTAGAAGAAATATTTTAATATTGCTGTTTGCCCTTTCTCTATAACAGAAGTGTCAACCAAATTCATGACTGACAAGGACAGATCGAAACACACGCTTGCAATTGGCACCAGCAAGAGCTTTATACATATTGCACATGTGCAAGTCAACTTAGCCTTTTATAGATATAGAATAAACTTGCATAATTAGACCTGCTTTCTGATTTAGCTAACCTTTTTCCAGCCCAGTGAAGCACCCCAACTTCTCTTTCAGGTAATTGTCAGCAACACAGCAGTAAATATCAACACGAAGCAGATTATTATTGTAGATCACGCAGGGAGAACAAAGGGTAAAATATTTAACTGCAACAGTGTTTGACTATATTCTGTGCAGTGAGGAAACCTGAAGTCATTTTCAAGGTCCACCATTTCTTACTTCTTTTCAGTTGGGTCAAGTTTCTAAACTCTCTAAATCTCCATTTTCCGGGTAATGAAAAGAAAATAGGATTCCACGACGCCTCCTATCTACCTACACCAAGACTTCTGTGAAGATCAAATGAGATGAGGCACGGGAAAATGCTTCACAGACATTTGGTTAAAGTGTAAATGTTTCCACCCGGCTATAAAGCAAGTCGTGTTTCTGGACTGAAGAAACTCCAAGGAGGCTAGTCGCTAGGGAGAGGAAGCCAGGCGTTGCTACGTGAAGGCATTACCTGGTGCCCACAGCGACTGTTTCCGGGCTGGCCACAGGGTCTTGGCAGCGTCAGCTGCAATTTGGTGGGGTGTCACTCTGGGGTGGTCGCAGGGCCTGTGTCCTACTTGGGGGAAGCTGAGTGTTGCTTTGTCGGCGCCAGGTCCGCGCTGCCGTTTCTCTGTAAATGGCCAGTGCACAGCACAGCAGCTCCTGCGTTGAACGTCTGCCCCCTGGTGGCCAGTGTGCATCTTGGCAACCAGTCGGACGGGCGAAAGGACACTTAACGTATTGGCCTTTTATATAGCTAGATCACTTTCCCCTAAGATTGTGGTCAGCAAACTGCAGCTCGTGAGCCACATGCGGCTCTTTGGCCCCTTGAGTGTGGCTCTTCCACAAAATACCATGGCCTGGGCGAGTCTATTTTGAAGAAGTGGCATTAGAAGAAGTTTAAGTTTAAAAAATTTGGCTCTCAAAAGAAATTTCAATCGTTGTACTGTTGATATTTGGCTCTGTTGACTAATGAGTTTGCTGACCACTGCCCTAAGATATCTCACTTCTTTAAGGCCATTAGGGTAGATATCAGCCCAATGTGACCAAATGAAGTAATTGAGGCTCAGAGATCATAGACAATTTGCATTCTTTGACATATCCAAGACATTGCCAAAATGTCACCCGAAAATATTGTACTCTAAGAATGATATATAGGAGTATTTCTCAACACTCTTGTAATCATTCATTATCATCAGTTCTCACAAACTGACATTTGAATAGATGAATAATGTCATTGTTACATATATATATTTTTTTAAATATATTTTATTGATTTTTTACAGAGAGGAAGGGAGAGGGATAGAGAGCTAGAAACATCGATGAGAGAGAAACATCAATCAGCTGCCTCCTGCACACCCCCCACTGGGGATGTGCCCGCAACCAAGGTACATGCCCTTGACTAGAATCGAACCTGGGACCCTTCAGTTCGCAGGCCGACGCTCTATCCACTGAGCCAAACCAGCCAGGGCTGTTACATATATTTTCATAATGAAGATGAACAACATTTCACATGTGTAAATGTGTATTTTTCTCTTCTGTGAGGTGGCCTCTTCATGTCGTTTGCCTGTTTTTTGGGGAGAGTCTTCATGTTGTAGGATTTTAAAAGCAATGAATAAGATCAGATTGCTGCTTAAGAAAGAAAACAAGGACAGAGTAGAGTAGGGATTCATTAGAGGAATGGAGAGCAATTAAGAGATTACTGCTGTAATCCAGTGGAGAGACGGGGAAGACCTGACTCAAAGCCATGATAAAGGGAAGAGAGAAGGCAATGCCTTCGAGAGAGATGTAACAGAGAGAACTGATAGGGGGTCAGAAGACTGCATGACTAAGATGTTTCTAGTTGGGGTGGCTCCATTTGCCACAACAGGGAATGCAGGAAAAGGAACAGCTCTGGCAAGGTAGATGAAGAGTCCACATTGGGACACATTAGGTTTAAGGAGCTTGTCGGAAATTCAAGTGACCATACAGACTTGGAGTTCAAAGAAGAGATCCGTGCTACTGTATTTTATCAATTCTAATACACACACTTTTCCAGATTTTAAAATCTCTTGGCTATGAATTGCCCAAACTGTAATCAGAATTGAGCCCCATCTCGCTTCCCACTGTAAACTTCCACTGCAGTGGTCCCAATATTTATCGCGATGGTCCATTTTTAACAACTGTCATTCAATTTTATTTCTTTAACAATCCCACTATCACCGTGGCTTCTGCTTCTTGGAGCCAACCCCTCCTTGGGTGTAGTCACTGAAATGCAGCAAATGATCAAAGTTACACCTCAGGGAAAACTTGGGCCCAGCTGGTCTTCACTCCCCCTCCCCCAACCCCACATCTTATAAGCACTTGGCGGCATCCTAAGGCTGCCTTGTCCCTTCACCTGCCCTGGCCCTCACCCCTCACCCCCACTTGATTCAGCAAGCTCTTCCAAAGCTATTCCTGTAACTCAGGGCAATTTGGTAGATGACACCAGCTGCCACAGACTCCTCCTTATGCCTGAATTGGATGGGGCAGAGGGGGCAGGGGGGGTCCTACACATGAGGCTCTGCCAGACCCCATGGCTGGAAGAGAGATGAAGACACTCATTTGCCAGCCTCCTCTTCAGCTCAGAGGGTCAGCAGGGAGCCGTAATTAAGAAAGGAAAACTGGCCTTGGAATCAGGGTACATGAAAATTAGTCTTGTTCTTGCCTCCAACTAGCTGTAAACATACCCTACAATATACAGATGTTGTATTATAGGGTTGTACACCGGAAATCTATATAATTAACCAATGTCACCCAATAAACTCAATTAAAAATACATTAACTTCAAAAATAATTAGCTGCTTTAATACATTTAAAATGTTTATATTAGGTACTGACAAATTGGTCTTTTGTGGCTATATTCACTTCCCAACAATATAGGAAAGTAGTGCTCATAACCCACACTTATAAAGAGGTTTTTAATATTTATTTTCAGGAATTTGATAAATGGAAGTATCTTTTTGGTTTTTATATGCATTCCCCCTGATTAGGTGAGGATAAATATCTTTTTCAAATACGTATTAGCCAATTTGTTTTTATTTTTTTATTGGTTTCTTCATATATTAGGAATATGAATGTTTTTATCAGTTATATAATTACTAGAGGCCCGGTGCACAAAATTCGTGCACGGCGGGGGTGGGGGGGGCGGTGTCCCTCAGCCTAGCCTGCGCCCTCTCACAGTCTGGGAATCCTCGGGGGATGTCCAACTGATGGCTTAGGTCCACTCCCCGCATCATAGCGACCAGTCGATCAGCCTTTCAGTCGATTTGCATATTAGCCTTTTATTATATAGGATTCTCTCCAAATTAATGATCTGTCTTAATTTTGCTTTTGGTGTCTTTGGATGTATATATGTTCTTTATAATTTCTATCATTTTTTCTTTATGGCTTTTGGGTTTCTGATCACACTAAAAAAAGTTCTCCCTTCCTCCAAACAATAAATGAACATACTTACACACATTTTTTCCTGGAGGCAGAAAGGCATAGTGGTTAGTTGTAGAATGAGAGGTTCTGGAACTGGACTTCTTAGGTTCAAATCCCAGCTCTGGCATTTATAAATTGCATGACAGTGGTACTTAATTTTCTCATCAGTAAAATGGGGTTCTGGTGAAGGTTAAGTGAATATATCTATATATCTACCTATATATAAATATATAAATAGATATAATTTAGAATAGTGCCTAGTATATAATAAATATTCAATGTACCATTATCAAGTTCCTTTATAGTTCTTTTTAATATTTGTATTTTTAGTATACTTTTTTGTGTGCATGATTTGAGTCTATTCTTTCCTCAGGTGAATAGCTAGTTTTATAAGATAGTTTATTTTTCCAGATTTGAAATACCACCTTTAGAATGTACTAAGGAACAGGCCATCCCTAAGGAAGCCCCTAAGAGACCTCAACCAGTTCAGTGCCCCCCCCCCCATGAGAACTGCACTTCATGGACACCTTGGGATCCTAATAAAGGCAGAAATTTCTAAGTTAAAACCCCACCCAATCACAGGACCAGGGAGGCCACCCTAGTTGCCTTACTTAAGTAACAAGCCTGCTGAGCGATGTGTTCTTGGAAAAGCATACACAATCTAAAAATGTATATACTATAAGCTATTTTTTCCAAAGTACTAACGGTTAGAGAGGAAGTTAAGAGAACTCATACTGAACTTTATACGACAATATAGGGTATATGCATGTAAGATGGGATATATTTGGCTGTGAAGGGTGGCTGGAATTAGTGGAGAGTTTCACAAGTATAAGAAGTTCATGTGCATTAAATGACTTTTGTGTAGGGGAAGGCAGAGAACCACTGAGATTCAACTTTAGCTTTTCCTTTAAGACAATAAAAAAAACACACATAAACTGTTTAAGTTGTGCTGCCATCTCCTGGCTAAACTTGTTTGGCAAGCAGTTATAGCAAAAAGTGATGCAGCCATATAAGCATGAAATAGTAACCCCAAACAAGTACACCCTACAGGAAAAGGTGGCGTGCAACCTGCTGACACTTCCTGGTGGCAACAGACAGTGCCACTCTGCTGGCAACAGATAGTGCCACTCTGCTGGCAGTGGCAATGATGGTGCCTACCGAGCACTGCCTAACAAGCAGGTCAGAAGGTGGGGTGAGCCTAAACAGAGAATTCAAGTATTCCAGGTGCAGATGGTCTGGTATATAGATTCCATCCCCAGACTCTCTCACAGTGTGATAAAGAATAGCCAGGCTTGTGCAGGAGCTCAGAATGCTGCAAGTTTGTGCTGGGAAGAAGCTGGAGAAACGTGTGAACCTAGGGAAGGCTCTGAAAAATAAACTGCTATCACCACGCCTTGCCCCGCTCTTCTCCACCATCCCACCTTCCACTTCCTTGCCCCACTTTCTGGTAGTGCGAAGGTCAAGTACCTGGAAATCAAGAGTGATCTATGGGGGAGCAACATGTCCTATCCCTCTCTAAGGCAAACTGCAAGACATCTGACTGCAGAGGTCCCGGTGGAAAAGAAATAGAATAGGGAGTGCCCTGTTAACGCAGGGGAATCAAGCCAAACACACATAAACTTAAAACGTTAATGTGGTCTTTATTATACAGCACATCTGGCATTTGTACATCCAAACAAGTATACAGAATACTCTATAAAACCAAACCCAACCCTTCAGAATTACACAAAGTGAAGACTTATCCCTTAATTGCGTCTCTTAAACATACACACAATTAACAGGGTGCTGCTGTAACAGTGTGGAAATGTAACAATGTGGAAAGAGACAGGTAGCACAAGAAAGGAGAGCGTGTAAGGACTGAAGTTGGTGCCAAAGTAATTTCTCTAGTTATTGCACTTTTATTCTACACACTTAGTATGTTACACTTTTAATTAACACTGTAATAAACATTAGTGCTTTAAAACAAACAAAAATATTACATAAAGACAAAAGACAACAAGCTGTCCAGACCAATATTCTTTTCAACCCTCTGGGCAAAAAGGCCTACCCAGTGCCCGCTGTTCACAGTCTCTGCCATCATCTCAACTGGACTGGATGTTAACACAGCAGATGAAGTTAAAAATAAAACCCTTGTAAGAACAGTAGTGCTACGTGAAACCCCCAGGGGAGTTTGCAATATAAGTTTCTCAAGGTTATTCCCTCCTTATCTATTAACATCCACTAAGCCCTAACCACCCCACCTCCATATTTAGAAGGATAAACCCTCTTTTTTTTTTCTTTTAAAGAGAAAGTGGGTTATTTGAGCCAGCAAATCCCAAAATCAAGCTTTGAAATCTCAAAGAAACTCTATTGGCAATGGGCTCTGGGAGGGCCGTTGAGCCTGCTGTGCTGCACTGTGGCGTTTGAAGGTTCCCTGATTGGGCAGATAGAACACCAGGCATGCCTTCTTGCCAAAGCAAGGCCAGAGGGAGTTGCTATTCCCCCAAGTGCTACTGTGACCACCAATCCCCCTTGGCTTGTCAGTGCTGAATAAAAACCAAAAAATAAAGTGTCATTCAGTGCATTTATCACGTTGCAGCCCAAACCACTTCTCCGGTGACAAAAAAATGTTTCCAACACCTTTGACAGCTCAAGCAAAGATGGGAAAAAAAATGCACTGGAGAGCTGACTGGTACTAGTTGAGAGTTCTACCATTCCCCTGTATCTGTGGTAGTAATGTAACCTTTCTTCACTGTTCCCTTGACTTCTAGTGTTAAAAATTAGGAGAAGCTGCTGCCTATGCTCTGTCCCCCGGCAACTGATGTAGCCACAAGTGACTCTTTGGTCTGGGAAGAACCAGCACTTTCCAGAGATGTGAAAGGCTTGTCATCAGTGAGCTACGCTCTGCTGAGGATCCAGGGAGCCAGGGCATGCCTGTGGAAACCTCACCCAAGCAAGCATTCCTCCACCCATGACTGACCTTGCTTTGCTGCTGGCTCCTTAGGCACAGGTCAGCCACTCCTGGCTCCAGACTCCATTTCTTCCAACTGCTCTGCAGGAAGGTCCCCCACTCAGTTCTGAAGCAACATAAGTGATCAGACTGCAAGGGCATTAAGAATGGCCAGGTGATCGTTTTCAGGCTGGGGAAAATTGCCATAATTAAACTGACTAGAATAGAACACAGGGTAATTATTTCATCTCATCCTTCTCTTTCCCTTCCTCACCACTAGCCCAAAGCCAGGAGGTAAAATCTTCAGTCTTTGGTCTTGCTGAGCCCTTAACAGCCCAATTGCCATCAAACTTCTTTAATACCTAGTATCTTCCCAAGTAATATACAATACAGTACATTTCACGGCATTCCATTACTTTAATAATAATGGGTGCCAAGAAAAAAGGAATCTGAAATTTGCTAACAATGTTGTAAAACAAAAGCACAGTATACACGTGTTATACATATGTACCCCTGCACTCAGCCTGCTGAGTGTTTAAATAACACCTCCAAATGTCCACATGTGGGCTTTGATAGCCTGGAGACTTTCAGGAATATTCTGCACCTTTTATCAGAATGCCTTTTTAAAAAAGATTTAATGAACTGTAACACAATTACACGTCCATTAGCCCTTTCCTCCCCACTCAGGCAAAAAAGATGGGGAATCTGCTAGAAAACTGATGTTGGAGAGCAGACTAAACCACAGGGAGAAACTGAAAAGGGACTCGGGGTGGAGGAAAACCTAGCTTCCCATGTCTGAGTGGGGGTATGAACGAAGGCTTTCTAAGAATGTTAGGCATGTGGCTTCCATAATGGGAGCACAGACTCCTGATTATAGTCAGAGTTATAATGACTGGAAAAGGGAACTATATAAAAACTTCCTTGAAATTTCTAGAAAAAGGAACTACTATATAAAAGCTTTCTTGGAATGTCATACAGAACAAGACTGATACAGATTTTCTGTCAAGTAGAGACTACTGGCCTCTACTTTTTAAATTTGAAACATGGCTCTCTGGAAGGCCCATCATAGTCTGCAGAAGGGCAACGAGTTAATGCTCACAAGAATAGAGTTATTTGAAGTAAATAAGTGTTAAAAATTCTAAGAGATACACTGAACATTCCACCAAAACAAAGCTGGAGCCTATAGAACCCAAAGACACTGTGTCAGTCAACCTGTCATTTGCAAGTAAACAGGTTTTTAGCACTCTATATGGTTTCTAAAGGGCTACAAGTGCTCAAGGGGCTATTATAATCATACATGTCATAATCAGAGCCCAGAAGAGCCAGAGTTAAAAACTGAACTTTAACAGTTCTACGAGCCCGGCCGGTGTTGCTCAGTGGTTTGAGCGTCAACCTATGAACCGGGAGGTCACAGTTCGATTTTCCGGTCAGGGCACATGCTCAGGCTGTGGGCTTAATCTCTAGTGGGAGAGGCAGCTGCTCAATGATTCTCTCTCATTATTGATGTTTCTATCTCTTTCCCTCTCCTTTCCTCTGAAATCATTAAAAAATATATATTTTTTAAAGTTATATGAAAAAAAATTTGTAGACTCCATTTATACCCTGTTAATGTTTAAGAGATGGACATTCTGTGACAAGCAACCCTAGAAAATTCCAGCAGCTAACCTGCCCACTATCTTATACACCTACTCGGGGACCTGTTTCACAGTTAGGGACTAGGCACAGGGTCAGACCACAGTGCTTGGGGCTTAGGCAGATGGAGGAGGTTACTCACCTCCACTGTCCATTCCTTCACCTACCTGTTTTCTAAATCGAATGGACTACTTGATTGAGAGAGGCTTGAAGTGAAGATCTGAGATACACCAATGTTTAAATTGTTCCCCTTCCTTTGACTGGCATAAGAATTTCTCTTCTGATGTACACTTCATGGCAAACTCTCCCAAAGACCATCACCCTACCTTCTGAATGCAAGGGAGGGGGCCCTCCCCAGACACTAACACACAGGGGTAAGGGGCACACACAGAACTACAAAAAGTGTTCTTATCTTTCATCTGGTTCTTTTCTTCTAACATTTAAAATAAGGAAAAGAGAAGGGACAAGTTGCAGAAGAAACCTTGGTTAAAAAGCTCAACGATCAAGTTTAAAAACATCAGTGTGTTAGATTCAAACACAAAAAGAAGAGTTTCTGGGTTTTTTAAGTTTTAAAAAACAAGCTGGTATCCTTCTGGTGGGTTTGTATGGAGACCCATGACCTCCAGATCACTGTCCACTTCTCAGTCTCACCAAATACTTCCCACTGAGTCCATTTTACTCAGACACTCACCCCTAAGTATCATGTTAACTGGCGCTTCCTCGTCTTGAGAACGAAAAGAGAAAAAAATGAAGACCTCAGGCGAGAAGAGATTCTGTTTTAGGAGTAGCAGTAACTCAAAATCCAATAGCACACACACATACACTTTTGTCTTTTTGTGGCCTCTTGGTGATGTAACTGTGAAGTACTCTCCCAGAAGTCAGGGCTATGTGGTCCTATAAATGTAAACACACAGGCATTGGAGGGAACAGAGAGCTTTGTTTCTAGCTTTATCACTGCGGCCTCTGGCTGTTGCCACCTGAGATCTCTGCGCCTCAGTAGCCACACGTTGTTTTTTGCGCCTGTTTTCACAATTCCAGAACTAAGCTTCAATTTTTTAAGGGTTCTGACAACTGGATAGAACCAAACTATCCCTAGCTAATGCCAAAACTATGAGAATTATAGTTTTTAATACTATTGCCAATGCAGTGTCCCACTTGTCTTAGAAACATAGTGAACAGACAATGGTAACATTTACCTCCTTTTCAGTTCTGAGGCCAGAACATTGCTTTCTTCAGCCTTTTACCCATGTCCTAGACAATCTTTTGCTAAAGAAATAGCTTGAGGCATCAGTGAACTGCTGAATATGCTCAGCCATTCGGACAGCGCTATCCAGGAGTCACCTCTGCCTGGGGAAGTCTCAGGCTGCCCAGCAAGCATCAGTTCCCCTGGGAGCTCTCTTAAAAAACAACTGTCAACTTCTTCCCATGGCCAAAAGATGGGGGAAGGAAAGAAACAGAGAGTAAAAGAGAAAGGTCTTTGCTTTCAAGTAGAATCATCTAGCCCTCTATTTGGCTCCTCAGAATTTGACTTGCATAGCCGGTCCATGATGCCCTGGAGCATGGGCTGGACAATGCCCAAGAGAGGTCTCTGAGAGGGGTCGCCATCCCAGCAGGCTTCCATCAGCTGCCAGCACTCCTCATCAAACACAGGAAGGCGTTCAGGGCGGGTCCCTAGAGAAAGCAGCATGGAAATAAGACCAGAGTTAGTGAGAGGGCGGCCGATACAACGAACAGGCATGCTCAGCTCTCAGGCTGATGACCCAGTTGGGGCTCAGGATGCTCAAGAATGCAGTAAGTTTTGACTTCAACTGCAAATATCTAGGTCAGAATCTAATAGTCATAGTGATGATAAACTAGAACACACTGGCATAGCAAGCTGAAGAATGGGAAATTTTAAAGAAAAGCATGTTTGAGATAGTTCCGTAGAGTGTTGCCTGATGGGAGGCCCTACTGCAGTGCCTGGTCTCAGTCTGCTCTAACAGGGGACTTTGGACAAAGTAGGGCTTGTGGCTCTTACCTCTCCGCACATTGTTCCAGAGATGGTCTTTGCTGGCACACCTCTCAAATGCTTCAGGGAGCTTGACAGAGCCTGAGCAGATATACCAGAAAAGAATGCCAAAAGCGTAGACATCCACGGAATTATCATACTTCCCTAGAGTAAGAAGGGGTGACAAGCAGTGAGCCAGGGAAAGAAATCAATAGCATCACCACTAACTTGCACCTGCAGAGGTCTTTACACACTTTTTTCTAAAGCTTTTATCATCCATTATCTCTCATAACAACCCTGTTAGGCAGGAAACATTCATAATGCTCATTTTATAATAAAAAAACTACGGCACTGAAAGCTAAAGCTAGATATTAAGAGACCCAAGACTAGAACTTGACAAAGGAGAAGGAAAACACGCCTTTTATTTTAATGGGACAGTCAAAAAGATTAATCCTGAAACATCATATTAGGGAAATAAAGTTAGAAATACAGGTGGGTGGGAAAGTGGGAACCAGAATATAAAGATTTATATAGGCAGACAGAAGGGTCAAGATTCAGTGGACAGCAGAAGTCGTTTATGCTTTAGAGCAGTAGATGACATGAAGAAAAGTATTTTGGAAAGATTATTCTGACAGCAATAGAATGGACTGCAGTAGAAAGAATCAAAAGAATTTAAATATGAAGTAGCCAAAAGATATGATAGCAGGAGAAATAGAAATTTAGTTTTTTTCTTTAGTTTTGAACTTTATTTATATGGAACCATATCATACATGCGATGTTGTATTTGGCTTCTTTGAGTTATTGTTTTATTTGTGAAATTAATCCATGTTTTACTAGATGCATTTCACTTCCATTGAGATTTAGTATTCCAATGATTCTCTCACTATTTAGGTATCTGTTTTATATTAATAGGAATCTGAATAGTTTATTTCTAGTTTGGCTTAGAGCTTCTATTACTTGGTTCTGCAGAAATTTAATTTTAAAAAGTAAGTCTAAAGTAAGAAAAAGGATGACTGTGTACTTTGTAAGATGTGGGCAGGACTACAGCCCTCCAGGTAAGTCCTAATTCTTATGTGGATCACTCAGTGAAGGGCTGGGGGAGGACTTGTGCATGAGGCTGATGAGAGGAATTCAGATATATTGCTAATTTAACTCCTACACCAATGCTACCTTCCATCTTCCCCTACAATCATACAACCCCTCCTCATCCACTCAGTCAGGATCAAACCTTGGAGTGATTGTTAAGTCATTCTTTTCTGTTCATCACTCATATCAACTTTTTAAAAACTTGCCCATTCCTCCTCTGATTATCTCAAATCTGTTACTGTTTTTTGTTTTAGCACAATCTAATCATGAAGACAGCCTCCAATTCCCTATGTTGGTTCTTGCCACTCAAGTTCCCTCTACCTACTGCTGCTAAGCTAATCTTCCATAAACATTTGTCATTCCTTACCTGCTCAAGAGTGCAATAGCACCTCACTTCTTCAACATTAATTCTTCACTCCTCTGTGTGAATTTCAAGCTCATTGAATTTTCTCTCTAACCTGGTTTGCTAGTATTCCCCAAATGGATTTCTTTCCTGTCATGCTTATATCTATTCTGCATTTTTTTTCTCATATTTTCCATTCCTCAGCTTCCAGAATTTTCTTTCTTTCATGATACATGGTTAGACACTAGAGACAGAAAGACCTCAATTCCATTCCTCGCTCCATGACTTCTAGCTCAGTGTCCTGAGTGGATTCTTCAGCAATCTGGCCTTGACTTAACTTTATCCATAATATAGACAGAAAAATGCATCAATATCACCGCAGAATTCTAGTGAGGATTAAATGGAATAAAACAGATGAAAAAATAGATGCTGCCTAGCTCAAAGAATATACTTAATAAATGTGAATTCCTGTCCCACGTACCAATTTTTCCACATCTGCCTCAAGCTCTAACTAAAACATTACCTCTACCACAAAACTGTCAGACATTTCAGCTTTCATTTATCCCTTTTCTGAATACCAACATTACATTATGTAGCATTTAACTTAGCACTTTATCACATGTTGTCTTATACAGCCCTCTTAATTATTTTACCTCTATTAGTATATCTCTGCTATCTATAAGTTCTTTACTGATAGGCGACAACTCCTAATATAGTATAGGAGTTATTCAATCGATTCTTTATGATTAAATAATTGGTTGGTTATGGCAATTATGGCCCAGAGAGACATCCAAAGGAATAGTGGGCGACTCCTATTTGCACTTTTCTTTCTGTCCCCTTTTCCTCTTTACTCTCCCGCTACTTGTCTTAATTTTTCCTGTTCTGTTTTCTCCCTTGCCTGTGCTGGATCTGCCAGGGCTACTTGTGGACACTACCCTTAGCTCAAAGGGTAGCACTTAGGTTACAGTACAGAGCCCCATCCAAACCCACTCCCTGCCCTCCAGCTTACCTGTGAAAAGTTCAGGGGCCATATGGATTGGCGTCCCCACAATGCTGCCTGACATCATGGCCTCTGGCTTGCAGAATCCTAAGTCGGTGATCTTGGCTCGGTTCTGCTTGTCCAGCTGCCAACAAAGCAGGGTAAGAGTCACCCTGTGTCTGATCCTGCACATAGCATTCAGCTCAGCTGCATCCCCAAACTCGCAAGTAGGTGTCTATCTCATTGCAGTACTTAACCAATTCTGCCTCCAGCCTCCCTGTTTCCAAATTCATTCCCAATAGTATCTTCTCCCCAGACTGTAAGCAACCTGATGGGGGGACTGCCTTTTTCATCTTCGGGTTCCCGGCACTTAGCACAGTGCCCGGCACTTCCAGGAGCTTGACAAATCTTGGAAGAATGAATAAGTGAAAAACACCGAGGAAAGTATTTCAGTTCCTGATTATTATCCTCTGACCTCCAGGCACCGGGGAAGAAAGCTGCTAAGTAAGAACACTGAGGTCCTCTGGGCAGCTAAAGGAAGTTTCTGGAATTCCCTGTAGTTTCCTTTCCTAAAGGTCCAAGAGAATAAATCTGTGTCTGATTTGGTAATTGAGAAGCCTCTTAGGTTTCAGCCTATAATTTTAGGAAGATCTTTCCTTTCCCCCAAATTGCTATGTCTTTACACATCATTTAAGTGATGCCAGAGACAACCCAAGAATAATCTAATCTGTTCTTGAGAGGAGTACATCAAAAGATTCTTTGTAATTTAGATAAGAGTCTCATGACATGTTAAGGAGCATTTACCCATCTCAGTCCAGTATTTCTGACCAAACCCTAAGCAATAACAAGACATGGAATCCTTAAAAATATCAATATCATAAAGCAAAAATGGCGGAAGAACTATTCTAGATTAAAGGAGGCTAAAGAAATATGACGACAAAATGCACTGTATGATCCTTGGCTTGGATCTTGGATCAAATAAATAGACTGTATTTGAGATAATGGGACAACCGGAAAATGTTAATACAGACAGTATATTAACTAATAGTTTGGATCAATGTTCTTGGATGTGATAATGGCATTTTAAAAAATATATTTTTATTGATTTCAGAGAGGGAGAGAGAGATAGAACATCAATGATGAGAGAGAATCATTGATCGGCTGCTTCCTGCACGCCCCACACTGAGGATCGAGCCTGCAACCAGGCATGTGCCTTGACCAGGAATCGAACAGTGACCTCCTGGTTCATAGGTCGATGCTCAACCACTGAGCCATGCCAGTGGGCATGATAATGGCATTTTCATTACATAGAAGATGTCCCTTTTTTTAGGCGATACAAACTGAAGTACAGGCATACCTCAGGGATACTGCGGGTACGGTTCCAGAACACTTCTTTAAAGCCAATATAATATTGCAATAAAGCAAGTCACATGAATTTTTTGGTTTCCCAGTGCACATGAAAGTTATTTTTATATTATACTGTAAGTCTATTAAGTGTGCAATAGCAATATATCTTTTAAAAAACAAGGTACATACACTAATTAAAAAATACTTTATTGATAAAAAATGCTAACCATCAGGATGGGAGCTTTGGCCTCAGACTAATGGTGGCAGTAGTGCAGGTGGGCTGGGCAGGGACCATGGCAGTAGCGGCAGAGGGGGCAGGGGCGGGGTGGCTGGTGGTAAAGGAGGCTGCAGTCGTTAGGGGACTGTAGGTGGAGGCATTGTTCGGGCCTGAGGGGCATGCATGACAGCTTTGAGAGCTTTGCATAGGAGTGAACAACCAGCCCTACTTCTGTGAGAGTGGTCACTGCTGCAGGGAGCCTGGCTGTTGCACCTACTACTATGAGCTCTGGTGGTTCTGGCCGCTCTGGACCGTGCTCCTCTTCTTTAACTACTGTTGCACATTCCGTTATCACAAGCTAAACTCTGGCTGCAGCAACAGCAGCGGCAGCATGAGATCAACTTGTTGGCCCACCACGGAGCACGCCACAGAACATAACCTGTTCCTACCAGTTCACTGCTTGACCTTCACCTCCTCAGTGCCTTCAAACCCCACTCCCCGCCGGCCTATGAGGATGTGGTTCACCTCCCAGTTACACCACCTCCTTACATTGCCATCCAGGGTGCCCCTTCACTGTTCCCAGGGAATGACTGCGGCTCCTCTACTTCTAGCTGCCCTGCCCACTGCAAAGGAGCAAACATGAAAGGTGTTTCTTCCCACCAGAGTGCCCCCGCATCAGCAGAGGGAGCCTGGGGCATGGGTTGAGCCCTGCCCCCATATCCTGCCGCTATTACCAACTGTCTGGTGACTTGGGTATGGAACTCTGCCCTTAAACTGACTCCAGCAAGGGTGAGTCAGTCAAGGAGGCTAGGGCTAGATCTGGGGACCATGTCCTTTGTACACTGCCCCTAGATCCCATACCTCAAGTTTCTTCTGTGGGGCTGGTCCCAACTCTTTGAGTTCTCCTCAGGCTCTCCCTGCCCTCCCAGACTCTGTCTGAAAGGGCTGGAGTCCTGAGGAGAGGGGCTGTGCTTGAGGGACTGTGCTAGCTCTACCTCCAACGACATGCACAGGAGCCTATGATCTCACTGAAGAGATATGAACAACAACAAGAAATGCTAACCATCATCTGAGCCTTCGGTGAGCTGTGACCTTTTTTGCTGGTGCCTCAGTGTTGATAGCTGCTGACTGATCAGGGTGGTGGCTGAAGCAATTTAAAACAGCAATGACGTTTGCTGCATCAATTGATTCTTCTTTTTACTAACAATTTCTCTGTAGCATGTGATGTTGGATAGCATTTACCCACCATGGAACTGTTTTCAAAATTCAAGTCAGTCCTCTCAAATCCTGCTGCTGCTTTAACAACTACGTTTATGTAACATTCTAAATCCTTTGTTGTCATTTCAACAATCTACTTTTTTTGCTCATCCATAACAAGCAATTCCTCATTCATTAACGTCTTATCATGAGACTGTAGCAAATCTGTGGGCTCCATTTCTAATGCCTCCACTGATTCTTTGAACCCCTTTGAAGACATCCGTGACAGCTGGAATCAGCTTCTTTCAAACGCCCTGTTAATGTTGATATTTTGACTTCTTCCCATGAATCATAAATGTCCTCAATGGCATCTATAATAGTGACTCCTTTCTAGAAGGTTTTCAGTTTACTTTGCCCAGGTCCACCAGAGGAATCACTATCTATGGCAGCTGTAGCCTCACAAAATGTATCCCTTAAATAATAAGACTTGAAAGTCAAAATTATTCCTTGTTCCATGGGCTACAGAATGGATGTTTTGTTAGCAGGCATGAAAACAACATTAATCTTCTCGTACATCTCCATCAGAGCTCTTAGGTAACCAGGAACATGTCACTGAGCAGTGACATTTTAAAAGGAATCTTTTTTTCTGAGCAGTAGGTCTCAACAGTGGGCTTAAAATATTCAGCCAACATGTTGTAAACAGATGTGCTGTCATCCAGTCTTTGTTGTTCCACTTATAGAGCACAGGCAGAATAGATTTAGTGCGATTCTTAAGGGCTCTAGGATTTTCAGAATGGTAAATGATCAGTGGCTTCAACTTGAAGTCACCAGCTGCATTAGCCCCTAACAAGAGAGGCAGCCTGTCCTTTGAACCTTTGAAGCCAGCCATGGTCTTCTCTAGCTGAGAACCTCATGGATGGCCTCATCTTCCAACAGAAGGCTGTTTCATCCACATTGAAAATCTGTTGTCTAGTGTAGCCACCGTCATTAATTATCTTAGCTAGATCTTCTGGACAATGTGCTGCGGCTGCTACATCAGCACTTGCTGCTTCAGAGTTTTCCTTAAACCTTATGAACCTACCCGTGCTAGCTTCAAACTTTTTGTCTGTAGCTTCCTCACCTCTCTCAGCCTTGAAAAGAATTGGACAGAATTAGGGCTTTGCTCTGGATTAGGCTTTGACTTAAGGAAATGTGGCTGGTTTAATCTTCCATCCAGACCACTAGACCATTCTCCACATCAGCAATAGGCTGTTTGGCTTTCTTATCATATGTGTGTTCACTGGGTCGCACTTTTCCTTTCCTTCGAGAACTTCTCCTTTGCATTCACAACTTAACCAGCACAAGAGGCCCAGCTTTCGGCCTCTTAACTTTCAATGTTCCTTCCTCACTGAACTGAATCATTTCTAGCTTTTAATTTAAAGTGAGAGATGGGTGACTTTTCCTTCCACCTGAACACTTTGAGGTCATTGTGAGGTTAGTAATTGGCCTAATTTCAACATTGTTGTGTCTCAGGGAATCAGTGGAACAGTCAAAACACACACATTTATCAATTGTTTGCCACCGTATATGGGTGTGGTTTGTGGTACCCCAAGACAATTTCAATAGTAACATCCAAGGTCATTAATCACAGATCACCATATCAAATATAACAACAAAAATTACCAAAATGTGGCACAGAGACATGAGGTGAACAAATGCTATTGGAAAAAAGGCATCGGTACACTTGTTTAAGGCAAGGTTGTCACAAACCTTCAATTTGTAAAAAAAACACACAGTATTTGTGAAGTGTGTTGAGCAAAGCACAATAAAACAAGATACGCCTATATTTAGGAATGACAGGTTATCTGCAATTTATTTTCATAAGAAAAGTGTGTGTGTGTGTGTGTGTGTGTGTGTGTGTGTGTGTGTGTGTAGAGACCACTAGGAAAAATAAAGAATATGAATCTGGGTGAATAGTATATAGGCTTTCATTGTACTGCTCTTTTAATTTTTCTGTAAATTTAAATGTTTTCAAGTATTGGGAGAAAAAACCTAAAGCAATATGAACTGGGTCTCTGATGCAAGTCTCCCCTAAACTTTAAGTCCAAAATACCACCCAACTATTCTGCTGTTAATTCTACTACTTTCCCTCCAGTCTTCTCCTGTGACCAAACTTACATTTAAGTGTACCCTAGAAAGATCACTTAACCCAGAGGCAGCACGTTATGCTGGAGAAGCAGCTCTTCCTTACCAGCACATTTTTCAGTTTGATATCACGGTGCACAAGTCCCTGGCTGTGCAGGAAGCGGATTCCTTCCACCACATCTAGTGCTATCTGCAAACGTGTCTTCAAGGTCAGCCCAGCCTTGGGGAAACAAAAGAGCTTATTTGTCACTAGCAAGACAACTTGTCTATCCAATCTGCTTACACCAACGAAGAGTTCCTTGTGTGAGGTCTGAAAGACTGGCTGTACTAGGGTATACAAGGACAGAAAAGTGGGTGAAAAAAAAGGGGGAAGAGGAAATCAGTTAGGAGAGGGAAGCAAAGAAAAAGCAAAAAAGCGCAAGCTATACAGGCCAGATAGAATCCCTTGGAGGCTACACTTAAGCCAGCCGGATAATCCCCAGATGTGACTAGGAGAGGTGCAACCAAATGACTAGAGGCATGAGCTCATTCTAACCCCTAAAGATCATACTGACTTCTCACGGTTCCTGCAAGCATTTCTAAGGGTTCTTTTGTCCTACTTCTGGAAGCTTCCAAACAAACTGGGACAAGAGAAATCTATGGGAAGGGGCCTACCCAGATATTCTGGGGTTAGCTTTTCCTCCATTCTACTAAGCTCCGGTACGTAGACAAAAGAAACCTCTAATCCAGTGGTCGGCAAACTCATTAGTCAACAGAGCCAAATATCAACAGTACGATTGACATTTCTTTTGAGAGCCAAATTTTTTAAACTTAAACTTCTTCTAACGCCAATTCTTCAAAATAGACTCGCCTAGGCCGTGGTATTTTGTGGAAGAGCCACACTCAAGGGGCCAAAGAGCCGCATGTGGCTCGCGAGCCGCTGTTTGCCGACCACTGCTCTAGTCCTTTTGATGGTTATTTTAGAGGAGGGAAATGAAGCACCCAACTGAGGGTCTTTCATTTGAATAAAATATTTTGATAGCTTCTTGCTATCTATTAACAGAATTTGAATTCTATGGAAACTCTGAACATTTTCAGTCCTCTATAACTTGCTCCAAACATTTCTTGACACATTACCTTCCTCACCCCTCAACAATTCCAAAATGAACCAGCTATTCCAATGTTGATGAGTGTCCTTACTGGCCTTCCAATGCTCTTGGCATTGCACTATTTCCTCCCCCTGGTATGGCCTCTTCTTTCTATAGGTCCAAATTTTAGCCATCAATGTGTACTTGTTAAACTCAAATGTCCCATCTTCATAGAATATTCAAATATTCACTGACTATAATTCTCTTAAAAGTCCTGGTAATTATACTTTTGACTCTATGGTGCTTAATACAGGGCCTTGTACAAAGTAGTCACTACTAAACATATGGGTTGACTAAACAACAAAAACTGGTCTTCTACATTGACAGCAAAAAGGGAAAGAACAGCAGAGCTACAGGAAGTTTTTCTGTGCTTCTGAGTAGCCTAGATTTTCCCCACCACAGGACGGAAAAGTGGTTAAATTACAGTATTCTGGATATGAACTGGGCCAAAAAATAGATTCTGAAAATTTTTAAAGATTTTTTGGGAAATAAGGGTAATAAAGCTTGATTATTCCAACCATGTCTTAGAAAAGCTTGAAGCTCTGAACAAACAAGAAAGGATGAAAGGCCAGGCAGGATCTGGCTGTCAGCTGCACCTCCCTCTCCCTGCCTCGCCTCACCTTCAGCCCAGTGTAGAGGTCCCGGTGGAGCCGCTCCATAATGAGCAGCACGGCAATGCTGGAGCCACCACCGTAGTTGTAGTCGATGACAGAACCATGGAGGTCCACCAACCGCTCATGCTTCGGCAGAGACCTGGCAGGAAGGAGAGAGGTCTGGGCTATAATGCACAGCATGCAACCATGTGGGAAGGAATACCCTTAAGACCATGCTTAGTCTAGGTCCATAGATAATGGCCCTCAGTGCAGAGAGAGGGCACAGAGAATGGCTTCTCAAACAAGGACAAAGAACTATGGAATCTAAAAACTGATAGGTGTTAAGGACTAAGGAAGAAAGTCAAATGAAAGGATGAGTCTGAGAAATTAGGATGTTGGGAAAGGGCAGCCAAAGACAGTAAAGACCTTGAAGAGAGCAGTTCTAGACCAGACTTAGAAATACTGGTCCACCACGTTCTTAGACCTGGGTGTGGAGAGACCAGGCATGCTGTAGCTCTTGGTACAAAATTTATGCCAGGCTTCTGGCTTCTTCTCTGGATCTTTTCCCATAGAGGTGAATGAGACCCTACCCACCTCATGTAGTGAAACTCCAGGGCCAGGTCATTCCAGTGCTTCTCATCTGGAGGAACAACCGACTTGAGGGCACAAGGGAAGTGTCCCCCCCAGTTGTCACAGAGGTACACCACACCATACTGGCCTCGGCCCAGTTCCTGTCCCAGTTTAGGTTTATCTACAAGGTACAGAGACAGAGATAAGGCAGGAGGGATGGGAACTTGCTGGGCATCCTCCCCAAAATTCTTAGCCATGGACCTGCCTAGAGGCAGGAAGTCATAATTATGCTTGGGAGAGAAATTCTGATGTCATTCTAAACCAGCAGAAAGTAACCTAACTGGTTTGATTTAAATAAACGTCAGTCATGTTATTTGGAGTACATAAGTAGCAGAACCAAACACACTTCAGGAATGCAAACACACATCAGGGAGTACTAGGCAGCTTCGCAAGAACGCAGCTTTGGACACTTGGATTCCCCAGCGCTGAACAAGAGAACCTCCTCCAATTTACTTGTGGAAAAAAGGACTCACGATGCAGCAGGACATCCTGTAAAGAACGGCTCTCCAGAGAAAGGCGCGCTAGGCGAGGGGCATGATCTTTCCGAACCTTCAGCCACAGATCCTCAGTTTTCTCCAACCGGCCTGAGTGGCCAGCTTCCAGCTGGGAGGACACACACAAAAAAAGACATGACCTAGTTAAGTCCCTCGCTCTGGCTTCCTCTCCTGTTGTATAAGAATAATATCTGCCTCATAAGAATAACTGTGAGAATTAAATAAGATGTATGTAACATATATAGCTCAGAGATTAGTCATAATGGGCTCTCAACAAGTAATAATTTTTCCTCCTGGATGCATATCACATCTACCCACCCTCACCCAGCACACACATATAACACATATTCACACACACACACACACACACCCCCCAAAGGGACAAGCAGATGTTATATAATTACAAATTAGTACTGAAGTTGGAGAGTCATCCCTTTCTGTCATCAATCCTAAAATTCTATATAAACTTACACAAAATTCCTGCCCCTCGATTTTCATTCCTTACTCAATGAAACAGGGTGAAATTAACTCATTCCCTGCATTCTCCCTAGAGTTAGAATAGAAAAATATCCACATGAAAAACTTATTAACAAAACTTCCTGTGATGTGACATTATCCTTGAACGTAGAGGGTAGGAAACCTTTTTCCTGCCAAGGGCCATTTGGATATTTATAACATCATTCACAAGCCATACAAAATTAACAACTTGACAATTAGCCTATATTTTCTACATTTGGTCAAACATTTAATTAATTCACCCCTAATGCCTTGGCAGGGCCAGGCCAAATGATTTCATGGGCCTTATATGGCTGTGGGCCAGACCTCCTTTAACAGAATAAAAAAATATATACTGATGACTTCTTAAAAATTATGTGAGCAGAGAGCAAAATATTACCCAATAGATGAGGTTCTTCTCTGCTTGACCCAGCTGTATCTCCTTCCCTACATACCCACCTGCCTCAAGGAGGCTGCAAACGCCTCATGAGAACTATTGAGCCGGGTCCGGAATTGGCTGCAAATGCTTTTGGCCAACTTGGAGGCACTGAGGCTCTCAATGGCTTCCTGGGCCACCTTCCTCTTCCATTCTATTGTGATGGCAGGTGGGCTCACCCATGTGATGCGCTGAATGATCTGCCAGGACAAGGACAATAAGAACATTGAGGGATGGGAGAAGAAACCAGTAAAAAACACCGACCCTCTCCATTCTTTTAAAAATACTTTTAAATTGAGTTTTTTAGAGGAAGAGAGAGGGAGAGAGAGAAACATCAAGGAAGAGTAAAGCATAGATCAGCTACCTCCTGCACTCCCCCTACTGGGAATCAAGCCTACAACCTGGGCATGTGCCCTGACTGGGAATCAAACCAGCAACCTTTAGGCATATGGGACAATGCCCAACCAGCTGAACCTCACCATCCAGGGCTCTTTCTCTCTCTCTTTCCCTCCCTCCCTCCCTCTCTCCCTTCCTTCCTTCCTTTTTTAAATTGATTTAGAGAGGAAGGGGGAGAGGGAAGGAGGGAAGGAGAGAAGAAGAGAGAGGTGGAGAGGAGAGAGAGAGGGAAAGAGAGAAAAACACTGATTTGCTATTCCACTTACTTGTGCATTCCTTGGTTGATTCTTGTATGTGCCCTGACTGAAGATTAAATGAACCCACAATCTTGGAGGGTCAGGATGATGTTCTAACCCAACTGACCTACCCCGCCAGGGCTGGTTTATCCATTCTTAAGGCAGAAGCCCTATGAAGTCTTACACTCCTCTCTAATTCCATCTACCTCAAAATCAGGGCTCAGCCCAACGGAAAGCATTAAGGAACACCAGGCCTAGTCTAGGTGCCCACAAACTCTCAATACATTATATCTAGTACCAGGAAGTACCTGACACATCCCTCTGTGAAGTTAGTAACTAACTCCACTTAAAAGGAACCACATGTGGCCTCAGGCAATAAAGCCTGGTTCTGAGAAAACATTTAAGTTAGGACAAAGAAATATGAAAAAGCTAGTGAAGCAGAGTCTTACGGCTCCATAAAATAGAACTTAAATACACCACTTTTAGGAGTTCAAGGCAGCAATGTTAATAATTACATCAGAATAAGCACGAACCAGAATGCTCCCAGGAAGGCAAACTAGGGAAAATGGCCACCTCACACTAACAGATTCTAGATATTCATTCTCTCAGAGTGACTAAGATTCATTTGAGTCAACTAAGGGCTGACCATTTTTTCTCTAAGCAACCTCTACCTGTTTGATTTGCTCCCACAGCATCCTTGTAACCGAGGAACCTGAGTGAAATGTGACTTCCACATGATAGGCGGCATTTAAGATCTGGAAGAGAACACACAGAAGGAAATCAGTATCCCTGAGTGGTTTTTTACAAAATGCAATAAATGATATTTACTTCAAGATATAGCCTGGTCTCAAGGCTCTCAAATTTATCCCTCAATATAAGTGCAGAGTCAATGCAAGTTGATCATCGAGTATGTTGTGACTATTTGGGCCCCTTTTCTTCACCTTCTTCTTGCTCATTGCCTTAACTGCAATTGTACAGTTCACAAGCACCCCCGCCCCCCGCAGGCAGTGGTCATGTGACCGGAAAACAAAATAAAATTCTAACTGGATCAGCAAACTGTTGAAAGGGAAACCGATGGCTAACTTGAAGTTGGGCTTGTGTGTGGATTCTGTTTCATGTGTTATCTATAACATGGTGTCTTAAACACTCTTTGAGTACCTGTTTGAGATTGTTACTGGTGATGTGAACTGAGATATCCTGAGACTTCTCTAGGCTCTGCAGACACCGTTCTAGGGTTCCAACGAAGCTCTCACGTAGGTAATCCACCGAGCTGATCAGCTTATTAGCCACCGCCTGATTCAGCCGGGAGATGATGAGTTCCTGGATCTGTCGAATGCAGCATTTGATCTCTCGGGTGCCCACTGGTTCCCCATTCTCAGGAACAATGACATCTACAGAGGCAGAGAAATGAGCTAGTTGGCTGTGAGGGAAGGGCAGGCACACTGACTAAAGGCATCTCCCAAGCCAAGGAGCTACCATGACAGTGGCTATAAAACACATGGTCAACTCATGACCTTTGAACCTCAGGATGATCAGGGGCCCTGTAACCCTCAAGTACTTAAGGGAGCTAAGATCCCTGAGAAGGAGCAATTGTGTCTAGAATAAGCCTATTGATGTTGTTAGCTTTTTGGTCACATTTATAAGATGGGAAGAACATTTATTGAGTACAGACTCTTTGAAAGCACTATAGTAAGTATTTTAAATATGTAGTCTAATTTAATCCTCACAATAACTTTGTCAGGTGGGTATTATTGGTTATATTTTATGGATCAGGAAACAGCCTCAATGGAGGACAACTGGGCATTGGGAATGTCCAAGCAGGAAGTACTACAGCCAGCATTTGAACCCAAAGCTCATGAATTCCAAAGTCATATTTCACACTACCTAGCATATTGAGAAAAATCCCAGAGTTAGGAATTCAAGTCTAATCAATTACTAGATAAATACAAAAATTATATAAATATAAAAATTGGAGCATTGATTATCCCCACCAATGGCTGTTTTGCAAGCCAGAAGACTAAAGAAGTAAAGAGGAGATAAATTACCTGCAAAAACTGCACTCCTAAAAAGGCATTCTTGTGTCTACTGGTGGAAATTTAATGTCACCTCTTTGGAGAAACTCTGGTAACATCTACAAAAATTCTAAGCTCATCAACTAACAACAAAAAACCCCATATACCCTTTGACCTAACTACTGTACTTCTAGAAATTATTTTTCTATAAATATACCCTTACAAGTCCCAAAGATATATATGGACAATGATGATCAATGCAGAGCAGTTTGTAATAGTAAAAGAAAAAAAAGAAAAGAAAAAAGAAATAGACTAAATGTCCATCAGTAGGGGAGTAGTTAAATAAATTTAGGTATAGATTCATTAGAAGACAAACTTGTATGCACATTTATGGAAAGATCTCTAAGACATCAAGTAAGTGAAAAAACAAGGGGCAGAAGATATGGAAGAAATCTGGATGACTGGGGGACAGTATCTTTGACACCTTTGAGTTAAGTACTACGTATACTGGTATTATCTTTTCAAGCAATAAATATTTTATCAAGTATGTATGTCATGATACTAAGCATGTATGCATTATCTTTATTTTTTTAAAAAAAGTAATAAAAATCTGGCTTCCTAGAACATGTGGTAGATATCTTCTAAATCTATTTATCATTGCCTCAAGAATATCCAGAAAGGACTTAGAACAACGTAAGAAGTAGGCACGTAAGCCAACCAGGTAAGTAGATCCACAAAAACACAATGTAGTTAACAAAGCCAGACATGATTTACCTGTTCCCAGTTACTCCCACGTCTGTTGAACTAACCATTGTATCCTAGGCACCAAACATAATATGCCTGACACAAAATAGACAATCAAATATTTCAATGCCCAACCTAGCTGCCCTATGTGCTCTGTGGTACTAGCACTGCCACTCCAGTCTCTTTAATTATTCAGGAGACTTCCTAGGATTTCCACTACAAGTGAGCATTTCCCAGCAACTCCTCCCCACTGTAGGAAGTCAACAAAGAGGTATTTTTGTTTATCTTTAGAAATACAGGTAAGAAATGAGGCATCCTCTCTACCTATAAGTTTAACAGCCATATACTGTCATTCAATACTCATTCATTCTCCAAAAATGTACTATAACAGACTGTGCTATTTGCTGCAGGGGATATAATAAGATCCAGATTCTATTCTTTAGAAAATAGAACAACATAATTATTAATAACTATAATAAAATAGCTAAGAAAAGTAAAGACAACTTCATGAAAAATGTTACTTGGAAGAAGCTTGAAAGGTAGGTAGCATTCACAGACAATACAAGACATTTCCAGTTTAGAGCAGGGCATGAGCAAAGGAAAAGGAAAAGGAAAAGGAGCATATAGAGGACAGCAAGCAGTTGAGAGCAACCCAAACAAAAATTACAGGAAGGTGCATAGTGGGAAGTAAGACTGGGAAAGTTGGTAAGGGCCAGGCTTTGGAAAACCTCTAATACTAGGCGAAGGAGTCTAAACGTAGTCTGTAGGAACAGCGATCCAATAAAGATGAACTGGAGAAACAGAAAGATGTCACCAAGTTCAACCAGATAACAACAGTTCCATTAGACTAAAGAGGAGGAATAGGAAAGCAGAGGTAGACGTACAATATGGAAGAAGACACATCAAGTCTTGGCAACCAAATGGATGTGTGGATGAGAGAAAGAAAACAGTTAAAGACTATGCTGAGGTTTTGAAGCTGGTTACCAGGAAGACAGTGGCATCCAGCACCAAGAATCAGATTAAGAAGTAAAGCATAGGAAACAGAGTATATGCTCAGGAATCAGACTATATCGATTTAAATTCTGCCTCTACTACTTAGGAGTTGTGTGACCTTGAGCAAATTACTTAACCTGTCTAAGCTTCAGTTCCCTCATCTAGAAAATGGCAGTAAATAGAATTCACCTAGGGAGGTAGATTTTGAAAGAAACAACACACAAAACACACATGTACACACAGACAAAACAGATGCTAGGTCCCATGTCAGAAATTCTGATGAATTAGTAGTCTCGAGCATCTATATTTTCAAAAAGCCTCCCAGGTGATTTGGATGTAGAGCCATGTTGAGAACCTAAAGTATAACTTGCAAACCATGTCACGTTAATGGGTAGTAGAGCTAATGTTTATGTAGCTGTCAGTATACAAAGTCAATAGCATCTAAAACCAAAAGATCTGACTAACCACTTTGATCCAACTTTATTAATAGCCATTTGTAAGAAAGGGACCACCAGGAGAGAAAACAAGATGGTGGCATAGGTAGGCACCTAAACTGCTGCCTCGCACAACAATTTCAAAACTACAACTAAAAGACAGAATGGACATCATCCAGAACCACAGGAAAGCTGGCTGAGTGGAAATTCTACAACTAGAAGGAAAGAGAAAAGCTCACGGAGAATCAGAGGAGCAGCAAAGGGCTGAGGTATGGAGACACGCACGCAGAGAGGAAGGGCGGCTGAGTGCCTGGCTGACTTTCTCTGGCGGGAGGGGGAAGGAAGTCCCTGACTGCACTGAACCCCAGTTCCGGGCGAAACCCCGTACACCCAGGCTCATACAGGGGGAGTCTGGACTGTCAGGTAGAGAGAAAGGTACACGGAGACCCGGAGACTCGGGGGAGCCATGGCGGGCAGGGGTCTGGAGGCGCGCGCGTGCGAGTGCTCGCAGAGAAGACTGAATGCGGAGGTTGCCGCAGGCTTTCCCTAGCAGAAGGGAGTCGGAAGCTCCAGACTGCACTGAACCCCAGTTCCGACTGCACTGAACCCCAGTTCCAGGAGAGCCCCTGGGGACCCACACTCTTACGGGGGGAATCTGGACTGTCAGGCGGAAACTCAGGGGAGCCACGGAAGGCAGAGGTCTGGAGGCACGTGCAAGGGCAGGGCTGACGGGAAGCCAAGACTGTCTGCTCCGCCCTGAGACTCCGCCCCATCCAAGCTGAGCACAAAGGCTTTTGCAATTTTGCAAGTCTGATCCTATAAGGTTGTCTCCAGCACCGAACTTCTCCCAGCGCAGACACAGCTGATCCTCACAGCCAACTGGCCTGGAGGTCAATTCCTCCCAGTGATACCAACAACAATCAAGACTTAACTACAACAAGGCTGTACACACAGTCCACAAAGGGGTGCATCAAGAGTGTCCACCTCAGGTTAACTGGGGAGGCCGACCCACTGGGCCATATAGGAAACCTAGCACACAAAGCTACCCTACCAACTCAGGGAAGCAGCGAAAATGTGGAGACAAAGAAACAGATCACAAACGAAAGAAATGGAGGAAAGCAAATGACTGGATATAGAATTCAAAACCACGGTTATAAGGCTTTTCAAGAATATCCTAGAAAAGGCCAATAAATTTAGCGAGACCCTCGAAGATATGAAAAAGGACCAACTAGAAATTAAACATACACTGACTGAAATAAAAAATATTATACAGAGACCCAACAGCAGACTAGAGGAATGCAAGAATCAAGTCAAAGAATTGAAATACAAAGAAGCAAAAAACACTCAACTGAAAAAGCAAAAAGCAAAAAAAAAATCCAAAAAGTTGAAGATAGTGTAAGAAGCCTCTGGGACAACTTCAAGGGTACCAACATCAGAATTATGGGGGTGCCAGAAGAAGAGAGAGAGCAAGATACTGAAAACCTATCTGAAGAAATAATGACTGAAAACTTCCCCCACCTGGTGAAAGAAACAGACTTACAAGTCCAGGAAGCGCACAGAACCCCAAACAAAAGGAATCCAAAGAGGACCACACCAAGACACATCATTATTACAATGCCAAGAGCAAAAGACAAAGAGAGAATATTAAAAGCAGCAAGAGCCCTAACCGGTTTGGCTCAGTGGATAGAGTGTCGGCCTGCAGACTGAAAGGTCCCAGGTTCGATTCCGGTCAAGGGCATGTACCTTGGTTGCGGGCACATCCCCAGTAGGAGGTATGCAGGAGGCAGCTGATCGATGTTTCTCTCTCATCGATGTTTCTAACTCTCTATCCCTCTCCCTTCCTCTCTGTAAAAAATTAATAAAATATATATTTAATTTTTAAAAAAAGCAGCAAGAGAAAAACAGTTAATTACCTACAAGGGAGCACCCATACGATTGTCAGCTGATTTCTCAACAGAAACTATGCAGGCCGGATGGGAGTGGCAAGAAATATTCAAAGTGATGAATAGCAAGAACCTACAACCAAGATTACTCTACCCAGCAAAGCTATCATTCAGAATTGAAGGGCAGATAAAGAGCCTCACAGATAAGAAAAAGCTAAAGGAGTTCATCACCACCAAACCAGTATTATATGAAATGCTGAAAAGTATTCTCTAAGAAGAGGAAAAAGAAAAAAGTAAAGATAAAAATTATGAACAACAAATACATATCTATCAACAAGTGAACCTAAAAATCAAGTGAATTAAAAATCTGAGGAACAGAATAAACTGGTGAATATAATAGAATCAGGGGCATAGAAAGGGAGTGGACTGATAATTCTCAGGGAGAAAGGGGTATGGGGGGTGCGGGAAGAGACTGGACAAAAATCGTACACCTATGGATGAGGACAGTGCGGGGGAGATAAGGGCAGAGGGTGGGGTGGGAACTGGGTGGAGGGGAGCTATGGGGGGAAAAAGGAGAAACAATTGTAATAATCTGAACAATAAAGATTTATTATATTTTTTTTAAAAAAAGAAAGGGACCACCAGAAAAGCTAAAAATACTACTTTGTGAAATCCTTCTAAGATGGGTTTTAAGGGCAACCTGAAAAGAAAATGGACACCATGATTCACACACAAAAGGACCAATAAAGTATGGGGCTATGCCAAAGGAGCCAAGGTGAAAGCATGACTTAGCAGCATTCTTCAAGCAACTCCTCCAGCTCCATTAAGGTCAAGGGATCCAGACATAAACTGGAAATTACAGAGCATATTAGGATGGATTTACCAAAAGGTGGGCTGAGAGTCCTGGGAAGGAATGGCAGTGGCATCTTCCAGGAAGGTCTCTTAGAACAAGAGTCCACTTTGGCTGAATGGTTACAGTGGGCTCCTGCTGATGGCAGCGGTGTAGATGAGACAAGCCTGAGTTTCTCCATTTCCAGCTGGAAAGGGCAGAGGCTCCTGTAGTCCTGGCACCCCACCAAGCTCTCGGGGACCTACCTTTAAACTCCATGTTGGCAGCATCATCCAGAAGTTCCTCCTTCATGGTATTAAGTGTCTCAACAATCATGTCCTTCATTTCCTCCTGCTTTCGGTTGGCAATATTCATCAATGATTCATACAACTCATTTTCCATTTTTCGTGTATATTCCAGACGTTTGGGAGTAATCTGCAGGTCCCGCTGCATGTCAAAGGCCTGGTTAATAAAGATGTCAAGGCAGCAGCAGTGCACCAGGTTCAGGGCCTTGGCTGCGTCCACCAGGCGAGCCTGTAGCATCTGGTGAGAAAATGTGCTCAAGTGCCGCAGCTTCTCACTTTGTTCCACCAACATGCTCTGAGCTTTAGTGTCCTGGCCAGCGGCCCCCCAGTTACAGTGACTGATGCTCAGATAGCCCAGGTCAATTAGCTGGCGATGAAGTGGTGATCGTTCATTCTCCATTCTTTTAGTGGGGGAGTCAATTATTTCTGAGCCCAGCTTCGGTACTTTGAAAAAGAATATGGGAAAAGAGAAATACTTTCGGATTTCCTGAAGCTCTTGCTCATCCCTCTCGGAGAGTTCATCTTTGTGGAGTGCATAGGTTATCACAGGCAAAAAATCATTCACCAAGTCACCCAGAACATCCACTGTGGGCCGGAGGCCTTGGCACGGTGCTACCACAATGTCCACATCCTGGAAGGGTAACGGGGTCATATCAGCACTTCAGAATCAACCAATCCTTGCCTCCCCAAAGTTCCACACTGAGACCAAAGTCCAGCTCTATAATGGGGCAATCGGACTTTGGCATGCCCTAATCATCTGTCTACCTCCTACCTCCCTCCCTGGTGTAGCCCGTGCAGGCAGGCAATCATCTGGAGAGAGTGAAAAAACAAGTAAGTAGAAAGGATGGCAGACCTTTAGCCATTTCAGATGAAAAGAATGCTACTTAGTCCCTGCCTTCCTCTGTTGCTTAGAAACTTTCACTGATTCTCTCTGATGAAAAAATGAGACAAATAATGGAAGAAAGAACTACTATGGAAATTATCACACTGAGAGTGAGTCTGCCTGGATGGAACATGCATCCCCCTCTTGCACTCCTCTCACATCCCCACCCCCACATCTCTAACCTGGCTAACTCCTGAGCATCCTTTAAATCTTGATGTGTATGTCATGTTGTACCCTTACACGCTTTCCTATTACATAATCCCAAGCACTCTCTACCTTTCCTTTTCTTAATATTCGACACATTTAGAATTCATTTATTTAAAACACATTTTTCCCATTAGCCAATAAACTCTTTAAGGGCAGCGACCATGTCCATCTTGTTCATGATTATAACTCCAGTGTCTAGCACACAGTAAGTCCTCAATATTATTGAACCAATCAAGCAAAAGCAAACTAAAAGCCAGATTTGCCCAACATTAATACTATCCTATTCTGAGAGTCTACAGGTATCCCAAAATCCTAGCCACCTAAGTCTTGAAAATACCTTTATCCTCACGATTTGGAAAGGCAATGTCCTCTATGGACAGGGGTGGCCAATTAAGCACACGGGGCTTCCAGGAAAGCTCTTCAGAGGGGATATGATTCTATGATTCTGCCAAGAAGTATGCCCTCTGGCCTTGCCCTCTGGCCTGGCACACAGATGTGAGTGACATGCAGCACAGCGAAGGTCATATGGCAGCTGTAAGGCAAACCTCTGTGGAAGCCAGAGTTAAGGAGGATGAAATAAAAAGAAATAGGTCGCCGGGAAACCTGATGACCACAGAGCTGCCACACAAGCCCTAACCTGCCTAGCTCCAGACTTCTTTTTTGTAAAAAAAAAAAAAAAAAAAAAAAAAAAAAAAATCAGCCCATGTCTTATTTAAACAAGCTCCTGCTTTTCTGATTGTCTTTTACATATGACTCAACCCAAATATAACTGATATACCCAAGTTCCTAAAGTGAGTTTGGTTTAGGAACAACCTTCTACGGGTTCTTTCCCTAGCCAACAGTTTCTGCTTTGTGTTATACCTCTTTCCTGAGGATCTTGAGGCACTTCGGAGCATATATTTCCATCCACTGCATTGCTGCTCCTCTATAGCTCTGAAATTGTCTACTGTGCCTGGTATTCCAGACTTAAGGGTTGACCAGGAGACTCACGCCTGTATCACCATTTAGGCACACCAACTCCCGATGTCTTCAGGGGGGTCTACACGCTCAAAAATCAATCCTCCACTGAATTCTAGCACATTTTACAGTTATAAAAGAACTCAACACAAATCTGCCCAAATCTGTCTCCTTAACAATTATCAGATGCTGAAATTGTACTTTATTTGAAACCTAAAAGATATGCAATTTGTTTATTTTCTTTCAGATTAATGCTCTGTATTCATTCCTTACCTTATTTGAGCAACATGTATTTCTGATTAAATATTTAAAAAAATCAAAACCTAGGCCCTCTTCCTTTTTTAATTCCTTCTCTAGATAAGAACTAAGAAATGCCAGCTTATTGTTTCTCATGCTCTGTGTGTGTGTGTGTGTGTGTGTGTGTGTGTGTGCGTGTGTGTGTGAGAGAGAGAGAGAGAGAAAGAGCGAGAGAGAGAGAGAGAGAGAGAGGTGTCCCATTCCCAGCAAAGCACAAAGGTCTCACCTTCCCCAACAAAGTGCTAGTAAGTTTTACTCTAAGGTGGGTCATATAAGTGTCATTTGGCTGTCCACTTTGAGCGCCCTAAAGTGAAAAGTGCTTTTAGCATCTCACCATTTGTATTTGAGCAAACACATCATAAATCCATCTGTTTGCCATACAAGCCTAGGCCAAGAAAAAATCTGCTGATTCATCTGTGCCTCGAATTGCACAGAATGTTTTCTGATTAGAAGGTTAGTCTGACACTCACACACAGATTCAAAACAAACCCTCCTTGCCCTAGCCGATTTGGCTCAGTGAATAGAGCATCAGCCTGCGGACTGAAGGGTCCCAAGTTCAATTCCAGTCAAGGGCACATGCCTAGGTTGTGGGCTCGATCCCCAGTAGAGGGTGTGCATGAAACAGACAATCAACGATTCATCATTGATGTTTCTATCTCTCTCTCCCTCTCCCTTCCCCTCTGAAATCAATAAAAATATATTAAAACAAACAAAAACAATCAAACCCTCCTTCAGTTCCGAGTCACTACCTCACTTCATGAGGCATGTTCAAAAAGAGGGTAAGAGCTTCTAAGGTTTAGAGTTGAACATACAGCTACCTAAATGCCAACATTATAACTGCATATAATAATTAGAAAAAGACTAGATGAAAATCCCAAGAAATGAAAAGTTATAATATGGTAGAGAATTATAAGTGAAAATGCTCTAAAAATGTTTATTTTCAAATTTCAAAGCTGTCTTAAATATACATATTTTAAAGATATAAGTCAATCAAACTTATTATAGGAGTATTAATGAAGAAAGCCTAAATAGTCAAAACCAAAGTAAGTGTTCTTTAGAAAAATTTCAGGAAGATTTTTGCTTGCTTGTTTATTTGATGGATTTTCTTAAAATTCTAAAACAAATTTCCAGGTTTTCCTCCTAGGGCCACTTCGTGTGCAACAGAACCATTGGCCAAAGCTCAAGTCCATTTGTAGAAACAATACCCTTTCTAAGACATAGCTGACTTTATTTGCTCAGAGGTGCAAATTCATTTTTTAAAATGGACTCAAGTTTTTCTAATGGTAGGTACTGCCTGATACAATGGCACCTAGAAAGACACTTTCCACTCCTAAATATTTCTTGTACTAAAGAAAAATGGATAGAAAACAAGTACCATGCTCCCTCTTCCCCATTCCTCAGTTAATAAACTCCTGCGGCGATCTCACTGTTTGGACTATCCTAACTTCCAGAGGACGGGCAAGAGCTGCTGGCTGAGCTCCTGCCAGCAGTACAAATTAGACTGGAATGCAACGTGATTCTGCAATACTGCTGGTGAAGGGATGACTCATGCCTGACAGTTATAAACAAAAAGGAAGCTAGCACTGTCTCCTGGAGACAGGGAGTTAAAAAACAAAAAAAAGGATGAACCAGAATGGTTCTGGGCCCTGTTATGACCACCTGACCTCCGACTATCTTCTCCTTCCCAGCATCTAGGACAGTGCCTGGCCTTCATACATACCCAATAAATAAATGTGAAATGGATGGATAAATAAATGATGCCTTTCCTACTTGTTCAAAATCACTTTCAATAACCAGGAGTAAAATTTTCTATCTTTCAATCCACATCCTATATATTTATCTGGAATTGCTGTTTGCCTCTCCTCCAAGAATGAAGCAGTAAGCATTTTGCTCCTAACTCAATCAAGGAATAAGAATCTCAGGGAAGCATGAGAATATCCCATAATTCCATTCTTTTGTGGAATGCATTTGGTACAAATCTATGGAATCTACTGAAGTTGATGTTACCATCAATTTTCTTGGCAAGATTAAGAGACTGTAATAGAGAGGAGATTGCTACCCTGCAGACACCGGAATTCACCTCCTGAGTTTTGTTTTTGATATAAATGACACAATCTTCAATGCCAAGAAGAAATCAGCCACCAAAGAAGCCTGACCGCTTCCTGAGAATGCTGGCTCTCACTGACGAGAACTCCTTATCTGTTCAGGGCACATACCAGCACTCAGTTACAGCTAAGGAGGACTGTGCTAACTGGTGGTTCAGACAGAAGACAGGTAGGTTAAAGCTGTCTTTGCTTTTTCTATAGTCCTGAAGGCTCAGGTTTACATCACACAGAAGAGAACTACACAAAGATATAACTGTCCTGCCCTCACTCAACAATGGACACAGCCTCGACCTCCTCCCTGCCTCCATATTCTCCCTATTTTTACTGTAATTCTTCTCCCATGCCAGTCTCACAGGGCGGTTGAAAGGTTTTTCCTGTTTGTTTTTACACAGGGTTGATTCTTCTTCATTTTCATATAGCTCCCTGAACTCACTATCACTCTTAAATGTTATTTATATATTAAGGAAAATACCTATTCCTGTTAATTGTAGAAAATACCTTGACTCTTATTGGTACAAATACTCTCAAAAGGGAGCTGCAACATGCCTGCCCAGTAAGCAACTGGGACTAGTCTGAAGCCAACCCAGAGCCTTATCCAGCAGGCAGCATGGAATGGATACCAGTTCATCTCCTACCTAGTGAAAGTATCAGTGTGGTTAACTCAGATGCCAAAAACACAATCCCAACCAAAGCCCTAAACTAGCCACAGAAAGCATCATGCTAACAGTGGAAATATATTTACAATCCCAAACACCCCAAAACAGGGGCTCTTCATCTCAACTGATAAGCATGAAGCCCTAAGGATCGGAACTTCTCTATATTGCATACTTGTATAAATCAGGTAAACAGACAAGTCGACAAGAATGTGCTGAACAGACACTATGCATTCTACCACAGATACATATAAAGCAGAATCTGAAGCTTTACTATCTTACCACTTACTAGACTAGGGGCGGGGGGGAGGGGGAGAGACAGAGAGGATAATTAGAGCAGGATAATAACTACAAGTACATGGGGACCAGGAGGACTTAGGTTTGACAAAAGGAAGGAGTTCCAATGTGGATGGTTCTCAGGAAAGGGATGGGTGACAGAGAGGCAGGAATCTTCTCAAGGACACAGATTCATTCAAACAAAGGGAGGAGGGAACTGGCTTACTATGTGCCAGACCCTGTTCTGGGTGCTTTACAAACACTCTCTCATTTAAGCCTCACACCAGTCCTAAAAGATACGTATAACTACTCCATCTTACAAATGAGGGGACAGTCAGTTAAGTAACAAAGCCAGGATGTAAACCCAGGTCCATTCAACTATAAAGACCAAGGTTAAATAGTAACTGAAGGTCCACTGTATGTCAGGAACTATCTGCTAGGGAAGTTCTGAAAGAACAAAGATTGGACCAGATGATTTCAGGGTTCCTAACAACCCCTGTGTCTATGTTAAGAAGTATATGTTTGCTGCAAAATAAAGGCCCAGCTATGAAACAATCCTGCAAGGACTGGGTGAGAAATCACCAAAGAAAGTAAGTTTCATAGTCCCAACAACAGTTTTGCATGTTGACAGTACTTTTAACCTCTGAGTCTCTGAACTGGGGAAGACCCCCTACCCCATCATCCTCTACTCAAAGGGAAATAGCAGCAGATCTGAGACAGTGAAAACAGAGAGGGAAGTCATTTGATGCAGGAAAGAGGCAGGATCCTAGAAAAGGGAGAAGACAAAAGAGGAAGGTTACGATTATGATTTCAGCCAGATTTTCTCCCCAAGAGCTAACCTTGGAAGGCTAAAAATTAATCACTGGTGGTGAATTGAGAATATACATCCTCAACTTCAAGCTGTTCCTAAGAGATATCAAGGCTTCTCTCGTGAGCATAGGGATTTTTTAAAAACTTGCCTTTAAACCACATATACCGTTAATAGGTAAGTTAACCTATAAGTATTCCCAGGTTTCTTGGCAAAAAAAAAAACAAGTATATTAGTGTGTGTTAGGAGAAAGGCAAGAGAAAAGTTAAATTCAAAGAATACAGGATTATTGTCAGGAAGAATTTATAATTAATGATGATTTGCCGGAACCTCCCATATCCTTTATTAACATATACTTCAGTTCCCTTTTCTTACTGCCCCACAAAAATCATGGTTTCTTTATTTTAATATCTCTTGAATATCATGATTTTTCTCTTATAGCTGTTATCCCAACTTCATTATCTAACTGAAAGTAAGCAACACACAACAAATTTAGTTCTATAAGGTGCCATATCAAATGCAATAACTAGACAAAAATTGAGAGAAGCTAACTTTCTAGCAACAAGTAATTTTCTGTAAATTTTAGAATTAAAATTGTGCATCAATGTTTATTATTTTAAGTAAGATCCTTTATAATGAATTTTGTTTGTGAAAGTGTTAACTGCTGAGAAATTAAAAATATCAATATCTGTATAAAATTTTGAAAAGAGCATTTCCATTGAAATCTATTGATTGAGGGTTATAGAAAATTTTACTATGCCAACTGGTTCGAGTTAAAAATAATAAAAAAAATAAGTTTATTTGCAAGTTATTATACCTTTTGTGGAAACATCAACCTACTTCAGTCCCCTGAAATATATCCTTTCAGACATCACTATGAGCCAAAAACCATGGCAGCGTGTGGCAGCCTGGCTGCCAGGTGACACGTACATTTGTCCAAAAGGCCAGAAAATACCTGATGGGGACAAACAGGCTACTGATAAGCACAGAACAACTGAGAGCTCCGGACCTACCACGGCAAAGAAAACACTGCTGCTGGAACGCAGGATCTGTTTAAGCTCAGTAAATTTAATCTTCTCTGCTTCTTTTCATTCCTTTCTTACAGTTGTTCATAGGAAAGAAATACACAGACACCCCCCACATCAGATTGAGACAACTCTGAGGCAGACACTGTGTTCCACTGGACTTATAAGAGGAAGAAAAGAGAAAAGGAGGTGGGTAGATGGATGTATGCAAAGAAAGGGGTGAGGGTGCAGAAGGGGAAGTATGTCCACAAAGACAGAACTAGTGCATATGGTGAATGGTGAAATGTGTTGCCGATTGGAAAATGACTGCTTTAAATTTAACACTAAACAAGGTTTTAGAAACTAATGGCTTGACAGTGCCTCTCCTACTGAATTATGAACCAAGAATCTCCAGGGACCAGAACTAAAAAGCTGGGCACACAGCACTACGGGTTCATGTGAGTTGGCCTATTTCTAGAAAAACTGAAAATGACTAATTTATGAAGACTTTAAAGTAACGGATTAGAAGAATGACCATTGTATAAGAGGGCAGGGGAAAATTCTGCTCTGACAATCTGACAGTTGCAAATGAACATCCATTTCCCCTAATTCAATCTTGGTTTCCTTTAGCTAAATGTTTCCTTTCTTCACCACCCCTTTACACACCAAATGGAAGGGCTGTTTAGAGCTAACTCACTGGTCCTAAATATAAAGGGAACTGAACAAAAAGATCTTTCTCACTGGCATGGAAAATCTTCAAGGTGGCTGTGAAATGCTCCCAGCAGTGAGCTGAGCATGGCTGATGTGCTGCACGGAGACAGGAGCCTGACTGTAGAGACAGGGCAGGGCCTGTGTGCCACAAAGGCTGCCCCTGTGAGGCTCAGCATCAAAGGGTTCAAACTTGGAACCGTTGGGGTCCGTTGCTATTTCTACATCAAAACCATTAGTGAATAAAGCAGATCCGGAGAAACATTGGCTAAGGAAGCCTCAGAAACCACATGAAACAGAAACACAGGCTTGTGAATTCCTCAAAAAGAATATTCCTCAAGAAAGAATATATATTTCAACTGTGTGGAGAGAAAGCTGGTTTGGTATCTCAACTCCCCAACCAGGTAGCCTCCTCAGCTGTCATCTCAGTCTGAGTGCTTAGCAAGATCAGGAGCGAGCACCACTCTCACCAGTAAGCTATGCGCTCAGACAGGCTCTTGGGGGAAAGCTCTCATTTTCCCTCCTTGCATCACCTCAATTCATGGAACAAAAGTAAATGAGTGTTAAAAATGAAAACCAATGAAAGAAATAAATATTTAAAAATTGAAACCAATAAAATGATGGGGTACAAAGAAATAATTTGCCTCTCCTGCGATGGCTTTGCTCACACTCCAAGACTGTTTTTAAAAGGCAATGACAGGAAAAATCACTACGAATCTAGAGCAGCCAGTCATTTCACCCATTTACCAGTGTTTTTTAAGCTGCAGGTCACAATGTATGCGGTCATAGCATCAATTTAGTGGCTGCTACCATCATTTTTCAAAATGAAGTCAAATAGAATAGAAAGAAAAATATCAGTGTGTTTTGCAAGAAGTAAAAGTATTGGTTCCTGAAACTTTATTTCAAAGTATATGTGTATGTATGTACTGGGTCCTGTTATAAAATGTTATTTCTTACAGTGAATTAAAATCTAAAAAAGTATAAAAACCAATGAGCTGCTGAAAACTAGAAGGAACCAGACCAGGGCAGTATACTATAGACAGATTGTGTATGGATCAAATATTTATGCCTGTGAAGAAGCTCATGGGTCAACTGCGGAGCCTCAGTCAATATCCAAAAATTACTCTCCGAGTTATCTAAGAACTCTCACAGCGTCCCTGAGCTGAGAAATGCAAGTTCAAGGTGTGAAAACAGGAAAGTCACACTGAAACTGACCTGAGAGAAAATGCTGCCCTATATACATAGTCCCCTCTAGCTTTTATCAAGATAAAATAAATCTGGACTCTGGAAGGAATTAAGTTTCTATTTCTAGAATGTCACAGACCATGGCTACAACCAAGGACTCATTCATTGACTGGGAGATCGAGCCTCTTAGAACAAGAGTAGGTGAAGAGGTTATAAGAAAAAAGAAACCACCCTAGCCGGTTTGGCTCAGTGTTTAGTGCTTTGGCCTGCAGACTGAAGGGTCCCAGGTTCAATTCCAGTCAAGGGCATATGCCCAGGTTGCAGGCTCCATCCCTCGTGTTGGGTGTGCAAGAGGCAGCCAATCAATGATTCTCATCATTGATGTTTCTATCACTCTCTCCCTTCATCTCTGAAATAAATAAAAATATATTAGAAAAAAGAAACCACTCTCCTAGTCCTGCCAAACTAGCCTGTCCTTCCTAGCACAACTAGCCAAGGTGATGGACTCTCTATGCTGAGAGTGTCTGCATTCTTATATTCCTACACACTCCTGACCCCTGGCATTGTCACATGCGTTGCCGATCCCCATTCAGTCTACTCCACTAGCCCAATGCCAGCTATACAGAAGGAAAGGAAGCCTAGCACAAGAGACAAGCCCTCCCTAAGTGGAGACAGCAACACCAGAAAAGCAACATGATCTCTTAGGATATGCCATAGACCTGTGCTCTCTTTGCGAGTTTACTTGAAAAGAGAAGCAAATGATATTCTCCAGATCTCATAACACTGAGCCAGACCTGTCTTCACATTCCCAAAATTCCTTAGAAAGTAGGAAACATGCCTGGCCAGTGGTGCTCAGTGGTTGAGCATCTACCCATGAACCAAGAGGTCACTGGTTTGATTCCCAGTCAGGGACAAGCCTGGGTTGCGGGCTCGATCCCCAGTGGGGAGTGTGTAGGAAGCAGCTGATCAATGATGTTTTTCTCTCATCTCTGATGTTTCTATCTCTCTGCCCCTCTCCCTTCCTCTCTCTCTAAAAATCAATAAAAACATACTTTTTTTAAAAGTAGGAAACATGATCTGTCCCACTTAGCAAGTAATGGCTAAGCCTAAGGAAATACAAAATTCTTCACCTGTCTCAACTCTAATAAGCGCATGCCCTAGCCAGTGTGGCTCAGCTGGATGGACGTCGTCCCACGCACCAAAAGGTTGCCAATCAGGGCTCATTCCCTGGTGGAGGGTATGCAGGAGACAGCCAATCAATGGTTCGCTCTCACATCAATGTTTCTCTCTCCTCCCTTTCTCTCTCTCTCTCTCCTCTCTCTCTCTCTCTCCCTAAAAAAAAAAAAAAAAAAAAAATCAATTAAAAGATACATGTATTTTAAAAAACAACACTAATTATCCATCACCTTATTGTTCCTTTTAGAAAGGGATGGTTAGTGATAATCCTAGAATACCTTCCTGCTAAGAAAGAAAAAAGGATTTCTGCCCTTGAACATAATCATTCTGTAAAAGCGTAGTGAGATGCAAGTATCACATTCCTTGTATTTTATTTTACTTAAATATATTTTTGAGTTCAGAGAGGAAGGAAGAGGGAGAGAGCGATGGAAACATCAATGATGAGAGAGAATCACTGATCGGCTGCCTTCTGCACACCGCACACTGGGGACTGAGTCCACAACCCAAGCATGTGCCCTTGACTAGAATCAAACCTCGACCCTTCAGTCCGCAGGCCGACGCTCTATCCACTGAGCCAAACCAGCTAGGGCACATTCCTTCTATTTTAAAAAGGGAGACAGGAGGCAAGGAGACAAGCCAATTGCTCAGGGCCTTGCAGCACGGCAGCAGAGGCAGGGACGGGCACCTCTACAACCTTGTCTGTTTTCAACTTCCTAGACTATGTTCCTTTAACTCCATCAGCTGATGCTCAGAGCCAAGAGTATACACTGCCTTTGAGAAAGTTCAAATACAAGAAAAGCTGGTATATGTGTATACAATTGTATAAGTATGAGATTGGTACCTGTAAGAGAGCATGCTGCATCGTCACCTCCAGTTCGGCTAACACATGGGCAGCATCCTCACTGTCCTCTTGGACCTCCAGGTCCTCCTCAAGGATGGTCTCCCAGGCGCCCTGGTGAGCAACCGGAGTGTGGCTGACCCGAGTCTGAGTCCCATAGGTGAAGCGGAGGCGCCGAAGCTTACAGCTCTCCTCACTGCCCAGCTTGGTGGTAGGAAGCACCTGCACCCCCAATAGCAGATTCAATAGCTGGCACTTGACATTACAATCCTGGCCGAGGATCAAGATGCAGGGGAGGCAGTCCACAATCTGCTGGAGGTACTTCTCTTCCTTAGGTGGGAAGGAAATGCAGCTCAGCTGGCCTGGTTGGGAGGGGGAGGGTGAGAAGGAGAAAGGAGGACAGAGAGAAGAGTGAGGAGGTGTAGAGGGAGATTCATACAGAGACCCCATGAGGATGCAAGGGTCCTAGAGAAAAAATTTCTAGGAAGCTCTTGGTTGAAGGAGATATCAGGAAAACATCCCAGTCAGAAAAGGCTCCTCAAATATCAAACAGAATTCCCCTCCCTGGCTCATCCCCAAAGCAGTTGTTTCTCTCCAGAAAGGTAACAGTGACCTGACCTACCCTCCCCCTCCTTTTCCATCCAGGGGAGGGACACTAAGGAGTTTACAAGGACTCAGTCACAATCACAAGCCACTAACTGGGATGTGAGTCCAAGGAGAAACCACACCTGAATATATTAAAGTGAAAACCTTCCTTAGGATAGAAGATCTAATACTTGAACATATTCGACCTTTTTAAGTGTTGCTACCATGTGAGGTTTTAGCTTGTTATTTTCCTCTTTGATGACATATTTTATAACTAAATGTATGGGAATCTCTAAATACACACATACTGAAATAAAAAGTTATTCAAGTTTACATAAGCTCTAGGATCTTTTCCAGCTCATCTCTCTGAGAGCTGGAGATACCACCCCAGTTGCCAAGTCACCTGTTTTCTTAAAGCATCAGGTACTCAATTAAGAACAATATCTCCTGCCGAAACCGGTTTGGCTCAGTGGATAGAGCGTTGGCCTGTGGACTTAAAGGTCCCAGGTTCGATTCCGGTCAAGGGCACGTACCTTGGTTGCGGGCACATCCCCAGTAGGAGGTGTGCAGGAGGCAGCTGATCGATGTTTCTCTCTCATCGATGTTTCTAGCTCTCTATCCCTCTCCCTTCCTCTCTGTAAAATATCAATAAAATATATTAAAAAAAAAAAAGAACAATATCTCCTAATCAAATCACATTCCCATTTATGGAAAAGGAAAGAACTGCCTGTTAGGATCCAGACAAATCTAGAAGATGTGATTTATTTCAAAAACGTTCTTTCAAGACAACCACGCTTCCACAAACAAGTCCAATAGTATTCAAGACAGAACAAGAGACTTCCTAAAGCATGAAGACCCCTGTTTGAGGAAAGGAACCGGAAATCAGCTGACTGAAACTCAGTTTCTGAACTCCTTCGTTCCCCCACTTGTCCAGTGCCAGTGCCTGCCTATCTCTGTGATTCAGGCAACCCTTGAGTTTGTTCGGAAGGGCACAGACACATGGTTCTTAGGCTATAAGAAGGCTGATCTTACATACATCTTAAGTGAAATTTGGGGTGGCACCAACAAACAATATTCCCTTTAGTCATTTAACCACGAGCTGCAAACCTTCCATACGCTGTTTATTTTGTTCCTATACATGAAGCAAGAGAGCCAGACTCACTGAAGAGGTTGGTCTACTTTAGACTACCTATCCTGCCACAAACTTACCATTTCAAATCCTTAAACCTCCTTCTCTTCTACAAATGGCACCACCTAAAGGTTTACAGGGGTCCACTTTCACCCAGACCCCCATGTGCATTTCAGGGAGCCCTTCCTTTCAGGTCTGTCTGCAAGCTCACCACCTGGCCTGCACATGCACGTCAACAACGCCAGACATTGAAGCAAGGAAGTCTATGCTCCTAGGGAAGAGACGGGTCCTTTGAAAAAGCAAAGAGCATAAATGAGTGCCTAATCCTGTGTAAGGTGCTTACTAAGCGCAAAACACCAGACCACCGGTCTAACTTTGACCTACCATCAAAAGCAATGGGACACAGCCAATTTCTTGTCTGACCACTTAGCACGCAGCAATGGACTTGTCCTGAGTGCCTGCATATTTTGTTCACAGCTCAACACTTGTCACAGTCTACTCTAGTTATCTGTTTATAATTAGCCAAACACCCAACATGACAACGAAAACATAGTAAGTACTTTATGTTACACCTTTGTTCACTCTGTGCAAGAACCCATTTATTGTGGAGAATGGTTTATAGAAAGCTGTAAGTATTCTGCTAAAGACTCAGGAAAGTCCAGTACCATAACAAATCACTTAGGAGCGACTAACATTACTAAAAACCTCCTTCATCTCAACATGGACAACAGAACAGGATCTCCCCAATCACCTTGCAGAATTCATTTAACTACCGAACTCTCCGCCTGAGCAGTGAAAAGTCCAACTAGATTCACTCTCATCTACGCTTCCTACCTTTCCTCTCTTCTCAGTCCTCCTCATATCCTCAGATAGGTGTAAATTCATTCTGACAAACTTCATAACTCCTAAAACAAAAGTTGGTACATAATAAAAACAATCTGAATGAGATTTATTATTGCTGCAGCTAGGAGAGCAGGTAATCCTATATAATAAAAGGATAATATGCCAATTGACCGAACGGCAGAATGACTGGTCGCTATGACACGCACTGACCACCAGGGGGCAAACACTCAATGCAGGAGCTGCCCCCTACTGGTCAGTGCACTCCCACAGGGGGAGCACAGCTCAGCCAGAAGCAGGGCTCTCGGCTGGCGAGCACAGCGGCGGTGGCAGGAGGAAGCCTCTCCCGCCTCTGTGGTAGTGCTAAGGACCCCTGGGGGAGCGGGCCTAAGCCAGCAGTCAGACATCCCTGAGGGGTCCCAGACTGTGAGAGGGCACAGGCTGGGCTGAGGGACTCCCCCAACCCCACCCCACGTGCACAAATGCCATGCACCGGACCTCTAGTAGATAATGAAAATCAACTAAGCATTTTTAGCACCAGAGGGAGAGATCTCAACATCTCTGAGACACTGTCAACTATAGGAAAGCCAGTAAAACATGCTGTGCATGAGCCAAAAACCACAGCAGACACTCCATTGTTCATCTGACCCAAATCACCACACACACACACATCTCTGTAGTGACAAAAACGGTCACTACAAATAGACCCACTAGTGTCAAACAGCCATAGACCAGTGCAATGGGCCAGGGGCCAACATTGAAACCAGTTTTAATTTTTGTTTCCATGGACACTGAAGAAAGCTCTTATATGGATATCACCACTGGTTTTTCAATACCTCATTATCTAAGCCCTTTGCTTCTCCTACAAATCTTTACCTTTCTTTAAAATATTTTTTTATTGCTTTCAGAGAGAAAGGGAGGAGAGAAACATCAATGATGAATCATTGATAGGCTGCCTCCTGCACGCCCCCCACCGGGGATCGAGACCACAACCTGGACATGTGCCTTTGACCAGAATTGAACCCAAGACCCTTCAGTCCACAGGCCGATGCTCTATCCACTGAGCTAGGGCAATCTTTAACTTTTTTATTGATCTCCAATGTGTCTACAAGATTTGAACAAGGATGTGGAGAGAAATGAAGGTGAAACTAGACTGTTTCACTCCTTGATTCTCTCAGCAAATGGTTCATGGTTCAGTGAGGAGCAGTGCAGCATCCAATTGGAAACAGCACTGGAGAAGGGAGAGATCCTGGTCCCCGGCTTCACCGCTGATTAGCTCTGTGACCTTGGCAACTCGATTTTTCTCAGCCTTGGATTTCTCATCTCTGAACTAAGGGATTAGATCATCTTTAACATCCTTTCCAGTTCTAAAATTCCAGGATTCCATCAGGTTTTAACTGTTGAAGGAAAAATAGTTGAGGGGCTGGGTGGTCTGGTTGTTTTTACCTTAAGTTATCTGGGAATTTAATTATGCACACTCTCCCTGGGCCACTACTGGAACTGCAGATCAAAAGCGTGACTGAACTAGCCAGGGGCCCTGAGGACCTACCGTGCAGTGTTAGCAGTTCGCTACAGCAGATGAGAAACTGCAGACAGACCGGAGGAGGAAGGAAGAAAACCTGCTTCAGAGGTGGAGCAGCTGCCCCACTGACAGTTAAAGGACTTCTGAGTTAATCGGGTTTTCTTTGTAATTAATATAACAGCATCTGCATATGGGCTGCCAGAAGGTAACGGTAGGGCTTCTCTGCTGGAGCACATTAACCCTGCCAACTCTGGCTACAGGAAAAGTCAATTCAAACTCAAGTGCAAGCTAAAGCTTATTTTTCTCTCAGTTGTTCCTAAATACCAAATTTCTTGATTGAGATTAGAGCTGGCCCTTGAACAATGTCAGGGTTACAGGCTCCAACAACCTGCCAGTTGACCCTTGAAAGTGGGTTTTAACTGACCCACTCAGTTCAATTGAAAAAAAGCACGTATAAGTGGACCCAAGCAGTTCAAACCGACGTTGTTCAAGCGTCACCTGTACTTCTGAACAAAGCTTTCAAACTTGGAGAAGAGCAACTAAAGTACCAACCCATTTTGTTAATTTGTTTTAGATAATGAAGGGGAGCAAAATATACCGCCCCATAATGCCTCTGGCATGTTGATTGATTTTTAGCTGGTTATTTTTAAGAAATAGCAGACTTGGGTGAAGCTCTGAAAACTGAGCAGAAGTTACCCTTTTGTAAGAAACATTTATAAGGGAAATCTCTATTTGTAAGGATATCTTCCTCTCGGTAGCAGAAAAAGATGACTCTAAATCTCTAAACATTCTTATCAATGAAGAAGGGAAAGCTTAGATCTGCATTAATAACCTTACCCTTGTGTACTATGCTTTTCCTGGTAACATCCCATAACTACCCACCCCCCAACAACATCTGTCTTTAGCTGAAGATGATATTTAAAGTGTTAACTCTTAGACCATTTCAGAATTACTCAGTTTTCCTGAGTTTCTCCCACGTATACAGGAGGTATGCATATTATCAAATTTCTGTTTGTTTTTCTCCTGTTAATGTCTCTTTATTATGGGGGGGAAGGGGAGAGTCTCCACCAAGAACCTAGAAGGGTAGAGGAATTATTTTTCCTCCCACGGTAACATTTAACTCTACCCTTTCTAAGTACATAACTTGAATTGCCTTATCTCATTTAATGTTCCTGATTCTAGCAGAGAATGAATATTATTATCCCTATTTATAGATAACAGTCAAAATTTATAGGAAACAGCTTTTAAAAAAAAAAAAAGAGCCCATGTTTCTCCATGTATCTAGGCAAATAAAAGGTGGAACACAGGGCAGTGCAGGAGCTATACCTAGGTCTCAGGGGACCAGTGTAGGGGAGGAAAACTTTTCCTTCTACCCTTCGAGATTCTTTGGCTGGTCTAACAATCAAATTAGTGTAAGACACATTAACAGGAGTAATTGCCTATGAGTACAGGACCCCCATAAGCATATGAGACTCACAGGCAGTCGGCAATTGAGATTTATTTGCCTTACTGAGATAAGGTCTGGGACTTCAAAGGTCAGGAAGACAATTTTTAGGAGGATGGGAAGAGCAAAAGTTTGGTAAACAAATGTTTGCCAGGCCATTCAGAGACAATGGAACTCAGAGAGGACTTCAATCTCCAGGCCTTCCCAAGCTTCCCCAGACCACTACACCTACCCATACTCGTGGCTAACAGTGTGATAGTTCTCTTCCTAGACCAGGCCCTCTATTTAAATTCTTTTGGACAGATAAGGGGTAGGTTAAAAAAAGCTCTATGTCATTGGACCTTCATGGCCTTCAGCTCAAAATAGTTCACATGCCCAAGTGCCACATTCTGGGAGACTGGTTCTGAACCAACCACCAGGTTATTACTTAGTCGCAGACCATACCCCTGAAGGGTGGCAGAATATGCCATCCCAAAATATGCCACTTTGGCATAAGGATTATTTTGAACTAAAGGTACTGGCACACAGCAGGTTTAAGAAGAGCGCTCTGACCTCCCCTTTTTCTTCCTGAAAGCAGGAGATAAAACCCCCATCTGGCAAATGTCCTCCTTAGACCAGAAGGAAAGCAACATTCTTATCACCAGAGACCAGGAGTCAAGGCCATGAAAAATCTGTACAAATAAGCCTTGTTAAACCACCCTTTGTCTTCCTACTTTTCCACCATTAACTGCCCTAGCCCAAGCCCCTGTGTCTTGTCATGTTTTCAAATTTACTTCTCTTTATCCAATTCAGTAAATGTTCAACTCCGCTTCTTTGGGTCTTCATTCTCTTATGAGGACTCCCAAATACGAGGAAAATTTAATAAGATGCATGTGCTTTTCTCCTGTTAATCTGTCCTACATCAATTTAGGTGTTAGGCCCAGCTTCGAGACCCTAACTGAATAGAGACATTTTTCCTCCCCTACACCCTCTACCACGTTTTCCCAATCTGCACGAAACACAACTTAGTAATTGTAGAACCCCAATGGAAGCAGACTGACAGAGCCACTATGAAAACTGCCCCGAACCCAATTTAAAGCAGACTGACAGTCACTACGAAAATTGCCCAAAACCAGAAACAAAGCTTGGGGGGAAACACAGTATTACTACTAGCTGGTGTACATTTTTAAAAATTATTGTTATTCTAAGGTCTCTAGAGTCTTTTTCCTGTAAGAGTCTGTAGGTGCTTTTCAGAAAAATTGTAATGCTCCTCTTCCCAGTCAGTGTGTATTATCCTTTGGGTCTGAGGTTAAGACTATTCTAAAAAGGAAGAACTGGAGAGAAGGAATACTAATGGCCTTTTTATGTCTCCACTGCCCATTAGAATAGGTACTTTAAACTGTTTTGGAGTAAGGGCAATGGAGTTTACCACACTCTCCTCCTTGCCAGTTTTCCATCATCAGTATTACATTCAAGAGGTGCGTGAAGGCCAGGGTAAGGTGCAGTCTATGGCCAAGCTAGGAAGGCATTCAATGAAGCGAATGAAATGGGACTCTGCCTTTGCCTCATACTATTGAACTCATGGGCCTTCACAATTCATTCAGATCTCAACAGTTCCTACTGCGATCTTTGTTCCTGGTACGCAAGGATTTCCTCCTTCAGTCAAGTTTTTTACCTCACTTTTAACATTAAACATACAATCCTCTCTGAAAGTGAATGAAAATACAAAGGATTTTATAATTCACTGAAGTAATCAGTAACACAAATATACATTTCCACAAATAGTGATGTTTTATTTCTTTTTTTTTTTTTATTGATATTTTACAGAAGAAGGGAGAGGGATAGAGAGTTAGAAACATCGATGAGAGAGAAACATCGATCAGCTGCCTCCTGCACACCTCCCACTGGGGATGTGCCCGCAACCAAGGTACATGCCCTTGACCGGAATCGAACCCGGGACCCTTCAGTCCGCAGGCCAACGCTCTATCCACTGAGCCAAACCGGCTTCGGCGATGTTTTATTTCTTATTAATTACATGTGCCAAGAGTAAAGGATAAATCCTAAGTTGAGAAGTGAAGCTTGTAGTCTTTCTACTACAATCAATTCTCCTACACGCTTCAAAGTATTGAGCTACAAAAATCCCAGGAGCTGAGAGAGAAATAATTCTGCTAAGAAACATTTATCATTCCTCAACAAGCTCTCTGACCTTGAGCTAAATTTAAAGGATTCTGAATTGGAGTAAGCACCCCTTTAAGGAAACATATGTGTAGGTAGTCTGGGTTTCAGAAACTTCAGTACACAATATTTTGGTTGAAAGGGCTGGTTTTTAGAGATTAGAGATTGAAATGTACTCAAGAAGCCAAGCTTGTATTGAAAGCTGAAAAGTCAAGCTGGCAGGAATGTCACTGAAGTTCTCCTACCTGATGGGCATCTCTGATAGTTTTAAAGAAATACGCTGTCCTGGCACCAGGGAAGCGAGAGCGCCTCTGCCTCCAACGTTATAGCCTCTGGAAGCCATGAGAAATGAAGAGACGCACTCGGCAGCCTGCTGACAAGCTCCTTTCGGGTGAAGCTGCTCCTGAGGCTGGGCATGCTGCAGAGGGAGCACAAAGGCCGCTGGCAGCTGAGGCCGGGATTTACAAGATGCAGGGATGGAAGCGGCTCCTCGAAGAAGGACCCCAGGCTTCACCAAGGGCTTAGTTTCTGTCATTTGGAAGGCAGCATCTTATAACTAGTAACCATAAGCATGATCGCAGGAGCCAGCTCAAACGGGGGCTCACAGACCAAATCAAGAACAATATAAGCTTGAAAAAAATTTTTTAATGATAACAGATTAAAATCCATTGAAAAAACTCTCAAGTGCAGACTGATATAAACAGATAAACAAAGGAAAAGGAGAGCTCTTCCTTGACACTGAATACCAACTAAGAGATACATGATAACTATAAAAACCGCCACTGAGGCAGATGGCAGTTGTCAATAGACCAAGTAGATGCTACATCTGGTGGTATATCAGGAACAGGATTATCAGTGAAATCTTAGAACACCTCCCCCCAAAACATTGACTGCAAAGAGGAAAATGGTGACTTTAAGGTGAAAACCTAGAGGACAGTAACATGACCAATGACCAAGCTTAATGTCTCCAGGAGTGGGGTGGGCTGACACCATGCACACCACATCATTTCTGTGCCTAATCCTGCTAAAAGCTCATGACCCAAGTCTGGTCATGAGGAAACAACAGATAGATCCATGTGGAGGGTCATCCTACACAAAGTAAAACCAACTCTTTAAACCTATCAAAGATATAATAAAGGCCAGGGGAAGGAGGAGGAGTGACATGACACCTAAATGCAACATGTACTCCTGGACAGGACCCTGGATCAAAAAGAAAAATAGACATTATTGGGACAGTTGGCAACGTCTGAATGGGATCTCTGGACTGGATGGTAGCAGTGAGTCAATGTTAACATCCTGATTTGGGGGCGTTGTATGCTGGTATGTACACTGGAGTGTTTACAGGAGATAAGACAACCTACTTAGAGCTTGCTTTCAAACCTTCCAGAAAATGAGTAGACATCATGGAGAGATAGATATTGGGTGATGGAGCCAATGCAATAAAATGTTAACAACTGGGGAATCTGCATGAAGTAGTGTGAGAGCTCTTTGTACTGATCTGGCCAGATTTATGTTTGTTTGAAATTGTTTCAAAATAATTTTTTTAAAATGAGCCAAAAGGATGCCTAGCAAAGTGACGCAGTTCTGGATCTCAGAGGAGAAAGACATCAAGAGATAGAATTTTAGCCCTAACCGGTTTGGCTCAGTGGATAGAGCGTCGGCCTGTGGACTGAAGGGTCCCAGGTTCGATACCGGTCAAGGGCATGTACCTGGGTTGCGGGCACATCCCCAGTAGGGGGCGTGCAGGAGGCAGCTGATCGATGTCTCTCTCATCGATGTTTCTAACTCTCTATCCCTCTCTCTTCCTCTCTGTAAAAAAATTAATAAAATATATTTTTAAAAAAAAAGAGAGAGAATTTTACTTGACAAAACAAACCAAACCCAGCAGGTTAAAAATGCATTAAATACGGCAATAATAGAATTTAAACAGTAAGTTTCTTCGCTGTCTGCACTTTTGCCCTGCACGTTACTTTCTGCCTCCTCAATCTTCCTGTGAAGGTTTACTGCTGCCAGATTAGAGTCAGGGGAGTTCAAGGCACTAATCTAAGTAGTTCAGGGTCAGATTTAGAATCCAAATCCTCAAGGCTAAGCAGTAGAGACAAACATCATGCTCCAGGTCAGGACACTCCGATAAAAGTTGCTATAACTATCCAGTTCACAGAACAAGAACCCACCAGAAGAACTTGACCTTGGACTGCCTACAGTAGTGCCTCCGATTACTCAGAGGTGGGGAATACACCTCCACTTCTGGACGCAGCCCTCCTTCTTACCAGATACTAGCAAATCACTTCTCTACCAACAAACCACTTTCCCAAGGTGGAGCAGTGGCACGCCTCCATTTACCACATGGAATGAGAGCCAGCAGAACAGGAAATGGTTCAATCCGGAGAAACTGAAATGGGTTTCGACAGTGGGGCTCTTGTATGCCAGAAGAATACTGTTTCCCCTACATTCTTTCCTTGTACCTAGATAGCTCCATAATGTTAAAAGTTAAGGCTAGAGTATGTTGTGCAGCATATTACTAAAAAGTAAACTTCATTTTGGTTCAGTCACTGTCTCTCTAATTTAAATAAAGTTTTTATTCAAATAAATCTTATAATCTAGCTATATTTATGACAGGGCCTTGGTCTTTGCTCTGAAAAGTTTGTCTTGATAAAAAAAAAAAAAAAAAAAAATCTGGGAGCCCTGGCTTGTGTGGCTCAGTTAACTGGAGTGTTGTCCTCCACATCAAAAGGTGGCAGGTTCTAATTCATCGGAGCACATCCCTAGATTGTGGGTTCGATCCTCAGTCTGGGCACACACACAGAAGGCAGCCGATTGATGTTTCTCTCTCTTCCTCTCCTCCTTCTCCGCCTCTTCCCTCCCCCTCTTCCTCTCTCTATTAAAAAAAAAAAAAAATCAATTAAAAAGAATCCTCTCCACATAATATAGACTGAAAAGGTTAAATACGCTAAGATAAAATTTTGTCCAGCATAAATAAGGCTTTAAAACTCTTAATCTGATGAAGCTACAGTTAGACCTACTTTACATCTGAGTTAAAGAAAAGGAATAAAAGTATTTTTTAAAAGAAATGTGAGGTTTTCGTTTTAAAATAAAAGGCTTTTATGACTACATGACCTATCATAATTCTTTGGGATAGTTTGTGATGCATTATTAGTTAAACAAGTGAAAAGAAAAACAACCTTCAAGTCCTACTTCCCATGTTCCTGCCCAGAAACCACCACCCCAAGGAACGGAAACACATTATAGAGGCCCAACTCCAAAGAGAATTGTAGTCAAAGGTTCCCACAGCCACAGGGCACAAGGCTGGGGCATGCGTCCAAATCACTCACACTGCCTGCTAAGGAGACAAAAACAGGCACTACTGCGCCCCATGGCAGGCCCTGCAACTGTGGGCCATCGGGGACACTAATGGGTCCCCCCTCCCATGCATTGGCCAACTTTCCTTCGGTTCTGGTTTGGACTTTGGAGGAATATTATATATGGCTGGTTTATAGCTCTAAGCAAGAGGGCACATATCTCAGCCACTGCTACATCTGGTTCTCTCTGTTAAGGTGGCAAGTTCCAGGATACCCAAGATTACCAGCCTCCCCATTTGGCAAAGAATAAATTTCAAGCATGAGGTGGACTAAACTTAGACTGGAAATCCCACAGGGACTCCAGTCAGACCTTGGAAGGTCAAAAACGAAAAACTGGCCCAGCCAGAGTGGCTCAGTGGTTGAGCATCGACCTTTGAACCAGGAGGTCAGGGTTCAATTCTCAGTCGGGCCATATGTCCAGGTTGTGGGCTCGATCCCCAGTGTGGGGCATGCAGGAGGCAGCCAATCGATGATTCTCTCTCATCATTGGTATTTCTATCTCTTTCTCCCTCTCTGAAATCAATTTAAAAATATACTTTTAAGAAATAACGAAAAACTGCATCTTCCACATGGATTCACCCTCTGTGCTCGTTATGAATGACAGCATTCAGATTCCCATATAGGAAGCAAAACCTATCATTCCTAGAGGTGAACTATTTTCCTACAAGAAGTAAGGAACAAATTTTACCTTAGGTCTTAAAACTGTTAGGAAAGTCCTAGCTGGGTAGCTCAGAGGGTCATCCCGATATGCCAAATCCATGCTTTCTTAAAAACTACGTATGTGGGTTCAATCCCAGTCATGGCACATACAAGAATCAACCAATGAGCCCTGACTGGTTTGGCTCAGTGGCTAGAGTGTCAGCCTGCGGACTGAGAGGTCCCAGGTTCAATTCCGGTCAAAGGCATGTACCTTGGTTGCAGGCATATCCCCACTAGGAGGTGTGCAGGAGGCAGCTGGTCAATATTTTGCTCTCATCGATGTTTCTAACTCTCTATCCCCCTCCCTTCCTCTCTGTAAAAAATCAATAAAATATATTTTTAAAAAAAAAAGAATCAACCAATAAATGCATAAATAAGTGGAACAACAAATCGATGTTTCTCTCTCTCTCTCCTCTCTCTCTCAAATCAATTTTTAAATTTTAATAAAAAATAAACAAACTGTTAAGAAAAAAACACATGCACCCACACACCTCATACTCTTCATACTGGCTTCCTTGTGAGTAACCTCTGAGAAAGATATGAAGATGACAAACACTCTAACAATAATCATCACAAGCCCTGGCCAGTGTGGCTCGGCTGGTTGAAGCAGGTCCCGTATACTGAAAGGTCATGGGTTTGCTCCTGGTCAACATGCCTGGGTTGCAGGTGCAGTCCCAGGGGTGAGACTGCTTTTGAATCATACAAACAAGATAATTATAATTACTCCATAAAAGAGTTTGGGTCCTGGCCGGTTTGGCTCAGTGGATGGAGCGTCGGCCTGCGGACTGAAGGGTCTCGGGTTCAATTCCAGTCAAGGGCATGTACCTCGGTTGCAGGCTATTCCCCAGCCCAGGCGCTGGTCAGGGCACGTTCAGGAGGCAACCAGCCAATGTGTCTCTCTCACATCGATGTTTCTCTGTCTCTTCCCCTCCCACTCTCTCTAAAAATCAATAGAAAAATATCCTCGGGTAAGGATTGAAAAAAAAAAAAAAAGACAGTTTGGAGCTAATTTTCCTGTTTTCTTTCAGGAAGTCAATAAAGCATGTCAGCTCCTGTTTTATCAATGCCATTCAATCTTACAATTTCCCATATGCCTTATCCCTACTCCCTCCAAGGCGGCTAATGGTTAATTAAGTAGGTAACCAATGTGTAGAAAACCCAGTAGAAGGAGCATGATGAAACACTAATCCTTCTTTCATAACATCAACTTGGAATGAGTAATATAATTATTTGGACAGTGGTTCACCATTCATTATGTGTCCTGCATCCAGTACAATCAGGCATTAATAAAGGTTTGTTAGTGAATGAGTATTAGGAATTTACTTCCTAAATCATGGCGAAGCTCTGATACTGGATATCTGCATGCAACTCACTCTGTGGGACATGAAAATTGTTCTCTGGGATACTAGCAAAGAATGCAACTCCAACCTAGTCAATCATCTATCAAATGCACATCATTATTTTTTTAGGGGCCCAGAGAGCAAAATGGGGCAAATCTACAAAAAGCATTTTCTTTTAGGGGGAAAAACTCTTCTGAAGTAGAAACAACATCATTCCAAAGTCTACTAGCCATGGAAATAATTGAAAAGATATTTGTCTGTTATGCACAAAGCACTACTATGGTAGAAATTGTAGGATACAAATATGAGTAAAAACAGTCTTTACCCTGAGGGATTCACAATCTAGTCAGAAGGATAAGATAAATATATCCACAGCTATCATGGAAAGAAGTAAATAATTAAAAGCATAATCAGTATGTGCTGAGCCTATAGGAATTAAGCAGCAGATATAAGGGGAAATTCATATTTCCCTTTACTTCAATAACATGTTTTTAAGGTTTTATTTTAAAAAGGTTGTTTTTGAGAAGTACATTTACTGCAGGAAGATCGTTTTTTTTCCCTTAACCTAGTGAGTCAGATAACAGAAGTATGAAGAAATAAAGAGCATGCTGGCAAAGTGGACAGAACAAAACAAAATGTAAAGATCAGAATGAATTTTTATTTAAATCTATGCTTTCTTTAAAACTACTTGCAAGGCTGAGGAATTAATCATATTGAAATCAGTAAACACTGAAAATGGTAATAACTGAAGGTAATAATATCTTTTAGGAGCAGGCAGAATTATCCCAACCTTTTTCATTGTGGGCTTCCCTGTGCCATGGGAAACAGATAATCCTCGGAAAGGCAGATTAGAAAGGGGAAAGGTGGTAAAGGAAAATGGCACAAAAAGCCATTGTTTGGGGGGAGGCCATATCCTCCCAGAGACAAGGAGGTAGCAAAGAGGGGTCTGGCACCCTAAATGTTAGGGAATGGACATGGGACTAAGGCTTGGATATAGGTAGTGTCACATTATACTCAATCAGATAACATCTCCACTGAAATAAATTATGGTTCCATGACAAGCTATGGAGCCTGGGTTATGACTCATTTGCAATAAGATCTCTCCCCTGCCAGGGTGCATTTTATATTCCCATGGCCAGGTCAGAAAGAACAGGGGAGGAGTCACAGAAACAGAACTGGAGCTTAGAGACCAGCGCCTAAGTCTGGTTCCTGTTCAAAACTGCTCTGTCCCACATTCTATCTTTCTGCTTCTCTGATTCTTCCCCTAACCCATCATATTCCAACTTCCTAAGCTACTGTTCATCAACTACACACACACACACACACACACACTAATATACTAACACTAACTATATGCCTGCACTGAGTGCTTTGATGTATAGTGTCTTTAAAGGTCATAATGACTTTGTGAGGCAGACATTATCACTCCCATTTATTTATTTAGATAATTCACATATCACTGAATTGTGCAACCAACACTACTATCTAATTCCAGAACACTTTCATTCCCCCCAAAGAAATCCATACTCATTAGCAGTCACTTCTCACTTTTCTCTCCCCATCCCCTGGTAATCACTGATCTACTTTCTCTCTTTATGAATTGGCCTATTCTGGGCATTTCATGTAGATGCAATTATAAAATAAGTGGCATTCTGTACCACTCCCATTTTACATATGAAGAAACCAAGACTCAAATAGGTTTAAGTAACTTGCCCCAGGCCACACCATTAATAAGAGGCTGAACTAGAACAGGAACCCAAGTCTGATGCAAATGCTTGGGCTTGCTTCTGACCACTACATGCTGCTTCCATCCAGGAAGAAAACTGAGAGAGAAAATGAAAGTTTTAGATGTACTTGGAGAAAGAGGGTTTTATTCATCTAAGATAATATAAGTAGTGAGAACCACAATTACACCATCTCTGCTGAGCTTATATTGAAACTAGAGACCCGATGCACAAAACTCGTGCACTTGGAGGGGTCCCTCAGCCCGGCCTGTGCCCTCTCACAGTCCAGGAGCCCTCAGGGGATGTCCAACTGACAGCTTAGGCCCATAAGTCATCAGTTGGACATCCTTAGCACTGCCGCGGAGATGGGAGAGGCTCCCGCGACCACCGCTGCACTCACCAGCCTGTACGTAAGCCTGGCCACAGGGGGAGTGCACTGACCACCAGGGGGCAGCTCCTGCATTGAGTGTCTGCCCCTGGTGGTCAGTGTGCATCACAGCGACCAGTCTTTCGGCCATTCGGTCGATGTGCATATTAGCCTTTTATTATATAGGAGGATGCTGAGCCAGCTCCTCTACACAGACTATGGCAAACTACTAGAAAGCACACCAACCCATCTCTTTCTCTTCCATCCCCAAACCCCAACTTCTCCCCACCCCCAACCCCATGCAGATGGCAGTTCTATACATCCAGGCTGGAAAGAAACTTTCTGTCCCTTGCCCAAATGTCACTCTGCCACTTAAACTTTATTATCCATACCAATTTCTGTCTAAGGCAGCCGTGGGCAAATTACGGCCCGCGGGCCGGATCCGGCCCGTTCGGCTGTTCTATCCGGCCTGCGGAGCCGAAAGAGCAGAGGGTTCTCTTGCTCTCCCCTCCGCTCCTTTACTTTGAATTTATATTAGTTCACACAAACACTCCATCCATGCTTTTGTTCCGGCCCTCCGGTCCAGTTTAAGAACCCATTGTGGCCCTCGAGTCAAAAGGTTTGCCCACCCCTGGCTAAGGAGTTCAAGAAAAATGTCTACTTAAATAAGTGCACTAGTGTTTTTCCTCTTCTTTTTAATTCTGGCAACCAGTTTATACTAGTTGTGACAAAAAAGAGGGTGAAGAATGTGGGAGAAGTCAAGCTGTTGGCTAACCAAAGGCAAAGAGCTCTAAAAAGAATCATAACTCACATAAAACGCCTACAATACCTCAGCTTTCTGCCATTTTTCTGCTTTACGCATTAAGTGTGCATATGGTTGAGATCAGATTATACTTTTCTAGAGGACCAAGTTCAGGTCTTCCTTTTCATCTCTCATCCAACATAAACAAATAGGTACTTGATAATGTTGACTATTGTATATAATTTTTTTTTCTTTCTTAGGAGAAAAATGTAAAAGGGAAAGACTGATTTCCACTAATCCAAGGCCAAGGCCAATGTCTTTGACTCTTTATCCTCTAAACCAGGCACTCGAAAGTTTATTGAATAATAGCAAATAGTTAGACAGCAGTACCAGACACTGCTCTAAACACATATAACTCCCCACAACCCTGAAGGCAAGTGCTATTACCATAATCCCCATTTCCTGATGAGGAAACTGGCCCAGCATAGCTGTGATTTGCCCAAGGTCATTCAGTCAATAGGAGTGGGAGTCAGGACTGAGGGAATGCAGGACACTAGAACATTCCAATTAGACACATTTGAGTCATTCTGGTTTCTTAAAATTGAGAGATTTATGACCCATTGCAAGAGCTAGGAACTCCAGAGGATCTAAAAAGAAAAGCAGTTTTCCCTTTGCTACTGTAACAGTCCATCTGCCTTTTTCAGAAGTGCTCAAAGCCTTTCTCTCATTACTTCTCACCCTCTCTCTGCTTTTATTTCGGGTGGACAGAGGGTGAAGACAGTTAAAATTGACGGACAGAGGAGCTCTCCGACCTTATAGTTAGGTGAAAAGAAGGCCACAGAGAAACTCAATTAAGGAAATTTCACTTATAATTCAGTTTTCTTTGTTACAGTCCAAGCTACTCTCATTTTAGAGTTCTATGTCATCTATTTTATTTAACTTCTAAAACATCATGTGCATTATATACAGGGTGGAGCAAAAGTAAGCTTACAGTTGTGAGTCCCTGAAACAGTTTATCCTTGTATTGTTATTTATTAATTATTGTATTATTTTCCATATGAGCAACTGTAAACCTATGTTTGCAACACCCGTATGTACACTGCCTCCAGTGAATGCAAAGCTGTCAAAAGTAAGAAGGAAGCATCATTTTGGGGTCCTTCCCATCTAATTTGTGGTTAAAAGTGAAATAATAAAAACAGAGTAAATCCATGATCTTCAGTTGCTCAAATACCATACTATATCCAACCCAGAAGCACCCGCCCCATCCGGATATGACCTTAAAACCTTCTCAAGGTTCATTAGGTGAAAAATTGAGTGTCCCGCCCTGACCAGCGTGGCTCAGGTGGTTGAGTGTCATCCGTGCACTGAAAAGTGGCTGGTTGGATTCCTGGTCAGGGCATGTGTCCAAGTTTCAGGCTCAATCCTGGTCAGGGTGAGTGCTGGAGGCAGCCAATCGATGTTTCTCTTTCACATCGATATTTCTCCCCTCCTCCCCCTTTCTCTTTTTCTATAAAAACTTTTCTTTTAAATCGAGTGTCCCTTCTCTTAACATTTTAAGTTCCTACTAATGAGAAACCAACATTCGCAAAAGAAAGTCGAGACGGTCTCCGAATGAACATGACCCTGCAAAGATAGCCTATAAAAAGGAGAGAACAAGAGCTACTTGTCTCTTAAGGGTGGTTCCTCCTTTCTAACACAATTACCTACACAGCTGGGGAAATGGCACCCCAAAATATACATACGAGTAGGAGTGCTACCTCACTAATTTCCCCTCCAAAGATAAAACTCACACTGACAGGAACTGAAGCATTTCATGGAACAAAATCAAATTGCTCCCAGTGCTGTCATCTGTAGCCTCTCTTTGCTTTTATTTCGGGTGGACAGAGGGTGAAGAGAGTTAAAAACGCTAGGAATGGTTCACCATGCAGTGGACTAGAAAAGCCAATGAGGCAACATGCAAAAGGTGCCTTTGTATTCGTAAATTGACTTTTAAAGGATAAAAACAAGAGCCAACCCAGATACCTTGAAAACCTCCATCCCTGCGAGGTGTATCTACTCTCTGTTTCTTTTCAGTAGTAACTCAAGAATAAAGAGTTGTTATAAAACAAGAGCAATAGAGGGTCTTTTGTTTTGCGCTGTTTTATTAGATAAGCTCTAAGAAAACCCTGTGAGCGGGGAAAGCACTGCTAAGGGAGAGGGTCAAAGTACACACCCTGGGGATCGTGGCTAAAATCCTGAGCCCTTCCAACCAGCTGTTTTCTGATGGCCTCACAGAAATCAGTCCCCTGTATTGCTCCATTTTCAGAACATCTCTGGGCATCAGATGTCAATACCACAATTTCAGCATAGCTCGTGTCGGGGCCCTGGGCAGGCCAATCCCAGATAGCCCACGATGGCAGATTAAGTATTTTGAATTAAAGTTACTTAAGGAACAGCCTGTACAAGAAAACCCTAACCTCTCTGTCCCCATGTGCTAGGCACCCTCCTAGCTCCACAGGGCAGAGACAATCTTATCACAAGGGTTTAAAAAACCCAATCAAAAGCTTGTATTAACAAGCCCTGTAACGCCTTCACTAACTTACTACTCAATTCCAAACTCTGCTTAGATTCCTTTCTAATAAGCACTAACTTGCTTTGTTCTGTCAATCTGTCACATTGGTTTCTTTGGCTACAAGATACAAAAAGGTGCCTCGTTGGTCCTGGCTGGGTGGCTCACTTGGAAAAGGTTTCAGGTTAGATTCCTGGTCAGGGCACATACCTAGGTTTTGGGTTCAATCCCTAATCGGGAGCGTATGGGAGGCAACCGATGGATGTTTCACTCTCTAAAAATCAATAAAACACATTCTCTGGTGAGAATTTTTTTTTAAAGGTGTCCGATTGGCTATTTTGAGCCTCATTTTATGATCTGATCATATTATCGTTCTCCTATGTGCACCTATTAAACTGTTTTTTTCTCCTGTTAATTTAGTCTTGTATCAATTTTATTATTTTATTATGAGTCCAGCCCTGGAACTAAAGAAGGGGGCGAGGAGGAATCTCCTCCTCCCTGACACAAGTCATCCTCCTCCTCCCATTTATCCCATGAAGTAAAATAGTCTTTTTATTTACATCTAGGCTAATTAAATGTAATAGTATAGTATCACTAAGGACCTTATCAGAATCTTACTGTCTTATTTTTATCACCATTTCTGGAGTCTCAGACAAATTCAGGATACTAAACATGCACCTTCGGAAATATAGGGCCCCATACAGAAACCCTGATGAGTTTAACAATTCGTTCCATTCTGAGACTCATGTTCAAATCTGCTATCAGCCTCAGGTTCGTGTTTCTTAAAGTGTATTTGCAGACCACTTGTATCAGATCCCCAGAGATGTTTTAGATCCTTAGGACCCACCCACTAGACTTACTCATTCAATCTGTGGAATAGAGCCGGAGACATATTTTATTTTAATTTGATGTTAATACATACTTAAGTTTGAATCACTAAATTAACCCCACTGACTTTCTTTGCTATGTTGTCCCCAAGGTATCCGTCTTTATGGGATCCCTTCCAACCTAGGTTATTTCCTAGTTAGATACAGTCATTAACAAAGCAAACCCTCCAGTTCCCCACCAATAACAAGCAGTTTCAGAGGAAACAAGAACCTAAGAAAGATCGAAGACCCTGCGCAATTTTAAGTGCTATAGGACCTCTACCACATCCCAGAGAGAATCCGTGTCAAGAAGTCTCAGGGCCAAAAACAATCCCTTCCCTAACTTCGCCATAAACACAAGCAACTTCTCTGACAAGTCGATGCCACCCATCAACTACCATCTCCTTTAGCGACCCCAGGGCCATTGTGAGTCCATTCCTTACTTCAGAGTGGCCTCCCGACTGGTGCAAAAGCATTTCACATACATAACCAAACACGCCTATCACATAATCAAACACGCCTATCACATACATAATCAAACACGCCTAACACACGCTCAATCCACTATAGTTCCCCGGCCTCCTCAGCCTCCCGGGGCACCCTGCCTCCAGCCCCTCCTCCATCCCTCCATCCCTAAGCGGGGACTCGGAGCCACAGGGGCTCAGCCGCCAACACGGAGCAACTTTCCGCACTCCTCGGGTTAACCCCCGCCCTCCCCGACACCCGGCCTCCGCGCCCGCCCGCGCACAGCCCGGTCCCCGGGATCCAGCTCCGGGAACGCCAGCCTTCGTGCGTCTCTCGCCCCCAGGACCCCAGGCCGAGCCCACGCCGCCCCTTCGCTTCTCCCCACCACCCGGAGGGATGCCCTCCCAGGGCATCTGGGATTCGGCCGGTGCAGGCACGCGGGCCGGGCCGCACGGCCCTTCTCCCCTTCCACCTCTCCCCGGAGTTGTTTTGCAGGGCAGGGGTGCGGTCCACGTCCCGCTGGCCTCTCGGCCCTCTCTCCTAGCGGCTGCCCTCCTTACCCGCCTGCAACCCGGTCTCGGTGGGGGAGGAGGGGCAACTGTGACTGTGGGAGCCCTGCAGGTCGCGGAAGAATTTCTGGGTTTCTCGCAGGTTCTGCCGCAGCCGTCCCAGGTAGCGGCGGTAGCGGCCGAAGCTGCGGCACAGGTCCCGGATCATTCCGCCGCCGCCGCCCGGGCCAGGACCCGACAGCGGCTCGCTCCCCCACCGCACCCCGTCGCCCTCCATCTCCTCAGCCCGCTGTCTTCGGGGCTCCGTCCCCAGCCCGCTGGCCCGGCTTCCCTTCTCCCCGCCCCCCAGTGCTGGAGGGAGGAGGAATCCGCCTCCTAACGCCCCCGCCTGCAATCGGCCGGGCTCCGCACTCCGTCAACGCGGTTAAAAACAGACCATACTGCAGTGCGCCGCGAACGGAACCTTTATCTCCACGATCCAGAAGAGCGAGGGAAGGATCGTTGGAACGCGCCGTGACTGCGGTGTCTCCTGGGACTTGTAGTCCAAATCCGCTGCTTGTGAATGGTATTCATTCCCTTTTGTTATGGACCTCACTCGTTCTGCTGCTTACACGCTCTCCTCGCTTACAAACGTGTTCCTGCTCCCTGCATGTGTGTCTCTGAGCAGAGAGAGGAGCTGCAGGACCCGGACGCCAGCAGAAGTGGGGTGCCTTACAGAAAGCTTCTAATAGCAAAGAAAATGAAGGAAACAGGACCGAAGCCAGTAATATCTCCATGGTTACCCTAATGGCTCTGAATTTCCGAATACAGAAGATACTGGGGATCTGGGTAAAAATACCCTGGAAGTAGGGAAATCCCTCATGTTTGTGTTTCCTCCTTTTCTTTTATTTTTCTTTTTTTAAATGTATTTTTATTTAATTCAGAGAAGAAGGGAGAGGGAGAAAGAGAGAAACAATTATGAGAGAGAAGCACTAATCAGCTGCCTCCTGCATGCCTTCCACTGGGGATCAAGCCCGCAACCCAGGCATGTGCTCCCCAAATCTAACCCCGATCCTTCAGTCCGCAGTCCTACGCTCTATCCACTGAGCAACCGGCTAGGGCTCCTGCTCCTTTTCTGACTTTCCTCTCCAAGTGTGGGAAAGGGGTGTGTGAAGGGCTCATTAAAGACCTTTAAACTGGAGCTCGTTTGGTTTCTTGAAGTAGAGAGCTGGTTAAAGGGAAGTTGAGGTTTGTAGCCTTCCAAACAGGTTCTAATTATCTTAATTTGGCTTCTGCTAATATAAAACACTTTTATTCACACGGACTGTCGAGGAGCCCAGAACACAAATACAGAGGAGACAAAACTTGACAACCACCTCTTTTTCGCCTCCTGCTTTCTCTCCCCTCTTCTCTAGGCACAGAACCCTCCTGTCTTTCTTTTTTTTTTTTTTTAAATATATTTTATTGATTTTTTTACAGAGAGGAAGAGAGAGGGATAGAGAGTTAGAAACATGGATGAGAGAGAAACATCGATCAGCTGCCTCCTGCACACCCCCCACTGGGGATGTGCCCGCAACCAAGGTACATGCCCTTGACTGGAATCGAACCCGGGACCCTTCAGTCCGCAGGCCGACGCTCTATCCACTAGCCAAACCAGTTTGGGCCCTCCTGTCTTTCTTGATGTGAAAAGACCCCATATTTCACCCAAGCCAGACTTACTGTAATAATTGGACTACAATTATTCTGACAGCCTGAATAATGTAGTTCCTCAACTGAACTTAAAGAGACTGTAGTTTGAGTCTGAACTCCCCCAGTGCCTTGCTAGGGACCTATGAAGTAAGGGTTTTGACTAGTTGATCTTCAAGCCCTTTGGGGCTCTAAAATTTTAACTCTTGCTTTAAAATCTTTGCTTCTGTCTCCCAACATCTCATCCCTTGGGTGCAGGTACTCCTAGCTAAGTCCTGTCACGATCATTGGATTAGTTCCATGTAAAATGTGAAGGCTTTATCTTTCTAGCATGTTATAAAAAGGGGTCTCTGGTTCACATAATCTCTATTTGGTAAATGCCTTTGAAGGGTCCTGGCAAAGAGGGAGCCTGAAGCTCCTTCTCATGTACTCCCTTCTACTTGCTCACATATTCTTCACTGGCCATTCCTCATCTTTGCAAGACCCCACAGACAACCCATAAAAAGGCTCAGTGAAACAAAAAGGGAAATACAAAATGGAGAGTTTGATACAAGAGGGTTGATATTATTCTTAAAAATGAAGAAGCACTGGAACAAAGCAATGTATGATGACTTGCGACACAAAATAATTTCTAGCAAAGAAGATCAGATGAGAGCGTACTTGAGCTGGAATTGTCCAGAAAAGGAATAGGAAATTAATATCTACGGAAGATGGAGGAAAATTTGGATAGGCAGAATTAACCAGTTAACTGCCACGTGTCCAAAACGAAAACCATCCCTACATACCACAATATTTTTATATATATATATTTTATTGATTTTTTACAGAGAGGAAGGGAGAGGGATAGAGAGCCAGAAACATCGATGAGAGAGAAACATCGATCAGCTGCCTCCTGCACACCCCCCACTGGGGATGTGCCCGCAACCAAGGTACATGCCCTTGACCGGAATCGAACCCGGGACCCTTCAGTCCGCAGGCCGACGCTCTATCCACTGAGCCAAACCGGTTTCAGCCATACCACGATATTTTGAATTTAATTTTTAAAAAATCAATTTGCAATGAATATTATAAAAATAAATATATTAGCCCTAGCCAGTTTGGCTCAGTGGATAGAGCGTTGGCCTGCAGACTCAAGGGTCCCAGGTTCGATTCTGGTCAAGGGCATGTACCTTGGTTGGGGGCACATCCCCAGTAGGGGGTGTGCAGGAGGCAGCTGATTGATGTTTCTCTCTCATCGATGTTTCTAACTCTCTATCCCTCTCCCTTCCTCTCTGTAAAAAATCAATAAAATATATATTTAAAAATAAGTAAGTATATTACAATTCGGGTGTTCTTGAATATTTTCAGTTGAAAATTCTCACGAAAAATGATTTCTTCAAGCATCTATAGACACGGCATACAAAGGGTTAGTCAGGGAGGGCATTGTGTCAGGTAAAGGTCATGGAGCTCATTCTTTGAAAAACTATTCATTAGTACTTTATATTTATTTTTTAAATGAGTAAGGCTGTGGTATGAAATTCAAATAGTACACAAGGAAAAAGCAAGTCTTCCTTTTACTTGCTGTCTTCCAGTCACCTCGTTCCCTCCCAGGAGATAACCACTGTTACAGATATAGATACTATATAAATATGTATTTTTAAACCCAAATGATAGCCTACGATACTAACTCTATACTGCCCTTCTAGACTTTTTCACACCGGGACATAAAGATCTGCCTTATTATTTTAACTGTATAATATACTACCATATGAATTGGAATGATTATTTAACAATCCCCTAACGATGGACCATTAGATATTTTGCAGCCTTTTAGTGTTAACGAACAATGCTGCAATAACTAACCTACATACATAACTTTTAACATGTGTGAGTATGTCTCATTGCCATTTTTAAAATTTATTTTAAAGAGAGGAAGGAAGAAAGAGAAGAAAACATCGATGTGAGAGAGAAACATCAATTGGTCCTCCTGCACACTGGGGATCAAACCTAAAAGCTGGGTATGCGCCCTCACGGGCAATTGAGCCCACCACCTTTTGGTGTACAGGAGACGCTCCAACCAACTAAGCCACACTGGCCAGGGCTCATCCCCATTTTTGATCTGCTGAGGAAGGTGATCATTTGTTTTGTGTTGTTTGAAATCTTAATGCTCGTGAAGGACAATGAACGCTTTCTAACTCACAATCACCTAAAGTGCAAACACACATTTTATTCAGATATCCGATTCTAAGGACAAATAGATGAGCAGAAGTGTTTGAATGATAACGAGAGGACTTATGTTAGTATAGGAAAGTGTTTCCAGAAAGTGATGAGAGTTCAGCAGTTAATGAAGATGGTCTACTTTTTTCCTTTCTAGACCACTGAAATGACAGTAACTGGATTTTATTTCGTTAATCCTCACCTGAGAATATTTTTTCCCATTGATTTTTAGAGAGGGTGGAAGGGAGGGGGAGGGACAGGGAGAGAGAGAGAGGGAGACATAGATTGGTTGCCTCCCACACCCACCCTGACCAGGGTAGGGGATGGAGCCTGCAACCGAGGTTCGTATCCTTGACCAGAATCGGAACTGAACCCACAACCCTTCACACTTCAGTCTCAGGCTGACATGCTAACCACTGAGCAAATCGGCTAGGGCCAGTAACTGGATTTTTAAAAGCATAAACCCACAACAACGAGAAGCACCAGTACTAAAACAACAACAACGAAATAGAAGCTGAAAAGCAAATGGACAAGTATTAACTAAGGTAACCAATCTGGAGAAACTGAATTCTAAACCCAAAGTGGGGAAACCTGGGAGTCCATGTGTCTTCCTTCTGCTTGTGAAAATTTAAAAAAAAAAAAAATTGTTTTTAATGTAAAAAAGGCTGAGGCCCAACCTGGTTAATACTGCAGAATCCCGCAAGTCTCAGTAATTAGTTGCAGGAGGTCTGAGGATTTTACAAGCTGTTTAAGATCAGTTAGATCTCCAGGCCACCTCTCCCTTCTTTAACTGTCCTACTCCTCCCCAAAGAAGACTGTTTTCTTTATTCTCCAGAGAGGGTTAAATAGAAGGTCTCTTTAGAAACAGGGAGATTAAGTTGAATTTATGGCTATTAGATGCTAAAATTCTCAGCCCTCTTCCTCCACTGAGTTCCTAGGTCTGTGGCTACCAGATATTTCCCCTTCAGAGAGGAAGCTTGAAGTGTCTTCTTCAAGGTATCTGGCCAGCCCAAGAGGAAAAACCCAAAGATCTTGACAGCAGAACAAGAGGTGTTTGTCTGGCTTGTTCACTGCTGTGTCTCCAGCACCTGAACAGCGCCTGTCCCTTAGTGAGTGCTCATTAGATATTTGTTGAATGAGTGAATGTTCACTGTAGCATTTTTGAATATTCAAGAAAGCACAAGGGAGAAAATAAAGACCACTGATGTTTCTGCTATCCAGAAAGAATCGGTAGGTTTACATTTGTATAAATTAATGTGGTCCACATTGGAGGAAGAGGAATGGGTAAGAAATATAACTTTCTAACTTTACTGTTCTATGACAAGTTCCTCTTGGTTAGATGATTCCTGGAGAGATTCTGAAACCTTGGTCCTCACGTTCATGTAGGTGGGATTCGAGTGTTTTTTATGGAACACCAAAAGACATTAACATTGACTTCTGCCAAGTGAATTAGAGACAAGTTTACTAATAGGAAAGTATTACTATTCTCCATCATGAAACATAAAATCACAATCACAAATCTAAGAATTAAGAAACCCACAAATTAGCCCTAGCAGGTTTGGCTCAGTGAATAGAGCATCCGCCTATGGACTGAAGGGTCCCAGGTTCGATTGTGGTCAAGGGCACATGCCTGGGTTGCGGGCTCAATCCCCAGTAGGGGGCGTGCAGGAGGCAGCCGATCAATGATTCTCTCTCATCATTGATGTTTCTATCTCTCTCCCTCTCCCTTCCTCTCTGAAATCAATAAAAATATATTTGGAACAAAAAAGAAAGAAATCCACAAATTAAAGAGAGAAATACAATGAAACACTTCTGAGTTTCCCATAGGTATTTCACTACTATTCAATTGTCATCTTCTAAAGTTATCACTAACAGGCAAGTGAAACTTGGCTCCAAAGAAGAGAGGGAAAAAATTAGGAAAATAAAATGAGATAATAAAATTTGTTAACCATTTCTTTCCTATGAATTGGGAAAAGATCACCATTATCAAGTTTAGCAACAGCTCAAATGTACCTTCTTCTAGCTCAAAACGGATTTCCAAGAGAACATATTTGAGAATCCTTGTTTTACTTGTTTGTTTGTTTATTTTTATTTTTTTCTTTCTTTTTTAAGAATCCTATTCTAGACTATCTTGCTCTCTTCTCTGCTTATTCTGTATGTTGCTGACAGTGTTGCAATTCAGTGCTTCTCAAACTTTAATGTGCACAAGAATTGTGTGGGCATCTTGCTAAAATACACTTCTGATTCAGTAGGTCTGGGGCGGGACTTGGATTCCACATTTATTACTAGCTCCCAAGTGATGCAAGTGCTGCAGTCTGTGGACCACACTTTAGGAAGCCGGGGTGTACGGAGACAGAATAGGAGTTAGCAAAGCTGCAGGGTTAAGCAAATAGTCTTGGAGTCAAAGAGACCTGCATTCAAATCCTAGCTCTATCCCTTCCCGTCTGTATGCCCTTGGAGACATTACTTTCTCTAAGTCTTAGTACCTTCTTCATAGAGTTACTGTGAGCATTAAAAGAACAATGCCAATTGTAAATCTCAAATTATGTCAAAGTTTTTAAAAAGCAGTATCTGACACATAGTAAGCACTCAATCAATGGCTGCTGCTTTTATAAATTATATTATCAACTAGAGGCCTGGTGCACAAAATTTGTGTACGGGTAGGATCTCTAGGCCTGGCTGGTGATCAGGCCGATCTGTGGGGCGACTAGCAGGGCAATCAGGGGGCTCCCACTGGCATCTGCCTTGGCTGGCCTGGCACCACCTGCTTGCTGGCCCCACCCCCACTGCCAGTCACCTCCCTCCGCGGGGCGACTGGCAGGGCGATGAGGGGCGGGTGGAGCCCTGCTTACAACCGCTTTGGCTGGCCTGGGGCCTGCGGGCTGGGGGCAGCTCCTGTGTTGAGTGTCTGACCCCTGGTGGTCAGTGCACGTCATAGCAACCGGTCGTTCTGCCAGTTGTTCCACCATTTGGTCGATTTGCATATTAGGCTTTTATTATATAGGATATGACAAACCTGAGTTCTAGCCCTGACCTGCAACTTTACCATCTTGGGCAAATTGTTGGCACCTCTGAGTCTTGGTTTTCTCATTCATCAAATCCTATCTAATAGAAGAGTAATATGCAAATTAACCATCACTCTGCTATACCCACAAGCCACACCCACCAGCCAATCAGGATCGAGTATGCAAATTAACCCAACCAAGATGGCTGCGTCCATGGAGTGAGCAGGAGGCTTGGGTTTCCCCGGCAATGGAGGAAGCCAAGCTTTCTGCACACCATGGCGGGCCCAGGCCTCCACTCAAGGCTACAAAGTTTCAATTATAGAAGATAAATAAATCCCAGATACCAGGGCCTACGCTTGGGTCCCCGAGGGGTGTGGCCGGCCTGCAAACCACCACAGGCCCCTCACCCAGGCTGCCCCACACCTTAAGGAAATCCCCACCCTGATCTGGGACACCCTTCAGGGCAAACCAGCTGGCCCCCACCCCCACCCATGCACCAGGACTCTATCCTCCTATCTAATAAAAGAGTAATATGCAAATTGACCATCACTCCAACACACAAGATGGCTGCTCCCATGTGGTCAAAGATGGCTGCCCCTATGTGGACACAAGATGGCCACCACAAGATGGCCAGCAGGGGAGGGCAGTTGGGAGGGACCAGGCCTGCAAGGGAGGGCAGTTGTGGGTGATCAGGCCAGCAGAGAAGGGCAGTGGGGGAGACCCAGGCCTGCATGGGAGAGCAGTTGGGGGGGACCAGGCCTGTAGGGGAGGGCAGTTAGGGGTGACCAGGCCTGCAGGGGAGGGCAGTTAGGGGTGACCAGGCCTTAAGGGGAGGGCAGTTAGGGGCAAACAGGCTGGCAGGGGAGCAGTTAGGCATCTATCAGGCTGTCAGGGGAGTGGTTAGGGGGTGATCTGGCTGGCAGGCAGAAGCAATTAGGGGCAATCAGGAAGGCAGGCAGGCAAGCAGTTGGGAGCCAGCAGTCCTGGATTGTTCGAGGGATGTCCGACTGCCCATTTAGGCCCGATCCTACCAGGATCGGGCCTAAATGGGCAGTCGGACATCCCTCGAGGGGTCCCAGATTGGAGAGGGTGCAGGCTGGGCTGAGGGACACACATCCCTGTGCACAAATTTTGTGCACCGGGCCTCTTGTGAGATAATAATAGGTTATTATGAGGATTAAGGTGAGTTTATTATGAAGATTAAAATGAGGGGAAAAGTATTTTTGAAAATGCTCCACACAGAGCCTAGCACATAAAAGACACTCAATAAAAGATAACTGTAAGCCCTAACCGGTTTGGCTCAGTGGATAGAGTGTTGGCCTGGGGACTAAAGGGTCCCAGGTTCGATTCCGGTCAAGGGCATGTACCTTGGTTGCGAGCACATCCCCAGTGGGGAGTGTGCAGGAGGCAGCTGATAGATGTTTCTCTCTCATCAATGTTTCTAACTCTCTATCCCTCTCCCTAAAAAATCAATAAAATATATTTTTTTAAAAAAAAGATAACTGTGAGACGATGGTGATTGCTATAAACCTAAGTTCTAAAAGCTGGCTTTGTGACTTTTGTTAAAAGAGAGAATCCTATGATTGTGCTCAACATCGGTCTTTTGTTGGGATGAGCCACAGTAAATGGAAATTAAATTTTGTAAAAATTTAGGGAAAAGCATGAGTTAGAGAGAATCTGACCCAAGTTCCGGAGCTGGTTGTGTTGCTACTTACTTTGTGATCTTAAGCAAATAATTTAGCTTCTTAGAGCCTCGGTTACTGCATCTGTATAGTAGACCTAGTACTGCCTAACTCACAGGGTTGTACAGATTGAATGGCATAATGTGCAAAGCAGTTAGTACATTGCCTGGCACATAGGAGTGCTTAATAAATGTTTTCCTCCCTGGAGACCAAAAGTCTATAAAACGGAACTAAATGCATTCTATTTAATTATACATCAAGTATCATTCCAATGCTGAATATTTCATCAGTGGCATCCCTGGCTGTTAGGATGCACAGCATGGAGAGGAAAAACACTTAAAAGGAATTTGGTGCAACCCCAAACAGAGATAATCTTGTTTTACTGCCAAGTAGAGGGACAAAGTTTCTAGAAATTTTTCTTTTTTGTTGATTTGAGAGAGAGAGAGAGAGAGAAAGGGAGAGAGAGAAAAACATCCATTTGTGCCAAAACCGGTTTGGCTCAGTGGATAGAGCATCAGCCTGTGGACTGAAGGGTCCCGGGTTCGATTCCGGTCAAGGGCATATACCTTGGTTGCGGGCACATCCCCAGTGGGGGGTGTGCAGGAGGCAGCTGATCGATGTTTCTCTCTCATCGATGATTCTAGCGCTCTATCCCTCTCCCTTCCTCTCTGTAAATTATCAATAAAATATTTTTTTTTAAAAAAACATCCATTTGTTGTCCCACTTTTTTATGCATCAATTGGTTGATTCTTGTATGTGCCCTGACCTGGGATCGAATCCACAACCTTGGTGGGTGTATTGGGACGATACTGTAAACCAACTGAGCTACCTGGTCAGGGTTAGAAATTTTTTAGAGTAACTGACCCAAAGCTTTCCAGAAGTCCTGAACATAGTTTTGACACAATTCATTTCTCATCAGCAAGATAATATTGCTTTTCCCAGTCTAAGTGGTTTTGATTCTTTCTCCGCTATATTGTCTGACACTTCAGTGGAATTCATTGTTGGTTAATGTTTTTGCCTGCCCAGCGTAAAACATAGCAACAGGTTGTATTTTTATATCTCTGAGCCAATCCTGGATGGAGGAAGATGGATAGATGAAAACCTGTCAATACCTTATTCTGTGTCAACGCTCTCTTGGTGGAGGTTTTCTGAAAGATTCTGAAGCCTGGGTTCTAAAACATATTCCAACTGGCTTAGTATGTATGTATTCATACGTGTCAAATATAATGCCTGAAACAGAGAGTGTGCTCAATCTATTTCGGATGAAAGAAAATATCTCTCACATATCATCCTCTGGCCTACCCCCTTTCTCAGGAATCCAGCTCTGAAGGGAGGTGGTTTAATGGAAGTGAGGGTTAGGATTCTGAAGCAAAAGTGGATGGGAGACATCCTGGTCACGAGAACATTCCCCATCCCCAAATTGTAGAGGAGAGAGGGAGTTCTACGTAGCAAGCTGCACATACATCTCTAAGTTCATGGAAAACAGGACCTGGGACCCAGCGGAGCCACCTTCCTACGGTACATGCCAGTGTCTGGGGCTTCTATCATTCTCCTGGAGCTGATTTCAGCAGCACTGATCTCCGGCCCTTCTTAAAGGGTTAGTGATCCATTTGGGCAAGTTTCCAGATGACCTGAGCATACATCTCTGGCCTAGGGTGTATGGAATGTTTTAAGGATGTGGAGGAATAAAGGGGGAAAAGTAGTATTACATTTAAGACATCATAAAAATAAATACATGTCAAATAAAATTTTCAATAGCACTCCCCATCATGGTTTCTACAAATTTTACCCATAGAGTTTATATCACCTTTAATTCTTATAACAACCCTGGAAGATAGATATGTCTACCCCCTATTTTATAGACAAGGACATTGAGACACAGGTTAAGGGATGTGTCTCAGTCCATATAGCTAATAACACAAGTTCATGGGACTCCATAGCCGTTATTCTAGCTCCGTGGTCGGCAAACTGCGGCTTGTGAGCTACATGCGGCTCTTTGGCCCCTTGAGTGTGGCTCTTCCCCAAAATACCACGGCCTAGGCGAGTCTATTTTGAAGAAGTGGCGTTAGAAGAAGTTTAAGTTTAAAAAATTTGGCTCTCAAAAGAAATTTCAATCGTTGTACTGTTGATATTTGGCTCTGTTGACTAATGAGTTTGCCTACCACTGTAAACCTAACTCAAGGCAAACTTTGTATTCTAATGTTTTCATTTTACATCACTTAAAGAAGGCTTTTTGTGTTTCTATATCCTTGTATATATTTTGCTTAATAGCAACATACCATTCCATTGTGTCCTTATGCCATTGTTTCTCGTTCACTCCCTATTCTTGGGCATTAGGGTTGTTTCAGACTTTTCATGGTAATAAACATTTTTTGTTGTTACGCCATTACTTGCTTTCTTTTTAATTACTTCCCAGGATAATGCCCAGGAGAGTATTACTTGGTGAAAAGAGTACAGACAGACATTTATATGACTTGAGCTATACACTGCTGAATTGCACTGTCATTCTATGTTGAATGGAGTACTAACTCCCTTCACCAGCACCCTGTGAGGGGTACAAGGCAAGCCTGGGTGGATTCACCAATGAAAACAGCCCTTTGTCTCTCTGTCTGCGTGAGTATGCCCCAGGCTGTGTGAGACTGAAAATTATTTATAAGTATGCATCCTTCAGAATGAGATCTCACATGGGACAGTGTGATCCCCCTTCCCAGAAGGGGCTTCCTTGATGAAGTTGTCTTTTTCTTTGTAGTCACAAGATCAGCAGCAAGTTTTCCAAGCAACTGACATTTTCCTCTTGATTCAGACTGTGGCTCTCATTCCTGTTCAGAAAAGGTGTGGTAGCTGTTAGAAAGGGAACCTAGATTTCAGCTCACAATTGGCCATTCCAAACGAGGTGCTAAAGTGTCGGGATAATTTATACCAAGAAAGGACCCCTGGGAGCTCGAGCTGAAAAAAAGTATTAAAAACTCAGGAGGAAGTGAACGTGAGGAAAAGCAAAGAAAGCTCTGTTGTCACTGGTGGAAGGTAATTTCGAGATTATAAATTAATATCTCTGAATCTTAGTTATTTTACTTGGCAAGAGCACCAGTTGAGGGCATTGAAAGATTTAGGTTGAAATTATATGACACATAATAGGCACTCAATCCCTAGGCAACACTGTGGTAGGCATTGTGGGAAAAGCAGACACACTGAAGGCAAGCAGAACTGGTTTGGCTAGCTCTCTCTAACCAGGTGAACTCAGCAAGTTTTAATTCTCTTTGAGCCTCAGTTTCTTCAACTGTAAAATGGAGGTTACAATACTTACCTACTAAGTTTGTTTTATAGACTAAAGTGAGTGTGTGCTAGGCATACAGTAAGTGCTCAATGAATAGGAGACATTATTAGCTCACAAATCTATCAATATATGTGATTAACCAAGTCTTCTGCTACATCAGTGTTTCTCAAACTTCAATGTGTATGAGAATCACCTAGGGCCCTGGCCGTGTAGCTCAGTTGCTAAGAGCATTGTCCAAATATGCAAGGTTGTGGGTTCAATCCCTGGTCAGGGCACATACAAGAATCAACCAATGAATGCATAAATAAGTGGAATAACAAATCAATGATTCTCTCTCTTCTCTCTCCTTTCCTCTCTCTCTAAAAATCAATAAATAAAAATTTAAGCCCTTAGCCATTTTGGTTCAGTGGATAGACCATCATCCTGTGAACTGAAGGGTCCCGGGTTCAATTCCGGTCAAGGGCACGTACCTAGGTTGCAGACTCCATCCCCACCCAGCCCTTGTAGGGGTGCCAGAGGCAACTAATCAATGTGTCTCTCTGTCTCTCTTCCCCTCCCTTCCACTCTCTTTAAAAATCAATGGAAAAATATCCTGGGGTGAGGATTAACAAATAAATAAATAAATAAATAAATAAATAAATAAATAATTTTTAAAAAGAGAATCACCTAGGATACTTATTTAAAGTGCAGATTTTCAAGTTCCACCTCCAGCAATTTGGTGTCTATCAGTTTGGAGTGGGGCCTGGGAATCTGAACATATGAAATCTGCATGTATACCTAAATTCCAAGGTAATTTATGTTGTCAATGTGATACCATTGTATCCATGTGATACCATTGTAATTAACCCAGTTATTAATTAATTAACGGGAAAGGAGCAAAGGGAAGGCCAGATAACACAGGCATGCCATTTGTGCCAGGAAGCTGCAGCTTAACACTCTCCAGGTCTGTTCCCCACAGAACCTGGGGGAAGGGACTGGACAAAGGAAGAGTCGATGCGTGCCCAGTAACGTCTAGGTGATGTAGAGAAGGTGACTATTTGTCAGTCACACCTGGGAGTAGGTCATGGGCCAGAATAGGCAAAGCCACTGCAAGGGCGTGAAATCTGAGGCATCTAAGCTCCTGAAGAAAGGGAGCTCCCGCTCTCGGCCCTCTCGCGTTCCTGGCTCTCTTGTTGCAGGGAGTCTACTCCTCTGCATTCGCCCACAAGGCCCACCGCCATGTGGACCCCACACACAATGGGCTGATGGACTAAAATGAGCCTGATGCTGCCCTAGCTGGTGTGGGTCCGTGGATAGAGCGTCAGCCTGTGGACTGAAGGGTCCTGGGTTCGATTCCGGTCAAGGGCACGTTCCTTGGTTGCAGGCTCAGTCCCCAGTAGGGGGCATGCAGGAAGCAGCCAATCAGTGATTCTCTCTCATCATTGATGTTTCTATCTCTCTCTCCCTCTCCCTTCCTCTCTGAAATCAATTTAAAAAAATAACTAAATAAATAAGCCTGATGCTGTCCTGGATTCACTTCCACCGTAGAGTGGAAACTTTGGACGCTGGCTTTGCTGCTAGCTCTGCTGAAGCCCCGGCTGCACACTCTCCAGGACTGGTTTAAGGGAAATGGGACTTTACCAACCAAGGGATATAACTCTACGCAAATAAAAATCACTCATTCTCCCGTGTGAGTCTTAGAAACTTCTTTTTCTCGAGATATAACAACCCCACTCCCATTAGCAATGGAGAAATCCCACCCTGGCAACACTCTGATAGCACATGAACCATACTTTGAGAAACACTGCTCTGTGGTCTCAGAGAATACAAAGAAAAGGTGTTTTCCCCATGACTCTTATGCCATAAAAATTCTTTAATATACAGATGTTCAATTGAAGAGATCCAAATACTGAATGAGTACATATTCAAGATGATATATAGTTCTTGCCTACCTGAAAGCTTTTGAATCATTCTAAAGCAACATTTTATCCTTTTAACATGAATGATATGGATGAATGTGTGTACCACTTCTTCCTTAGTCATTTTAATCTATCCCAGAGAGCTCTCTCCTTCCTCTGGACTGTGGTAGGTAATCACCGCGCCCCCTCACCCCACTCTGAGTGTTGACAGACATTACTATTTCAGTCCTGTGCTGTTGTTTTATGTTTCAGGTGTGTCCCATTTCCCCCACCAGACCTTATTTTTTTTTTAAAATATTTTTAATTGATTTTTTACAGAGAGGAAGGGAGAGGGATAGAGAGTTAGAAACATCTATCAGCTGCCTCCTGCACACTTCCTACTGGGGATGTGCCCGCAACCAAGGTATATGCCCTTGACCGGAATCGAACCTGGGACCCTTCAGTCCACAGGCCGACGCTCTATCCACCGAGCCAAACTGGTTAGGGCTGGACTTTTTTAAGTGCAAAGGTAGGGACCAACAACTTCCTTTTGTTCTCTACCTTCCACAGGCATCTTGCAAAGCGTTTGTACATATGTGTTTCATAAATATATTTGAATGCATGTCGGTATACTTAACTGTAGACTAATACTCATTGATAAATTCTTTACCACGAGAGTGGCTCAGAATTACAGTCGTGAAAAGGTGAGCTATAGGCTTTTAGGGTTCGAGCCAGGCAGAGCACAGAGCAGATCTCAGGCCTGTGAAAGGGGTAGGCTCTCCCAAGCCTGTTTCCTCTTTCGTAGTGTAAGAGTAACACTTGCCTTTGCAGACTTGTTGTGGGGATTAAGTGAGCGAGAGTTCACAACGTTCCCAGCGAAATGCTTCACACCTAGGTTTCTCTGTGAATGGTAGCTGCTTGCTCTTATTATATCTAAAAGTACCGCATAGAATAACAGTTGAAACTGCCGAAGGTATTTATCTTCAGAAGTAAAATAATAAACAACGGGTTTTCTCTGAGCGAAGCTGACATTTTCTCTCTTTCCTTCTTCCTTGTTTTTCTAAGGTCTAGCATTTTCAGCTTTAAGTAACAGATTGTCCGGAGGTTTGTATGGTTTCCCTATAGGGACGGGGAAGGACACAAAGCAGCCATTTTACCAGTCCCAGGCTTTCACACAGAGCAGTATAATCAGGGTTTAAGTTTATGCCTCACAAACCTCCTCTGTTCATGGCCATGATTATTGTGACTTTTCTCCCATCACGGAGCAGCAACAAGCACCCAAAATGAGAAATATGCATCCTGCCTGAAAGGAGAAACAGAAACTTCCAGCTTGTAAGCCGGACCCTGGAGCCTCCCATCCAGGTCTGGAGATGCTGTTGAGAGCAAAGGTCACAAGAGGGGCAATCTGTTCAGTTTGTTCAGTCCTTTAAAACATTGACCGGTATCAGAGGTTCTATGCTATGGAGGAATAATATATAACACTTCTGAATAAAAAGAGTAATTATAGTTTATTTCTGAAGGTGAAAAATTGAAATAATTATCTAAGAATAAGGTGGTTAAACCATGATATATTCACGTGATAGAATGGTAAGCTGTCATTTTAAACGTTTACTTAGCATATGTCTAATTGCATATGCAGTAACATGGAAAATGTAATGATATCTGGAAAATGCTCCTGAGTACATTTTAAATAAAAAACAGGATAACATTTATTTAGACACTGAGCCTTCTCCAACTCACGAGTGAAGCAGAGCCTTCCTGGTCCTGCCTGCCTTTTACAATAGCCAATAGAAAGCCTGGATTGCGGTGGTGGGATGGTGATGTAATCAACAATCCAGCCAATCTCCCTGAGGATGATTTGCATAGTTTCCTCCTCCCAATCCAACAGAACCCAATTTATTTTTAAGGGGAAATGGATATCTCCGAAAGAAAGGGAAGAAAGTACATCCACAAAGGAATATTTGTAATGATACTGGTATCAAAATACAGTAATCAAAATTATTATATCTAGTCGTTCTAAAGAATGCTTTCACCTTCTCAGAAAAGCAGTCTACTCCATATGTTTAAAATATCTCTCGAAAACTACCTACCCATTTGATACGTAAAATGTGTTTTTAAATTAACATAAAACTTTTAAAAATAAAATAATCTTGCCCTAACTGGTTTGGCTCAGTGGATAGAGCGTTGGCCTGCGGACTCAAGGGTCCCAGGTTCGATTCCGGTCAAGGGCATATACCTTGGTTGTGGGCACATCCCCAGTAGAGGGTGTGCAGGAGGCGGCTGATCGATGTTTCTCTCTCATCGATGTTTCTAAGTCTCTCTCCCTCTCCCTTCCTCTCTGTAAAAAAAGAAAAAAATCAATAAAATATATTTTTAAAAAATAAAGTAAAATAATCTTAATAAAAATGTTTTTTAAAGAATTTCTACAGAATAGGAAACAATTTTCTTGGATAATCTACAAGCCTCTTGCTATTGGCAAAAAGAAGCCTTTTATTTCTCAGACTTAATTGATTTTACACACACACACACACACACACACACACACACACCCTACTCTATGCTTACTTGTTGATCTCAGTAACTTATCCTCTATAATTAAAACTTTATCAGTTTATCAAGCTAAATGAACTGGCTGTTGACAAAGGAACAGGATTCCACAACCCTTATCTTTATCCTTGTTTATACAACTTACTGGTTTCAGAAACTTGATGCTACCAGGAGAGCCCCCTTTCAAACTGGGATTTCCTTTTAAACAAAAAGCATTAATCTTCGTGGGACAATTCTGCCTTTCTCATGTGGCAGACCGGGGCTTGGACAAGCTGATTATTTTTGTTTCATTCATGTTTACTGAGCACATACCATGTGTCAATCTTCTTTGCATACATTGTCTAGTTAATCCTTACAATATCCATCTAGGTAGATCATCTTGAACATCGAAACATAGTATGTGCCTGTATTTTCCCAAAGAAACCTAGAAAAATAGAAGGATCCAATCCTTTAAATAGAATTTCAATCAAAATACTTTCAGGTTCTATTTATCTTAGGTACTCAAGTATTTCCTATGGCTAATGAAAATGTGCTATCCGCTTCAAACTGGTTGTTGCAGGTCACACAGCTCTCTACACAGACTTTCCACTCAAACTTTCTTGGCAGTAGCATATTTGTTCTACAGCACGACCCTCCGTGGAAGTCAGAAGTAGGTGCGACACATTTAAATGAACTACCAAGGACAGAACCGTTGGAGTGAAATGTGCAACACTTTTGAAACCAGATGACATCTCTGATTATCGGTATCGCCCTCCCTCTGTGCCAGGCAACATCTAAGTGCTTTACAGACAGAGGTGGCAAAAGTAGGTTTAAAGTTGTGAGGGTATATGAAATATACATCCTTCTGAGTTAATAAAACCATTGCAATAATCATAACCTGCATGTCTGTTTCCATCCGAACTCCTGTAAACCTACGTTCGCCCACCCTATATATATACCCAATACCCACTAAGGTAGATACAGTCAGTATCCCCCCTTCCAAATGAGGAATCTTGGCATAAAGAGGCTAGAGAACTGGCCTCCAATCACATACTCAGTGGAGAGCAGAGCCAGGATTGGTCCCCAAGCAGTCTGGTCACAGAGCCTGAAGTCTTAACGACTATGCTATCCTGCCTCTCCAAAACAGAATGTAAAGTATTAGTTGATTTCATGAAACACACCACAGACTTTTTGTTGACCTGCATCACACCTTGTTAAATATGGCCACAAATAGGAAATTTGGCTATGTGTATCCTATATAATAAAAGCCTAATATGCCAAGTGTCCGTTTCAACCAGTTGGCCATTCAACCAATCAAAGTGTAATATGCTAATGATATGCTAAGGCCGCTCAACTGCTCGCTATGATGTGCACTGACCACCAGAGGGCAGACAGTCAATTGGTCGACCAGTCACTATGACGTGCACTAACCACCAGGGGGCAGATGCTCCAAACGGTAGGTTAGCCTGCTGTTGGGGTCCGGCCAATCAGGACTGAGCGAGATGGGCTGGACATGCCCTGGAGTCCTCCCTCAGTCCCTCCTTGGCTGGCCAACTTCCCGCATCCCTCCAGTGGGGTCCCTTGACCTGACCTGCACCCTCTCGCAATCCGGGATCCCTTGGGGTATGTCAGAGATGGTTTCGGCCCAATCCCGCAGGCTAGGCCGAGGGACCCCACCGGTGCCTGAATTCGTGCACTGGGCCTCTAGTGATAATATAAAAACCAAGGCCTTGGCCAGGTAGCTCAGTTGGTTAGAGTGTTGTTCAGATATGCCATGGTTGCAGGTTTGATCCTGGTCAGGGCATTTACAAGAATCAACTAATGAATGCATAAATAAGTGGAACATCAATGTCTCTCTCTCTCTCTCTCTCTCTCTCTCTCTCTCTCTCTCTCTCTCCAAATAATTAATCAACAAATGAAATTTAAAAAAATCAAACTTAAGGTCAGCTCAACCTAGTACAGAAATGAGGCATAAGTCAAAATGATAATAGTCTCTGCTTCCTTAAAGCTTCACACCATCTCTCCACTTTTCTTCAGCTTAGAGTCAGGTCATGAACATGTGTCCATGTAGGTTCACCATTTGCTGGTCACTGCTTGCCCCCCAAGACTGGCCCAGGGTCTGTGGGGCCCCTGCACTTCTCTGGGGCCAGTCAGGCAGGGGGCAGTAGACTCCTCTGCCTGACATCTTGCACCCTGGGGATCTGCCCCACTGGTTCTGTCTAGATCTGCCTAGGTCTTCATTGCATGTAGCCTTTCCCTCACCATTGGAAATGCTGCAAGCTTGTGGCTTGAGTTTCTTCTACGTTGTGTCTGATACTGTGTAGTGGATGTGGGGGGTGGTTTTACATTCCCAACCCATCCTAAGTTCCCATCTTCTAAAAATGGAGCTGCCTAGTTTAGAAAGCAAATTCTTAACAACTTAGGCTCTTCTAGGATGTACATTAAGATGAGTGATTAGAATGGGAAGAAGATGGAATAGAGTCAAGAAACTCACAGTCTAGCCCTAACCAGTTTGACTCAATGGATAGAGCGTCCACCTGCAGACTGAAGGCCCCAGGTTCGATTCCCGTCAAGGGCATGTACCTTGGTTGTGGGCACATTCCCAGTAGGGGGTGTGCAGGAGGCAGCTGATTGATGTTTCTCTCTCATCGATGTTTCTAACTCTCTCTCCCTCTCCCTTCCTCTCTGTAAAAAAAATCAATAAAATATATTTTTTTAAAAAGAAGGAAACTCACAGGCTAGTAGGACTGACATGAGGCTAGAATAGTATGATGGGTGTAAAAAGGATTGTTAAACTGTAAAACAGTGGAGATCATCCCTGTGACTCAGAGTCAGTGTCCCCTTCACTAACAGTCTGGGCCAGTGGTTCTCAAATGTTAGCTTGCATCAGAAATACCTGGAGGGCTTGTTAAAACAGATTTCTGATTCAGTAGATCTGGCTGGTGTCCAATAATTTGCATTCTATCAAGATCCCATGTGCTGCTGATGCTGCTGATCCCAGAACCATTCTTTGAGAACCGTTGTTCTAGGCCAGTGGTCGGCAAACTCATTAGTCAACAGAGCCAAATATCAACAGTACAACGATTGAAATTTCTTTTGAGAGCCAAATTTTTTAAACTTAAACTTCTTCTAACGCCACTTCTTCAAAATCGACTCTCCCAGGCCGTGGTATTTTGTGGAAGAGCCACACTCAAGGGGCCAAAGAGCCGCATGTGGCTCGCGAGCCGCAGTTTGCCGACCACGGTTCTAGGCTGCTGGATGGGCAACAAGTAAGCACAGTAGGCATTCGGATGGCCTTGTTATTACTAGGCTCTGTAATATTTACCCCAATATTTGCTCTCTTCTGCCTTCAGATAACTCAATGCAGTTTGGCTGAGATTTATGGGAAAAAGAGATTGCATTCCTCTCCTTCTCTTCCATATGTCCCAATCTCCTGCCACTAATACCTTTCTTATTTAAAAAGCTCTTTACAGTTTACAAGGAATGCTCACACTCATTATTGTGTTCAAATATGACAGACGTTGTCATTCCTGAGCATAAAGCTAAGACTCATGAGAGTTAAAGTGGGGGAAGGGACAACGGGATAGAAGAAGCCCCTTTCCCTTTGCATTTGCAGCGCTGAATGTAGCTATGAGTTTCTGTTTCAGACCAAGTTTCCTAGGGACCAGGGTCTTCCACATTGAAGGGATATCTATATACCTATATATATGAAAGGCTAGTATATTAAGTGTCCGACTGTCCAACCGTTGACTGGTAGCTATGATGTGCACTGACTACCAGGGGGTAGACACTCAATGCACAGGCATGGAAACATGGAACATACTGATGAATCTCAGAGGGCAGGGGGAAGAGGGGAGGGCAAGAAGAGATTAACCAAGGATCTTATATGCATACTAGAGTCCTGGTATACGATTTGTGCACCGGTGGGGTCCCTCTGCCTGGCCTGCACCCTCTCCCAATCCGGGACCCCTGGGGATGTCGGACTGCTGGTTTCGGCCTGATCCTGCAGGCCAGGCCAAGGGACCCCACCGGCACACGAATATATATATATATATATAGTGTGCAAAGTCAGAGTGAAAAAAGCAGTGGTGATAAGCATACCTACTGCGCCCCCTCCCCACCAAATAAAACTGTGTGGGTGGGAGTAATCCCAGAGAGTCTTTCCTGGGAGGTTCCCTGCAGCATCCGTCAGCCAGGTCCCGGGTGGCCCGCTGTCCCCGCCCCTACTCCGCAGCCCTCTCCGCAATGCCAGGACGCCTTGGCAGAGCCCTCCAGACTTCTCCTGGGGGCGCACACCGTGCAACCAACCCTAAAACGTGGCCGTGCGACGCCCCCTCGGCCCTGCAGGCTTCCCATTGGCTCATTGCCGTTGTCACTCCTTCCTTGCCTCGCCTTCCCCTGCCAGGCGGAGGCGCCGGGCGGGGTAGGTTGCGTTCGCCGTTGGCTTTGGCTGCGGTCGCGGCTTTGCAGCAGGCAGCGCGCCGCCGGGGAGCGGGCCGCGGGCGGGGAGCGAGGAGGCCCGGCGCGCCGGCGCGCCGCAGGCTCCGCGACCGGTCCATGCGGGGCGGGGGCCGGTGGCAGGGCCGGGGGGCCCCAGCCGGCGCCGAGGGCGGCTGCCGAGGTCCTGCCCGGCCGGCAGCCCCCAGCCCTGCCTCGCCCAGAGCCCGGCCAACCCAGAGGGATGCGCTGCGCTGCTCAGCTCCCCTGCCTTGGCCGTGCCCTGAAGCAGAAAGTTCGGGGGCCGGGAGCCACCCTCCTCCTCCCGCTCCAATGATCGCCCAAGGACTCCTGCCGGCCAGCCTCGACTGTGCTCTGCCTCCGCTCTCCAGGTCGTCGGGAACTATTCCAAGCTGTAACCAAGGCTCCCCTCCTCGTTCCTTCCTCCCTCTCCTTTAAAGATTTATTTCTTAATTCAAGGAATCGTATTCCGTCGACTCCTTTCCTCGTTGGTCATTTAGATCGTGGGCCTCGTTTCTGAGTGTAAGAGGGGGTGCGGTCTCCCCCCAAGACGGGTCGCGGGAAGGACAGATTCCCCCCGGCCGACCCACATACAGCATGAAGAGGTGCAAATCGGATGAGCTGCAGCAACAGCAGGGAGAGGAGGATGGAGGTGGGCTGGAAGATGCCGTTTGCCACCTGCCCGGCGCGGACCTCCGGCCTGGGTTGGCCATGGGTGCTAACTCTGCTGGCGGGCCAACTTCAGACGCGGGCGCTGCCTCGGCGCCCAACCCGGGACCCCGAAGCAAGCCTCCCGATTTAAAGGTGAGCACAGACCCTCCCCTGGCCGGGCCAGCGGGCGACTTAAGCTTTCCCTGCCCCACGCCAAACTGCTTTCACAGGATGCAAGTGATGGGAAAGCCAGGCAAAGGTCAGAGAGGATGTTGGGCCAGAACCCTGGGCTGGACTTCAGGTACCATTTGTGCCTCTGTCTTTCGGTTCCATATCAGGCTTCTGTGTTTGTTCCTCATTATTCAGCAGACCTTATAATGACTCACCCATAAAGATTGTTTGAAAGATAATGTGTGAAGTGCTAGTCTCAGACAAAGGGCTAGAGAAATCCAAGATGCTAACCAAAAAGTTGACACCACTTTCGGTCCTGTGAGATGGCAGGGGGAGAAAATGACAGCGCGGAAGGCCAAACAGGACCATTAATCTTCTTTGCTGAATTAGTTTTGTCCTTTGGAGGCCTTTCTGGATGAAGCTCAGTTTGTCCATCTGTGAAAGGGGAGTGTGGACTTCTTGCCGTTAGGTGGAGCCAGAGGTTAAGCCAGTGCTTGGCCATCCCTGCCTGCCTGCTTGCTTGTGGAACCAACCCCCGGGTGGAGAACTGACAGGTGGCCGAGCACTTGGGCTGGTTTGGGGCCTCGGTTCAAGTTGCACACATGCTGAGCCGGCAGTTAGAACCAGAATCCGAGAGAGCTGATCACACGCAGCGGGGAGTGGTTTATTTTCCAGCCTGAGGGTGCTGAGAAAATTATCGAGCTGTATTGAATATGTCTCTATATTAATGAAAACAGCAGCTGCGATAAATAATGCACCGTAGCTGGAGCAGGGACTGCAGGCTTAGGCTTCTCAAGCCAGCTCACCTCCAGACTGAACGAGATGTCAGCCCACGGAAGGAACTTAGATGCCCTGGAGATTGATGCCTTGAGGAGATTTTCTCCAGAGGGGGTGCGAGGTCTTGACTAGGGGAGTGAATGGACTCGCTATGTTAAATAAAGCCTGTATCCTATAGCAGCAGACACTAAGGAGCTCACCAGAATAAGCCAATGACATTCCTCGTTTGGCCTGAGCGGCTCAGAGTCAGGAAGTCAGAGCGCAGGTGAGTGTGCTCTTACCTGTGTGTGTTACCTGTCTGTGGTCCTTGGGGAGGGATGAGAAGGGGGACAGCTAGCTCCTTGTGCGTGATTTTTCAAAATTGTAGTAGTTCCTCGAATGTGACCTCTGGTTCTGCTGCCCTTTTCAGAGGTCTGGGGCTAGCCTTATGTTGGAAGATGAGTTCCGCTGGCTAGGCTGTGCACAGGAAGCTGGGGGCCTGGCCCCGCTGTCACCCTGGAGCCCACCCTGTGTGCTCAGGAGGTATGGGTTCTATTTTAAAGGAGATGGTGAAGGGACAGGGATGCCCTGAATGCTGTTGTGGGGAGGGGCCAGCCTTCTGCTTCAGGCTTCAGCTTCATTCCGGGCCGAGGTAGATGAGTTTGGCAGGCGAACTCTGCTTCCTTAATCAGATGGACCCTCACCCTGAGTCCAAAAAGAGCAGCTCGGAAGCCCCCCACACTCCAGCTTAGGCCAGCCGTGGAAACTGTGGGCTCCGTTCATCCTCCACCCCGCCCCCCCAAGATGGGCCGTTTGTGGTGTGAGGGCTGCAGCGTGTGCCTCTGTAAAGCTACTTTAAGAAGCTTGTTCACCTCACTCTATAACATCTCTCTCTTCCTCTCTCTCTCTCTCTCTCTCTCTCTCTCTCTCTCTCTCTCTCTCCCTCCCTCTCTCTCTCTGGTGACACCTTCATTCTGGTGCGGTAAAAATAGCAACACCTCTACACTTGATATTGAATGCTAACTCCCCGGAACCAAAATTAACACCAGGTGTGACAGAAGGAGTTGGATCCCCTCACTCCCACCCCGGAGAAAACATACCCCTGAGGTGGATCGCAGCCCTCTGGACCCAGGTTGGCAGCAAGGCGTAGACAACATAGCTGCTGCCTACTGGTGGGGGCACCGGGCTGTTTATCTGTCTGCTTTCACACATGTTTACAGGGGAGGGACCTCAGAGCCAGACATGGTCTTGGGGGCTATTGCAGTTTGATTTGCTGTGTGATCTCGGGCAAATCACTCCACTTTTCTGAGCCCCTTTTCTGGAGAAAGGGACTAGAAATATTAAAGGTGTCCAGACTTGTTTTCCAATGCTGGCACAGTTTCCCAACGATGGGAAAATTCCGCCATCGGCTCTAGCACTGGGTCGAAGCTGAGTTGTTTTCGATTTGACGGCAGTACGAGAAAGGGGCAAGGTTAATTTTGAACACCCCCTGCTTCACACCTGTGTTTGGCCGAGGAAGACCAGCAGTTCTGGTTTGCTTTTATTTTCATCTTAAACTTTGGAGATAGGGAACTTTTGGTCCCTCAGTCCCACTTCTGTTTTCTGGTGACAGCTTCAGGCATTGTGATGGGTTGAGTGCACTGGAGGAAGTCCTCTTGAGAAAGGGGCAAAGAAAGTAAGAGGCTTTATGTGAAGCACCTCCATTGAGGTGAGGGGGTGGGGAGAAGAGAGCATTTGAGCCTTTGCCAGAGAGATCTGAATGATGCCCTGACTAGTGGCAGCGAGGTGTGTGTGGGGACGGGGGCGCCTGTGGTCTCCCTCCCCGTCCTTCAGCCCTTCCATCCTTCAGCCCTTCGGTCCTGTGGCGTGTGGAGCATCTCGCTCTGCACTGTAAAACTTCTGCTCCCATTGCCTGGCATCCGTGGTTATAGAATGGGGAGGGGCAGTGAAAAGAAGGGGAAATAGTTAAGCAACAATCTTTTTTTTTTTTTAATATATATTTTATTGATTTTTTACAGAGAGGAAGGGAGAGGGATAGAGAGTTAGAAACATCGATGAGAGAGAAACATCGATCAGCTGCCTTCTGCACGCCCCCCACCTGGGGATGTGCCTGCAACCAAGGTACATGCCCTTGACCGGAATCGAACCTGGGACCCCTGAGTCCGCAGGCTGACGCTCTATCCACTGAGCCAAACCGGTTTTGGCTTAAGCAACAATCTTAACTAGTTTAAGAGCAATCATAAAACTGTAACTGACAACCTGAACATGAACATTGCCCTACAGGAGGCTTATGTAGCTAGGTTGGGGCCGTCCGAGCTACTCCTCACACAACAATCCAGAGTCACATCCCTCCCTCTGTGGCTTGGGTTCCTGTTGAACCGCCCGAGCTCATGTCTTGATTCCACTGTCATCATTATCCAGTCCTTTGCTGCTTCCAGAAGCCCTGCTAGGAGATGCCAGGGTTGCTGGCCACAGGGAGTGTTGGCTGACCAAAAGTACACTGGAATTCTCCAGCGAGGAACCCAGCTCCAGGGAGCATGGGAGTGGGGCGGAGCTCAGGAAAGTGGCAGAAAGGGATGTGCAGCGCACACTCCTGTTACAAATACAGCAGGTGATAGACATTGCTGAGGCCGGGGCGAGTGGCTAAGCACAGGTCTGTGGTCCTGTCCTGATGCAGTTCAGAAGCTGAAGGCAGGGGAGGAAACCCCCAATCTTCTCCCCTCTGCCCTCTTTCCCCTGCCCTCCCTCCCCGCTCCCCTAGTCCCCACTCCTCCCCACCCCTCCCCACCTCCTTCTGGTGTAGCAGGAGGAATTTCCGGAAAAGAAGGGTCTGGATGTGCCGGCCAGAAGCATTTCCCTGGAGGTTCTTTTCCCTTACAAAAGCCCCTGCGAATAATTTCCCCAGGGATTTCTGAGCAGTATTTATATTTTTCCAGGAAGAAACAGGGGGTGGCTCCAAATTCCATTATTCCAAGTGCTTTTGACCCAAGACCCATTTGGGTTGCCGCTCATGTGCTTGCATTCCCACCATACACTGGTCCCACTCAGGAAGATCAGGAAAAGCAATTAGAAGCTGAAGACAAGTCACAGCCGCTCCTCCGCCTTTCCTGGCGAGCGCCGGGCCTCAGTCCGCACCCACGGTGGCCCTGCTCTCTCAGCACTCCTGCCGAGGGCCCACTGGAGAAGGGATCACGGCCCACAGGTGCTGAACGCCTTCAGTGGGAAAGGCACTGTTTTAAACTGTGAAATACGACCTGCATATACACAAGCGTCTGAAAAGATAGGTATGCTTTAAGTAACAATCGCAAAACAAACACCCCATCTCCCTACTGCCCAAGTCAAGAAAGAGAACATTGGCATTCCCACGAAACTGCTGCTTGTTCTGTTCTTTTGTTTGTTTTACTTTTTTTTTTTTTAAAGGCCTAGGGTTTTGATAAAATTAATGGGTCTGGGTTTCTCCATTTTTTCAGTGGAGAGGACAAGCTATTCATAGGAATGTGGGCGGGATGAAGGAGTGTGCGCTCTGGGACTCAGGGGGAGGTTCCCATGGCAAGAGTGTGGCTCTGTGTGGCCTGGCTGCACCTCGAGGCTCCTGGTTCCACTTTAGAAGTGAGGTGCTGAGGTGTGGAGATCCCTGCAATCTCAGGTGGGAGCTGGGCCCTTGGGGGAGGCAGGCTTGAGGTAGACCTAAGAGCAAGGTCATGGAAGATCAGTTCTTTGGCAACAGGCACTGCCTCTGCCTCTAGGTGAGCTCCCAGTCAAACAGGATGGAGTACTTGCAAGAAAGTCATCCATCGAAGGACACATGAGTTTCAAGGTGCTTCAAGCATCATATGATGGCATCAGAAGCACATGGGGTTAATGGGAAAAGATGTTCTGGGGGAGGTGGACATAGAGCAAGATATTAAAGTAAGGGTGGAATGTTAATTATCAAACAAGAAGATCGGGGCTTTCCAAATGGGGAGTGAAATGGCAGGTGCCAGGTCCCTTTAGGACAGCATCCTTTTGGGCTGGAATGGCACTTGTTTTCCCTGCCTGTAAATAGTCAGGACCAGTGGAGGATGCTGAAGAATGGGGAGGTCACCTGTTTGTTTGTTTTGTTTCTTGTTAATCCTCACCTGAGGATGTTTTTCCATTGGTTTTTTTAGAGAGAGTGGAACGGAGGGGGAGAGACACAGACAGAGAAACATCGATGTGAAAGAGACACAGGGATTGGTTACCTCAGGCACACGCCCAGGCAGGGACTGGGGATCGAGCCTGCAACCAAGGTCTGTGCCCTGGACTGGAATCGAACCTGGGTCCCTTCAGTCTGCGGATCTGCGGTCCGCTGCTCTACCCACAGAACCAAACCAGCTAGGGCAGTGGTTCTCAACCTTTCTAATGCTGCGACCCTTTAACACAATTCCTCATGTTGTGGTGACCCCCAACCATAAAATTATTTTCGTTGCTACTTCATAACTGTAATTTTGCTACTGTTATGAATCGTAATGTAAATATCTGTGTTTTCTGATGGTCTTAGGCGACCCTGCTAGCGGTTCTCAACCCACAGGTCGCGACCCACAGGTTGAGAACCGCTGCTGTAGAGCCTAAGACCATCGGAAAACACAGATATTTACATTACGATTCATAACAGTAGCAAAATTACAGTTATGAAGTAGCAACGAACATAATTTTATGGTTGGGGGTCACCACAACATGAGGAACTGTGTTAAAGGGTCACGGCATTAGGAAGGTTGAGAACCACTGGGCGAGGGCGAGATCACCTGTTTTCATCCCACCTGCACTTAATGTGAGGAGGGCAGGGCTCCTGAGGCCTGGGATTGCCCACTCCCATCCCCTCTGTCTTCAGTAATATTCAGAGCAGCCCTGTACGTAGGCTCAGGAGGAACTAGCGACCGATGGGAAAGCATGTGGCAAAAGCAGCTCTCTGTTCTCCTGCCGCATGTGTTCTAGATCAATCCCCAGCGGCCTAGCTCTGGTGGGAACCGTCCTGCAGGCTCAGTATTTACCGAATGTCCTTTCAGTGCATCTACTTGTGTCTTAACTGCCAATCCCATTCACAAGAATCTCTCCCTGGAGGAATGGGAACATCTGCTAGGATCTGAATTTGGGGTTGAAGTTTTTTTTAAAAAAAATGTGAGTGTTGGGGCTGGGAAAAAACTCAGCTGGCTTCTCAGTGATGGTCTTGGAGGCCAACTTAAAACTCACCTCCACCTTCATCGCTCCTGTGAGAAACGGCACCTCCTTTTGACATCCTCATAGACTAGCAGGGTCCTTCTTAGAACGAGGGCTTTGCTGGACAGGGTCCACCTCGGCCAGCCAAACGCGTCAGCCTCTCTCCTTATTAGGAAGTTAGAACAAAGCTGTTGAGGGACAGCAGGTACGTTTCGTGATTGTGTGAGAAAGACAGCACTCGACGTTCCAAACCACACGGTGAGAGAGCCCCACCTAAGACACGGGGGGAGACAGTGAACACATTGGAGCTCCTGGGTCTGCCACGCGCTTCCACGCCAGCTTGATCTTGTCAGTTACTCAGACAAGGTTTAAGATGCAGCAGGAGGGATCTGGGTTAGACACAAGAAAAAGCGGCCCGACTAAGCACTTTAAATCTTTGGAAAAGTAGTTGTCTAAGGATGAAATGACCTTTTGAAGATACTTTTGTAGACTTTGGATAGTTCCACTAAGAAAATAAACATAATTAAGAAGCACTCGCCGCCCTGACCGGTTTGGCTCAGTGGATAGAGCATCGGCCTGCGGACTGAAGAGTCCCGGGTTCGATTCCGGTCAAGGGCATGTACCTTGGTTGCGGGCACATCCCCAGTGGGGGGTGTGCAGGAGGCAGCTGATCGATGTTTCTCTCTCATCGATGTTTCTAACTATCTATCCTCTCCCTTTCCTCTCTGTAAGAAATCAATAAAATATATTTAAAAAAAAAAAAAAAAAAAAAGAAGCACTCGCCATGTTTGTGTTGAGGTCTCTGCCGGGTGATATTAGGGACACTAAGATATAGATGATACAGGTCCTGTCCTCCATTCACTCATATGCTCATGGTAAATTTCGTCCAAAAGCCAGTGAAAAGTTTGGGTGACATTTGAGAGAGCGGGGGAAGCCATGTCATGAGGCAGTACACGATTAATTGCAGATAATGTGCTCTCTAGACTCTAGAGCAGGGGTGGGCAAACTTTTTGACTCGAGGGCCACAATGGGTTCTTAAACTGGACCGGAGGGCCGGAACAAAAGCATGGATGGAGTGTTTGTGTGAACTAATATAAATTCAAAGTAAAGGAGCGGAGGGGAGAGCAAGAGAACCGGATAGAACAGCCGGATCCGGCCCGCGGGCCGTAGTTTGCCCACGGCTGCTCTAGAGTCTAGAGTTCAGAGCAAGGGTGGAGCGGGGGTGAGCTCACTGCAAATGGTATGGTCAGAGAGGGCTTTACGGAGGGGGAGGCAGGGAGAGGGCACACCATGCAGGTAATTTGAATCACAATCTTCTGTGCTGGTGGATGTTGAGTCTGTTCTGCCTAATAACCTGATGGGTGAAGTCACTGTCTCACCCTGGGTTGGTTCTACCAGGGGTCCTCAAACTTTTTAAACAGGGGGCCAGTTCACTGTCCCTCAGACTGTTGGAGGGCCGGACTATAGTTTAAAAAAAAAACTATGAACAAATTCCTATGCGCACTGCGGGCCTGGGACGAGTTGGCTGCTAAGCAGGACAGGCAGCGGCACCCGGCGGGCCGGATAAATGTCCTCGGCGGGCCGCATGTGGCCCATGGGCCGTAGTTTGAGGACCCCTGTGACAGAACTCTGTAAGCCACAAAGGAAACGGATAAAATTGGGAATGGGGAAATCATTTGCCCGAGTTGAGGTCTATTTTTTAATATCAGCTGTGATGCTGGAGAAGAAATGATTCAAAAAAAATTTTTCATCACTGTGCTTCTAATAGAAACCCCAAACAGGCCTGTTCACTCTTCCTTGTGGTCCTTGGTGCCAGACCTGGGGTGACAGCTCCCATCCCCCTCCAATCCCGCGGTCCCCACCCGAAGCTTCTGAAGAGCAGTTGGAGACTTCCGCAATTCACTTCGCATCCCAGAGAGTAGAACTCTGTGGGTTTTTCCAGCGATTAGCTCTCTGATGCTGCCCCCGTTTCCATAGAGACCCTATAAATAGAGAAACGTTGGCGACTTAGGCTCACTAAGGCTCACTGTGACCCAGTCACCCCCCTGAACCCTCACAGCCAAACCTTCGTGGGGGACAGAGGGAGTTTCAAACCCAAGTGTAAGGAAGGGACATGCAGTCAGCTGCCAGGTGGGATCTGTGAGCTGTAGGTTAGTGTGACTTTTCAAGATGCTTTCAGCTTTTCTGGGAGTTGTTAGGAACACAGGGACCTGTGGGCATTAGAAGCCACTTTGGCTATTTTTCATCAGATGGTGGCAGGGACTCTGTACCTCGAAGCATTTTACTTTTGGCCTCATGCAGCTGTGTTTGCAGATTTTGGAGCGAACTTCCTCTTTGGGGGACCCACACCCAAGGAGGAAAACAGATGAAGCCTAGCTGTTCAGAGACCACAGGCGTCTCGGGAAGGATCTTTCAGAAGCCATCGAGTCCACCCTTTCTTCCGGAGAGGACGATGTCACCAAAGAAGATGGGGTCCTTCCTGCCCTTAGAGGGAGTTCCAGGGAAGGAGGCAGCACCCTCCCCTCATTATCTCCCCATGCATAGGCAGCTGACGCGGAAGCTCCCTTTCTGCTCACTTCCAGCCTCTGGGCTGTTTGGGGTAGATCTTGCTTTTTCTTGTGAATCAGGAAACCTCTGTTTGTGCCCACCTCTGACTCTGGAACATCTCAGCTCTTTTCCTACTACATGGCTTCATTTGGCCACCAAAACCGGTTTCTGGCAGCTGGGGAAAAGCTAAAGTCAGTGTGGAAAAGCAAGTGACATTTAGTAGCTGGAACCTGTTAGTCAGAGCAGGTGGTACTTTCTGCTGCGTTGGTGGCTAAGTTCCCTCCAGCTAGTCACCATGGTTTTCCTCGTTTCCAAAACTTAAGACTGGTTCTGTGGATGTGCTGAGTGGTTATTGTTTTTTTAACACACCATATTGTATCAAAACTCCTTAACCACTTCCTCCCTGGCACCCACGTGCAGGAGCAGTCCGGCCCACCTGCTTTCTTACCTTGCACCTTGTGAGGAGAAGCCCTTGCGTTTGGAGCTCACTTGCCCCCCACTCTCCTTTGACTTTTTTGTTCCCTTCCTTCGTGCCTACCACAGGCTTGAGCAGAGGTCCTGCGTCCCTTCACCTACTACACAGGTGGGGCGGTGTGACACGAAGCCACAGTGTCGAAGGTCTCGCCCGAGTCCTACATGTGACATGGGCAGAGTTACCACTCAGTTCGGGGGCCATGCGCCTCCTGGCCCAGGCGTTCGTTTTGTTTTGAACCTGCCTTTGATACTGTCCCAGGATACAGAGAGCTACCGTGTCCACTCCAGGGTTGGGATCCGTGGGTGAGCCGGGGAGGTCCATCAGAAGCTGGGGCTTTGTCTGTGTGATTTGGATGAGCCACTTAACAGTGCTGGCCTCAGTTTCTTCCCCTGCAAAATGGAGACACGGCTGCGGTATCCGTCACCTCCTCCTTCCTGAGGGGTAGGCTGGCATCAGGCTGGAATGACAGCATACATTGGCAAGCACTTTGAAAAATGCTGTTGTGTAACATTAAAAACAAACGGACCCAGGATTTTAGGATGCAAGGCCATGTGGCAGACAGCGCTGGCTGTTGTCCATGGCACCTCCGCCCATTTCCTGGGGCTGAGGGGAGGAAATGCCGCCGGGCGCTGGGACCTGTGGGGAGGCCTTTTGAAGGGACTGTTTCTTACCTGAGTGGAAATGGAAGGTTGGCCTCATTGCTGGAGAAGCTAGGTTAGGCGTGGTGGGGAGAGGAGGAAGACCTGGAATAGAATGCTAGAAAGACAGTTTGTAATCTGTAATGTGACCATTTGGCAGAAGCAGCTGGACCAATGCCAGAGCCAGCTGGCCCATCCATGGCACTGGAGGGAGGTCTGGTATCAGCTTGGGCATAAGCAGGAGGGAGGTGTCTTGGCTCACGCCCGGTCTGGAGACGGCGAATCTGGCCCTTTCTAGCCCATAGCCGACTGTGCTCCGCAGTCCAGGTTGCCTTGGATGCGTTGGTTCTGCCCAGAGTGGATTCAGGTGGTCCTGCCTCGTCGGGCCCTGAGGGATGGTGACTCCCACGGGAAACCTGGCATTGTGTAGCCTGAACGCGGGGGGCAGTCCCAGAGTTAAATTCTTGAGAAGGAATGGTGGTAGCTTTAACAGACTCGTCTGAAAATGGAAATGTTACTGCTGTCACTGTGGTTAGTTTCTGGGAAAATCAGGGGAGATGATGCAGGAGGAAAAGCACATGGAGACTGAAAGGTTAGTTTACAGTGAGCTCTGATGACGTAACTTATCTGGTCGGTAGAATGGGTGAGGCAAGGGCCCCGCCCACTTGGAGGATTGCAGTGGGACTCTGGGAGGTGAAATGAAAATGCTAACCCTTTACACAGCTCCGCGGTAGTGTGGCCATGGACATGAAGGTGCAGCGGTCTACACAAACAACGCGGGGGATAGAGTAACAGTGAGCGTGGGGCAGCTAACGCACGTCTACAGGCAGCGTCTTTTGGTTTCCACATGGTCTAAGTTTTCTGCTCTGGAAGTTTTGTGTCTAGAAAAAAAGAAAATCCAGGAAGTGTAATTCTTTGGAATGTTTTTAAAATGACGGAGGCTGCCTCATGCGATTAAGGGCTGTTCCTCTAGATGTGGCTCGTGGGGCCCAAATGGCTGGGTTCAGAGTTCCCGCTCAGGAGTTACAGACTGTGGGTTCTCACCTGGTCCTCCCAGTCCCGGCCCTCCTCCCATTGGCTCTGGAGCTCTGCTGAGGGCTCAGCCTGGCCACATAAACCAGCCCCCTGACAGAAGCAGCTGTCTGGGATTACAGCACACATTGTCTCGCCTGGCCCGGTGGTCCAGCTGCCTGCCTCTCTGAGCAGCCCTGCCTGGGAGCAGGTGGGGAATCTCAGCAGCAGAGCTGCAAGGGCAGGCTGAGGCCAGGGCCGCACTGGGCCCCAGCGCCTCTTGGGTTTGTTCCAGTCTGAGGGGAAAGGCACTCATTTGGACAGCAGGTTTTGATACGTGTGCTAAAAAAGTGGTTATATTACTGACTACACTAAAGGTTCGTCCATAGGAGTTTATTTATTAAAAATATTTTTTAGCCCTGGCTGGTTTGGCTCAGTGGATAGAGCGTCGGCCTGCAGACTGAAGGGTCCTGGGTTCGATTCCGGTCAAGGGCACATGCCTGGGTTGTGGGCTCAGTTCCCAGTAGGGGGCGTGCAGGAGGCAGCCAATCAATGATTCTCTCTCATCATTGATGTTTCTGTCTCTCTATCCCTCTCCCTTCCTCTCTGAAATCAATAAAAAATATTTAAAAAATATATTTAAAATATTTTTTATTGATTTCAGAGAGGAAGGGAGAGGGACAGGGAGAGAGAGATAGAAACATCAATGATGAGAGAGAATCACAGATTGGCTGCCTCCCGCATGCCCCCCACAGGCGATTGAACCTGCAACCCCGGGCATGTGCCCTGTTCAGGAATCGAACCGTGATCTCCTGGTTCATAGGTCAATGCCCAACCACTGAGCAACACCGGCTGGACATATTTATTTTATTTTTTTACATTTACCAGTTTGTTATAAGGGACACAGAGGAACAGCCAGAGAAAGAGGTACATAGAGTGAGGTCTGGAGGGGTCCCAAGTGCAGGAGTTTCTGTCCTGAAGGAATTGGGGTGTGTACCCCCCTCCTGGCATGTGGATGTACTCACTGCCCTGGAATCTCCAGTGAAGTTTATTTTATTGTCAACAATACCAGGAATGAGATTGGCTCCAAATAACAGGAAATCATACTCATGTTGTATAGGCAAAGCTAGGTTTATTTATTTCGTGCAGCAAGAATCCCAGGATAGGCACTCACAACTGGTTTGGTGGTTCCATAGGGCACCCGAGTTCTCAGGCTCTCCTGTGTGCAAACGGACCTTCATATCATGCCAGTCCCCTAGTGGCAAGATGGCTGCTGCATCTCCAGGCATTACCTCCACATTCCAGCCAGGAAGAAGTAGGAAGGCCAGGACTTTATCAGGGAAGCAAGTCTTTCTAGAGAGTCTCACCTTGGGTTTGTTTTTTGTGTTTTTTGTGTGTTTTTTTTGCTAAAACTGTGTCATGTGGCTACTCTTAGCTGCAAGGGAGTCTGATGAAGCAAGAATTTTTAGCAGGCTGCATGAAGGCTATGCAGTTTGGTTGTTAAGAAAGAAAGGGGAAAAGATGTTGAGTGTGCCGTTGGCAGTGTCTGCTACAGCAGCATAGCCTGATTGTATGACTCTGATTTCCCAGAGTGTCACAGTGAGGCCTCTTTGGAAATGGATGCCTGCTGGTCTAGAGGAGCCCGTGAAGGAGGACCTACCTTAGAATGAGGAAGGGGCTGGGGACGGGGGAGAATCAGACCGGAGGGAAACCACCTCAGTGCTGCCTGTGTGTGCCCCTGTGCCCCAGACGAGCCACGAGGATCTCATGCCCAGTAACCCTGACCCCACATGTGGATTGGGAATGGCCTGTGGGGAGCCATGGAGGTGCATTTCTTTGGAATGAAAGGAGCAGGTCTGGGTTGCCACCTTTCTGCAAGGGGTGATCTTTAGGTGTGACGGGCCCTTTATAGGGTCTTCCAGATTCAGACAGCTGTAGTGGCTACAGTGATCTCCCAAGAGCAGACTCCTCACTTCTGCCCACCAACTGGGCATTCGGGAGCTTTCCACTCACCAGGGTCCTTTGTCTCTCCCTCTTAAGAAAATCCAGCAGCTCTCGGAGGGCTCCATGTTCAGCCACGGCCTGAAGCACCTGTTCCACAGCCGCCGCCGGTCACGAGAGAGGGAGCACCAGACGTCTCAGGATTGCCAGCAGCAGCAGCAGCAGCAGGGCGTGTCTGACCATGACTCCCCAGATGAGAAGGAGCGTTCCCCCGAGATGCATCGGGTCTCCTATGCCATGTCCCTGCACGACCTGCCCGCCCGGCCCACCGCCTTTAACCGTGTGCTCCAGCAGATCCGCTCCCGGCCCTCCATCAAGCGGGGCGCCAGCTTGCACAGCAGCAGCGGGGGCAGCAGTGGGGGCAGCAGCCGGCGTACCAAGAGCAGCTCCCTGGAGCCCCAGCGTGGCAGCCCCCACCTGCTGCGCAAGGCCCCCCAGGACAGCAGCCTGGCCGCCATCCTGCACCAGCACCAGTGCCGGCCCCGTTCCTCTTCCACCACTGACACGGCCTTGCTGCTGGCAGATGGTGGCAATGTGTACCTCTTGGCCGAGGAGGCCGAGGGCATCGGGGACAAGGTGAGGTGGGACAAGGTGAGGGCCTTTCAGATCGGGGGAGGCAAGTGCTGTTTCGGGGTGCAGGGGGTGGTTCTGCACCTGGGGGCTGAGCTGGGGGCCCCACATAGTGGGCTTGGACCCCTGTTGCCTGCAGATCTGTCTGCCTGCTTAAAGGAGGCAGAGGTAGACTAAGCCAAAGCCAGAGATGATCCCAAAGGCTCAGGCTAATATTAATTTTGGTTTGTTTTCTTCAAACATGCTATTGAGAGGAATTACGTGCAGTGGTTAAGAGCACAACCCTGGTTCTGCCACTTACCAGCTCCATCAGTCACTTAACCTCTTTGTACCTCAGTCTCCCCAGTTGAAAATTGGGATAATAATAGAGTTGTTATAGGAGTAAATGGGTTCATATGTGTAAAATACTTGGAATGGAGCCTGATACAGTAGCATTTTTATTATTATTACCAACGAAAGAAGATAGGGGCGGGATCCAGGAAGTGCTGTTCAGTAAGGAGACAGTCTAGTTTAGTACTTCCTGAACTTACTCATGTAACAAGTATTTATCGAATACTTGTTCCGTGCTATGAGAATGAACAAGCCAGAGGTATGTCCTCAGGGAGTTCACTGAGTAGAGGGGAGACAGCTGGGTGAGTGGAGCGATGGGGTGATGAGGCTGTGATAGAGGCCGTGGGAGCTTCAGGAGTGAGGGAGGCGGGAGGGGAAGGGGGAGTTGGCAAAGACCTTCTGGAGGAAGCCATCGAGCTAAATCTTGAAGAAGGAATATAATTTAGGCAGCAAAGAACTGGGTGGAGGGGACCAGAGAGGGAAGGTGTAGTGTGTACTAAAGCAGTTTAGCTGGTGCCAGGGGCTCCTAGGGGCTCATTGTGGTTGGAGAGTCCAGCACTTCGGGGGACTGACAGATAGACTGAGGCCAGTGAGGCATGGAGAGGAAACAAAGTCAGAAGACACTTGGCATTAGAATCAATGGTACGAGTTGAGAAGTGGATATGGAAGACGAAGAAGGGAAGGAGGAGAGGGTGGCTCCAGGGTTTAGGGACGGGGCTTTCTCTAGTTAGGAAACACGGGCGGAGGGAGCATGTTTGGGAGGAAAGGGATAAATTCAGTTTTGCTGTTGTCTAACTACAGAGCACCAACTGGCAGCCGGGTTCTTGGGGCGAGGTCTGGGCTGGGTCTAGCGCCCTGGAAGTCAGCACTGAGCTTGAAGTCCTGTGTGTGGGTGAGACTTCGGAAGGGCATGTGTTGAGTGAGGAGACCAAGGGCGGATCTGACATATAGGGACAGAGCAGCCAGGTATGAGGAGTAAACCTGGAGAGAGGAGGCCAAAGCCAGAGGAGAAAGGCATTTGAAGGAGGAGGAAGTGGTCCACAGAGTGAAGTGTGGCAGGGGTGCAGGTCCGATCTGGGTTTGGAAATGTAGATGGGTAGTAAGTATCAAGGTGGGGCTGCAGGGGTCGCTGGTAACCAGCAAGAAACCAGTTTCAGGGCATTGAGGGCGATGGTGGAAGGGATGGCGGCACGTGTAGCTAGTCTGGGGAGGAGAAAGTCCATGATATGGGGTTGGGTAAATTTTATTTTGAGTGGTTTTTATTTTATTTTATTTTTTTGAGTGTTTTTTTTTTTTTTTTTTTTTTTTAAAAAAGATGGTCAGGGAGGATTGCAGATCACACAGGGCCCAGTAGGCCAGGAGAAAAGCTTTTGACTTTTTTTTCCTCAAGTGAGATGGAAAGTCATTAGAAGGTTTTCATACAGATGAGTGACACCTTTCAAGAAGATCACCCCGGCTGCTCGGTGGAAAACGTGCTGCGAGCCAGGGCATGAGCATGGAGCCGAGCTAGAAAGTGCTGGAATCCTCTAGCGGGGAGGCGGTGGCTTGCAGCAGGGTGGGGGTGCTGGAGGTAAGGAGAAGTGGTGGGCTCTGGATTTGCTTCAGAGACCGAGCTACATCCATCTCTGACAAATGCGGGGCACGACAGGGAGCAGGCGAAGATGGCTTGCATGGTTTTGGCCTGGCAGCTGGAAAGAAGAAATTGCCCTTAACTGAGTTGGGGGAAAGCAGCACGTGGAACAGATATTTGGCAAGGGCTGTGGGGGTAGAAACGGAGCAGGTTTTAGACATGCTACATTTGAGATGGTTATTAAACACCCACGAGGAAATGCTAAGCAATCAGACGAATAAATCTGGAGTCTCAGGGAGAGAGCCAGGCTGGAGGCATACACTGGGGAGTTGTCAGTGTATAGACAGTATTTAAAACGGTGGCACTGGACCATTTGCAAGCAAAGTTTCAACTGCGAAGAAGTCTGTTCCGAGAGTGAGATCGGGATGTATCTCCAGAAGGGTAGCGTGGCCTTGTCGGGGAGGCTCCCAGGGGCCCGGCACATCGTCAGCCCTGCATGTGAGGCGGCCAGCCCACCTCTCACTGCTGAGTCAGTGAATACATTTTGAAAATCAAATTAGAACAGTCCTGTTAAGTGAAGGTCTCCGGTGCTACAGCGACCATACTTTAACAAGAGAGAACATGGACCGTGTAGTCTCTGCCCCTGGGGCAGATGGAGCGGGTGGGCGGTGGGCCCCGTGGGAAGCTGGGAAGGGTTGTAGATGTTTGCTGACTGGGAGCTCGGGCTGGGGAGCTTCTCCCCGGGGTTTTCCTTGTGGCTCGTAGTTGGCCTTCACAGTGCCCTGGAGATAGATACCCGGAGGGCAGGCAGGGTTCTCTTCTTGCTGCTGGCCGAGGCCAGGCCCAGAGACTCTGGGTGAGCTGAGTGGCGGATGGCTCCTGGGGTCAGGGAGGTGATGGGGGAAATGGTCGTTCCTGTGATTGTTTTCTATCCTTATTGAAAGCTTTCAGCTTTCCAAAGCTTTGTCACGTGCACTGCCTCGTTAATCTTAATAACATCCCTGTGAAGCAGGCATTATGATCTCCATGTTACAGCTGGATAGACTGAGGCTTAGCAGGAGGAATCGAGCGGCTGCTGGTCTGAGGGTACTCAGCTAGGTCATGGCAGGGAGGAGGCTAGATCCGATGTTTCTAGCCTGTCCACAGATCAAATAGAGACAGTTTTTATGCAAGATCTCCCGTGAGCAGGTTTGCCTCGGCCCAGGGAGGGTGACCTGATCTCCTTGTTGACATTTCCCTCAGTTACACAGCTTCCTAACCTGGAGCTGTCCCTCCACGGACAGGTGTGGCCTTGGGGGGTCCTTCCAGGTCAGGGAGGGAGCCCTGCTCTGTCAGCTGACTTCCCCAGACCCGGAGGCCATTGGTTGGTGTGAGAAGCTGTGGTGGTTCCCCCCTGGTCTCTGGCATGAATAGAAGGTATTCTTCTCTCTTGAGTAAACACAGCCCCACATGCTCTCTGCAAGCTCCCTGGTGATTACAAACATCTATTTTTAATTCATAAGCCTCCCTCATTACAACACCCCTTGCCATTGTTTAGCATGCACCAGCTGGCTTTCGGACCAGGGCCCTGACCAGAGTCCTCTCTGGCTTGAGTTTTCAAAATACCCTGGAGCTGAAACCGGTTTGGCTCAGTGGATAGAGCGTCAGCCTGCGGACTGAAAGGTCCCGGGTTCGATTCCAGTCAAGGGCATGTACCTTGGTTGCGGGCACATCCCCGGTGGGAGGTGTGCAGGAGGCAGCTGATCGATGTTTCTCTCTCATCGATGTTTCTAGCTCTCTATCCCTCTCCCTTCCTCTCTGTGAAATATCAATAAAATATATTTAAAAAAACAAACCACCCTGGAGGCAGCTGAAGTTCCTGGGCTGCCCTGGAGAGGCTCATCCCACCCCATCCTAAGAAAGTAGGGGCCCTGGAGCCCTGAGGAGAGCTTGGGCTCCTCAGAGGGACAGGATGGGGCCCCCAGTGCCAGCCGCAGTTCTGCCTTGGTGATATGGTCTGGCTGTCATTTGTTCCCTTCAAACCCCGTTAGCTGTCTTGGAGGTTGTGCCTGAAATAAGTCCCTTTGAAACAACAAAAAAGTTGTCATCGCAGCCTCACCATTCTGCTTTCTATTATTTGTGTGACACTGAGCAAGGTAACGACTCTGTCTCATATCTAGAAAGTGGAGAAACGTTGTCAGCATTCGCTGGTACCCTGGGGCATTGGCGGGCGAATAGAGAAGGCAGGTGACAACTTCTGGGTCCCCATCAGTGTGTGGCCTGGTCCTGGGAATCCCAGGGCTGCGGCAGGAGCCACTGGTCATAGGTGCAGTGATATGGGCGGCCTGGTTCCTCAGCGGATGAGTTCCTACCCTCTGTTTTAATCTGTTCTCTGCTGAGCAGCAGTTTCTAGAAAATGTGTACTCAGGAAAATCGAGTAACTCTTTCATCCTGCCTTCATTACCTGGGAGTGGACTGGCAGGAGTCAGCAGTCTGTATCCCTTTTCTCCTGTCCCTTCCCTGTCTGGATTGTTCTTTGCTTCCCTTTCAGCCTGTTTAAAACCTCTCCCCTGCCCTGGCCGGCATTGCTAAGTGGACAGAGCATCGGCCTGTGCACCAAAGGGTCCTGGGTTCAAGTCCCAGGTAAGGGCACACACCTGGGCTGCAGGTTTGCTCCCTGTCCCTAGTCGGGGTGCGTGCAGGAGGCAGCCGATGGATATGTCTCTCACATAGATGTTTCCCTTTCTCCTTCCCTCCCTCTCTCCCTTCCTCCCACTCTCTCTGAAAAGCCATGGAAAAAAATATCCTCAGGTGAGGATTAAAACAAATTTAAAAAAAAACAAAACACAAACCTCGCCCCAGCTGTCACCACATTCCTCCCACCCCTCCGGCTATGCATGGGGTCCGCAGCGGAGGCTCTGTGGAGAGGGCTGGCTCTGTGGAGAGGGCTGGTGCAGGAGTGTGGTTTACAGCTAGCTCTGCCCAGTCGCCCCTGACCTTGCCCTGCTCGCCCTTTCCCCTCTGTGCAGTGTGCTCCGTCCCCTCTGAGCACAGGGAGCAGCATGGGGGGTGGGGAGCTGGGAGCTCACAGAGGGTGTCTGGGCAGCCTTCAGAGGCCAGCAAGGAGGGCCCAGTGGCAGGAGGGCTTTTACTGACAGGCCAGCCTGCTGCCCCCGGCTTGGAGGGCAGGCAGGGTGGGGAGAGGACCAGGTGCTGAGGAGTGAGGAGGTGGAGATGATGTCATGACTGGACGGTTCCTGCGCCTGTGGAGGTGTTATCTCCAGGCCCCAGCTGGGGAAACCAGTGGCTCATCATCTAAAGCAGGGCAGGCTCTGGACACTCCCCCACCAGATTCATCAACAGCAGGACTTCCCCTCCACCCTGGCGTAAATAAGCACCCCTCTGTGCTTCGGGGGATGGGGGTGAGGGGCCGCCCTTTGCCCTAGGCTCTTGCCAAGAAGACAGAGCTTGGCAGGCACAAGGGCTCTGGTTTATTTATGTCTGGGAGCCTGCTGGTTCAAGGTGGGTGGGGTCGGCTCTGCTGAGAGAGGTTTCCAAACATGTCCCCTCGGCAGCTGGGGGAGGCCAGGCCATTCATCTGTGCGGCCTGCTGATGTGTCTGAACTCGGAGGCCAGCTCCCATGCCCCATGCCCACAGGGGTCCCTCGGCCTGTCCGCACGACGCATGCGCGTTTGGAGCCTGTGGCGCTGCTCCCGGTCACAGTCACTCGTGTACCTGCCTGAGTCTGTGCCAATTGCTGGGGAGGACAGCTGCCGACTCTCTTCCCTCCTCCACATTTCATCCTATCTTCCCTTCTCTCTCCCCGCTGCCTGGAGAGGCTCCTTAGGCAGAGCAGGGCCAGAGGCAGCCAGCCCCGTAGCCTCAGAGGAGCCTCCGAGGCCAAGGCAGGCAGCTCTGTGCTTTGCCACAAACTCTTGCTTCCAGTCCCAGTGATTAAAAGCCCTATTCCCAGGGGCCTCCAGGCCCCACCACAGCAGTCTGTCTTACGGTACCTGGCAAGCCAAGTGGTGCTTAATAATCAATAGTGTCGTCATAACTCTGCATGGTGACCGATGGTCACACTTACTGTGGGGGTCACTTTGTAAGTTACATAAATGTTGCATCACTGTTATGCACCTGAAACTAATATAACATTGTACGTCAGTTGCACTTTGATTTTTAAGAAAGCTCTTTCTTTAGTCTGATTTGAATTCCCGTTTCAGGGGAAGCCCCTTTCCTTTCAGGGTCTTGTCCAATCAGGAGAGGGGCCAAACATGAGCACTCTGCCCCTTACCTAAAGCTCTGGCACTGGAGGGCATGGGCAGCAGCTTCCTCTCGACTTTCAGAACGGACCGTGGGCTCAGGCAGTGTCCCCTCAGGTACCTGCCTCTAGAATTAGCCTTTATTTATCCTTTCCCCACTGATATCCATGACTTTCTTTCTAGATAGAAAGTTCCCAGTGCTCCCCAGATTAGCTCTGACTTCTGAGAGTACAGAGTCCCCGGGTGCAGTTAGGTAACATCCCATCACCTCGCTGAGACCTGATGTCATGCGCTTGCCACCTGACGGCTGAGATGATGCCAGCCCAGACACAGGTGGGTGACACCAGTCAGGCCCCCAGCCTGCTCCCTCAGAGTCATCGGCCTCAGCCTGGGCCTCGGCACCCTCAGACACGCATGCCCCAGCGCTGCCAAGGGAAGTTGCGCTGCAGGGTCCGGTGTCAGCCCCGATGCCAGTGCGATAACAGTCAGCAGCAAGCGGAGCCCTGTCATCTGGTTCCAGACAGCGCGGAGCCAGCGCTGGTGATGTGGGCATGGGGCATGGGAGCTGGCACAGGTCTCCCAGACACTGGCACATTCCTCCCTGATCCAGCACATCCCTGAGATGTGAAACGTGACCCTGGTCCCCTCTGGTGCCAGATGAGGCAATGGAAATACAGTATCATGAACCTGATCCCTGCCTCTGCCTCTTCTTTCTTTTCATAGGCACAGTTTGGGCTTTATTTGTACCCTCTGGGGCAGAGGGCACTGCCATAGGAGCAGAAAGGAGTGCACACCACCTATTGCTTCCTTCTGGGCTCCCAGGGGCTCCCCGGCTTTGCAGTAGGGGGGCTGGAGGCAATGAGTGAAGTTTCTAAGAACAGTAGCCTTCTCTCTCCAGCAACAGGCCTTGGGGTGTTGCAAGCAGCTTGTCTGACTGTTCTTGGTGCCCCCAGCGCACTTCCCACCTCCTGCAGAGGCTGATCAGATGCCCCTGACTCCTTTGTCCTTTTCGACCTTCACCCAAGTCTGGATTTGGGGGATTCTCACTGCCTCCTTTTCCACCTCTCCAGATACCCCACCACTGGGACCCCAGAGCTAGGCCAGTATCCATAGCTAGTGAATAATTCAACACGCTCACAACAGCAAACTCGGATCCAAAGTGATACTGTGACCAGGAGGCCTCCTTGGGGTGGCTGGAAAGGCGAACCCTGCCCTGGAAAGACGAGTGCTCTGTAATATTAACTTCATTATATAAGGTTTCTTCCCTGACTGCAGAGGCAGCTTCACACCCAAATATTAGCCGAGTCCCATGACTCCTCGGGGCTCAGCGCCATCGTGGGCAAGCCTCTGGGACATGCTGGGCACGTCCCTCTGCGCCTCCCGGGGCAGCACGCTGCAGGTGCAGAGTGCTTTCGCATTCATTACGCCTGCCTTTGGTCACTCACGTCGGCTCCTGGGAGGCTCTGAGCCTTTGAGGCAGCAGGACGCCTGAGAGTTCTGTGTTTCCATCCTCGGCTTTTGGTGGAAAGGAACCCTTTGAAATTATTCTTGGCGAATAGGGTGGAGTGGAGGGTGCTTTGTTTCCTAAAAATTGCCCCCAAATAGTGCTTTTCTCTGGATCACTTTCTCTTAGACCTGTCAAGGTCCCCTCCCCCAGGAAAACAGAGTGGCTGGGAAACGCTTGGCATCGTCCCGCTCTTTACCTGTCTGGCACCAATTTTGATTTTTTTAAAACGTGACCCAGGTGCGTGGTTCTCTCCACTGCCCAGCATCTGGCTCATGATTGTGCCCCAGGAGGACTCCGGAAACAGGAGTGTCTCTGGCATCAGACGGGCAAAGGACCAGTGGGTGGCGGAGGTGGCCTCCTCCCTCCCTGGAAGCAGCTGAAAGGTGACATGGGGTGTGCATGCGATGTCGCCCCATGATTTTCTGGGCTGTGGCCTTGCTGCCTGCTCCTTCAGCCCCTTCGGCCAGGCCTGCCCACATGCTCCTGGGAAACACCCCCGCCCTGGTTCCTCTAGTTCAGTCGTCGGCAAACTGCGGCTCGCGAGCCACATGCGGCTCTTTGGCCCCTTGAGTGTGGCTCTTCCACAAAATACCACGTGCGGGCGCGCATGTACAGTGCGATTGAAACTTCGTGGCCCATGCGCAAAAGTCAGTTTTCGGCTCTCAAAAGAAATTTCAATCGTTGTACCGTTGATATTTGGCTCCGTTGACTAATGAGTTTGCCGACCACTGCTCTAGTTCATCCTGAAGAATATGAACCTCCTACCGCATTTCCCCAGAGGGAGGCCAGGCTTCTCGCTCACTGGAGTTCCTGAGAAAATGCAATTTCCGGCTGCGGCTAAAAGTGAGTGTTAGGTGAGAGACCTCTGAATATTGACCATTTCCCAAGCCCCGAAGTCCAAGAGGTGAGCCTTAGAGGCCGGAGCGCTTCACAGCGCAGTCCTAACAGAGATTTCACAGCTTGTCTGGAGCCCGAGGTATTTTTTAAGGCCTCACCTTGCATTCCGAGCTACTAAATTTAGCTGCTTTTCAGCGTTAGACTTTGCTCCTAAAGACTATGACTTCTCAGGTTCCCCATCTTTCAGAATGTGTGGTTCATGCTTTCTTTTTTTTTTTCTCCCAAGACAAAAAAGTAAGTAGGAAGATTTAAAGAGGAGGGGACTGAAGAATGATCCCAAGGGCAACGGGAGAGACAAGAAACATTTAATACTTAGAGTATTAAAGAAAGAAGGGGCGTGGCATGAAAACTAAGGGTCAGGAAGGGAAACTAAAAGAAGAGAGCCCAGTGAGAGAGGGGGCTGGGACCCGCCGGGCGTGCAGGGAGGAGAGCCCGCAAGCAGGACTTGGCTTCCGTCCAGGGTCCCCTTCCAGGGTGCCAGGAGCCCACCTGTTGCCCCCGGACTCAGGCTAACTTGCAAAAATGGCGAGGGTGAGGCCAGACACCTGCCACCACTCAGCGGCCCGGGCCTGCGCATCCGCAGTGACTTGGCGAGGTGGGGCCTGCGTCTCTGCCAGGCCCTGGAGCAGGTGGCAGGGCAGCCAGTGGATGGCCAGGACTTACCAGGAAGGACATGTAACGGCACCTACCCAGCTCTGTGGCGCCTGTGCTTTCCGAGCCTGTGGCTTTAGCACCTGCTGCAGCTCTTCCTGTGTCCTTCAGCCGCTCTCAGCGGTGCTCCTTGCGGCAGCCACTTTCCTGGCTTTTCTGTCCCAGGCAAAGTCTTCCAGGGGCCTTCTCTACTGACTGTGGCATGTGTGTGTGTGTGTGTGCGTGCGCGTACGTGGGTGTACATACATAGGTGGTGAGGAAGCCTCAGGACCAGTCATCTATTCAGTAAGACCTATGACTTGCCATGCTCCCATTTTACCTTCCCTGTGGCCTGGGAGCACCTAGAAAACCAAGACTGGGCTTCAGAAGAAGTCTCCAGGGCTCAGCTCACCCCCTCTTCCCATCTCCCCACGCCGATGCCCTGGTCTCGTCCCCTAAGGCCTCGTCCTTCAGGCAGCCGCTTCGTAGGTGCTGCTGCCTCCTCATGCAGTTGTGAAGAAGTGTGTCCGAGGCCACACAGCCTCTGAGGGGCAGGGCGAGGACTGACAGCAGCCTCTGACTCCACACCCTCCGTGTGCCGCTGAGTCTCAGCCAGCACCAGGGACCGCCGTGCCTTCCCGCCGTACGCCCACTCTCAGCCAGGGCCTTCCCAGCCCCCCACTCCTCTCAGAGCCCTCCCACCGCCGTTGTGGACACTGAGTATCAGAGCCTCTGGTGACTTGAACAAGGTCCCTTAGCAGGTCTGGACCCGAGACCCAGACCCTCACCGTCCATCCTGAGGCCTTGTGCGCCTGCTTCCCCACCCCAGAGCAGGAGGCAGATTTGAGAACAGGCCTCACATGCAGATGAAACAGACTAGAGGGACGGGGATCTCTCCTGCGGGCTTGGCCAGCAGGCACTGCTGCTTCCTGTCTGCTGCTTTTCTCTTAGCAGGCTTCACCCCTGAGCTTCACCCCTGAGCTTTACTGGCCCTTTCCTGAGGTTGTTACTGTGCTGATGGGTAGGTGTGTCTGGAGGGGAGCTGAACCCTCTCGTTAGGGGATGCTAGGGGCTGTGTTTGACTCTCCTTAGGGTCATCTTGGTGGTTCCGTGTGGCCTCATAGAAAGCTCTTCCGGGTTCTTCTGAGCCTGCATGATCCTTGGCAGCCTGGGGAGCGGGACCTGTGAGGGGTCCTGAGAGAGCCCCGGGCTCAGCTCATTCAGCCCCTCCCACCTCGGGCTCCTGCTGCCACTGCCTTCTCCCTTTTCTCCTCCGCCTCTTTAAGGAAAGGGTACAAATCCTAGCCTGGGGGAGCCTGGAAAGGAGGGCCGGGGAGGGTTGTCTTGCGTGTGAGGACCAGGCCATCCCCATTGCTGCTGCGGTAGATGGCTGTCTCCCGTGGCAGCCGAGTTAGATGACACAGTCACTTTACAGACATAAATACTGAGGGAGGGTCGGTCTCCTGCTGGGCGCAGCGCAGGGCCTGGCGTATTTGCCATCTGATCCCTGCCTTCCTAGGGGACAGTAAGGCCTATTTATACATGGCCATTATGCAAGAGGACAAGTGCTCAGTGCCAAGGCGTCAAGTGAAAATTGAGAGAGCTCATCCTTTATAGACGGGGGGCTGCCGAAGTGGTCCCTGGCCCCACAAGTCCCTGCCTCCACGTGTCAGAGGTGGCCTCAGAAATTAGAATCTGTGTTTTTGTTTTTGCTAAGTTCCTGTCCTCACAAACCCCAAGTCATCGGCCACCACAAATATTTGTAAGGTTTTCACAAGCCCAGGGTGGGGACTCCTGCCCCTGGTGTTTTGGCTGCGGGACCTGGCCCTGGGCCCCAGAGATAACACAGGGCCCTTATCTCCTCGCACCTTCTTGAACTTGGAACCACCCCATCAGCACGATCCATGTTGACCCTCAGTATTTAAGCTCTGAGTCCCTCACCAGGCTCAAGTGGGTGCATAATCCATGTCTTCTTTGACTGGTGACTCTGCCATGGGAAGCTACCCTTAGAGAGACGCAGCAGACCCCAGAACTCTGTGGCCTCCCCACTACCCTCCTCACAGCTTGCTCTCCTCAACTGTGAACCTCTGGCCCCCTCTGCTGGCCATTCCCGGGATTTCCTGCTGGTACTATCAAGATGAAGGTCAAGGAGGAAGAGGCTCCTGTGAGTTTACCATTAAGTTTTCTCTTAGATGTTTTTGCCTAGGCAGTGCTGCTGGGGGTGAGGGTAGGGGTGGGGCAGGGGATGGGAAGGAGAAGCTAGCGGAGCAGTAGCTGCAGGGGTGTTCAGAGCACAGAGTGAATTTCTAGGAGAGGACCTCAGGGCAGAGGAATTCCCGGGGAGGCTGGCTGCAGTCTGGGTGTTGAAGGAGGAGGGTGCATTGAGAGGATGGTGCCTTAAGCCAGTGGGCAGGGCAGCAGGGCGAGGCAGAGGACTTGGCTAAGCTGGCTGCGTAGGGATCCAGCAAGGAGACCCACTCCCATTGGGAGGCGGAGGAAGGGAGTCAGGTGGACTGTACCTCTGTTTGTGAGAGGGGCTGTGATGGTGGAGGTGTGTCTAGGCATGTACAACGGCAGGGAATGATGCAGGTGCACGCGTTAGAGTTGCTTCCTGTCACACCCGGGTGTTCCATGCACACTGAACTCACCTGGCAACAGCTGGACTTGGGGACAGGCAGGGTGGGTTGGGCAACACTTCATCAGAGCTTGGTCTACAGGCCTGGTGAGCCCTTCTGTCTCCTTCCAGATGGGCAGGAGTAGTGCGAGAGCCCCAGGGAGGGGGAAATCTCCCAGAGCAATCCGCCCCTAATCCTTGGGCTGGGCCTCAGGCGAGATGGCGGCTGCAGAGCCCGGGAGCGCCGGCACCCCTGCTCACAGGCCCCGGCTTCCCTTGGCAAGCCCAGTGCTGCCCAGGGACTGTGACCCCGGGGGTCTGGCAGGGCCTGCAGAAAGGGGCCCTAGAGCCCCCGGCACCCCGTCCCCAGCACAGCTTCGGGAAATGGTGCCCACACAGGTGAGGCCCCTGGTGGTGGAAGGAGAGGAGCTGACGGGTGGGGCCGGGTGATGGGAGAAAGCCACTTGGGCAGTTTGTCAGGCGGCTCGGTCTCTGGGTGCGGCTCCCCTCCTCTCCCTTATAGAGAACGCTTTGTGGAGGGAGAAGGGAGGAGGGGCGAGCCCTGGGCCTCCAGGCTCGGGCTGCCCAGTGCTGGGAGGGCCTCTGAGGGGACTTGTGCAGGAGGCGAGTGAACCTCGGCACTGATGCTTCCAGGAACCAGTAGCCATGTGTCCCTCCACCCGGGGCTGGAGGAGCTGAGTGAAGTTACGTAGAAGGGCGTTCCTGGTTGTGGTTTATTCCATGGAGACACAGTGACAGGGAGAGGGGAGTGTGAGGGTCCATGAGCACTGACCCAGGGGGCCAGTGGGAGAGTCTAGAAGGAGCAACTTGTTGGGCGCTGGGAGCTTTGGGAGAACTCAGAGGAGGCCCCCAGGTGGGAGGGCAGCTCGGGGGCCTCATGGGGTCTGTGGGAGTGAGGAGAGAGGGGACTATAGGACTTTTGTGTGGACAAAAGGGCATTGTCAGCTGGGTAGGGAAGGAAGCGAGGGAGTGGAGGGTGTGGTTTTGACCAGAACTCAGGGGTGGACCTAGAGGAAAGGCCTGGCAGCTGAGGGCTAGATGAGGGGTGTCCCCAGGAAGAAAAAGGAGCCTGAGGGTCAGGGTGAGAGAAGTGTCGCTGGCTGCAGGAGGACGCTGATTAGAGCCTCAGCCAGTGGTGCTGCCTGGAAATAGTGGGTGCAGCATGGAAGGATGAAGGGTGCTTTCTCGTCTGTGTACTCTGCACCTCGAAATCCTCGTGGCAGCGTGAGGCTGCCCGTAAGCCACCGAGGCCTGGAGAGCCAGGAACCTTGCGCCTCTGCCCTGCTGCTCGAGGGCCCCGTGTGGAGGTGGGGATGTTGCTGCGGTTTTTCACCCCACTTTACCCCGGTGAACAGGCCAAGTGTACACACCTGCTGCCCCCTGTGTACCCCGTCATCTAAGCATTTGCCTCCCAGCCCTTGGAGAAAAGCTGAGGCTCTCGGGAGCAGGTGGGACCACTGGGCGGGCTGGTGTGCTCCCCTCCGCTCCCCCATACCTGTCTCCACCCGGAAGTGCTCGGGCCAGCTGCGATGCCGCATGTCTCCGCCAGGAAGAGAAAGAGCCCGCAGCCCAGCAGCTGTGCCCGCTGATTTGGTGAAAGGGGGGCAGCCCCTGATACCAGGACCAAGAGCTGGAGTGCCAGGTTGGAAGGGGAGATGTCAGGTTCCTTCCCTCCCAGCTGCATCTTCGCGCTGAAGGATTGTAGCCGGCATGGATTTTCCTCTCCGCCTGGCCTGGCTTACCTCCCTCTTTCACGCTCTGGGAACTCATAGGAAAAGGGAATTGGGGGTTCTCCATCCTGAGAGGGGTGCTCAGATCAGTCACGGGGCCAGAAGTGAGCCGATGGAGGCACTGACAGCTCCTGACTCACTCGCCTGCTGGGCCTTTAGCCACTGGAAGCCCAGGCCCTGCTCTGGGCAGTGTCCTGAGTGGACTTTGACCCGCTTGGCCAGGCCCACAGACAAGGCAGTTCTCCGTGTTCCACAGACCCCCCTTTCCCGACCCTGGGTGGGCACCTCAGGGCCACCTCTTCCTGAATGACAGGCTGCCGTGTTCTCTTAAAGGGAAGCGTAGGAACCCTAGAGCTCTTTTTGTGTGTCAGAGCGACCTTCCTCAGTGCTGGCTTTCCGCCCCTGAGCAGGACTGAAGGCCCATCTCTGTGTCAGCCGGCTCTGGGGACCCGACAGGAGCTCTTTGTAAATCTAGGAAGGCACTGCCTGTCCCTGGGGGTGGGGGTCAGTCTAGGCCCCTCTGCAGTCTCTTGGGAACTGGGGAGCTCAGGTGTGGAGCACACACCGTAGTTAGGACCCTTTCCCTCCCACACAGAGCTCCACGTGAGCCGGGATGCTTTCTGTTCCACAGTGTCTCCTGTGTGCTCCCTGCCTCGGATCCAGGCTGCTGGGCTAATGTGCGGAGGAAGGGACAGCGGCCGTGCCTGGGCCGGGTTAACACGAGGACATGAGCTCAGGCCTGGGAGGAGGGAGGAGGCCAGGGAGCCAGGGCTGCGGAGCTCCTATAATCTGGCCCAGTGCCTAAGCTGGTTTTGCTTAGAGTGGCTGGGGGGAGGGAGGAGAGGGAGGAGAGTCCTGTGAGCCATGTGCAGGGGTGCTTCCAGGGTCTCACAGGGGCAGGGAGAGGAAAAGGGCAAGTAGGGCCCTGGACACGAGAGACAGCGTCCCAATTCTGGCTCTTCCAGGACGTTCATCCGCACTTCCTGGAGCTCAGTCTCTGTGTAGAGGACGATCTTTGACGCGGGCCCTGGCTGGTGGGCACCCTGCACAGGGAGCGTGGCATGGCCTCCCTAGTGGCCTGGCATAGAAGGGGCTCCCTCCACAATCTCCTCTTCTTAGAGCTTGCCCAGCCTGTGCGCAGGGGTTAATGCTGGGGTCAGGTACCTGTGGAGTGTCCAGCCCCTCTCAGGCAGGAGAGAGCGGGGAGGGGGCCTGGGCCAGGTGAGCCCCTGACAGTTTTGAGAGAGGAGGGGTGGTGCTCTGGGCTGGGGGACCCTGGAGTTCCACCTGCTAGTAACCAGGAGTTGAGTGACCAGTATTGCTCTTCTTTTTACTCACCCAGCCCCAGGAAGGGGGTTGGCAATGAGTTAGAAAGAACCTCTGCTCTACTGAAAATGTGGCTATAAGATGAAGGACCCACATACCCTCCACAATAGGACTTTGGTTGGACCTGCAGCCCAGGCTAGCAGGTGGGAGGACCTTGACCCTCCACACCCACGTGTGCAACCATCACCTCTAGTTCCAGAACATTGTCATCCCTCCCAAAGGAAGGCTATACCCATCAAGCAACCACTCGCCATTTCTCCCTCCCAGCCCTGGCCACCACTAATCTGCCTTCTGTCTCTATGGATTTAACTATTCTGGATGTTTCATATAAATGGGATCGTTCAATATGGGACCCTTTGTATCTAGTTTCTTTCACTTAGTGTAATGTTCTCAAGGTTTGCAATGTTGTAGCAATGTGTCAGTACTTCATTGCTTTTATGGCCAAATAACGTAATATTCCATTGTCTAGATTGACCAATTTTGTTTGCCATTTACTAATTAATGAGCATTTGAGTTGTGCCCACCCTCTGGCTATTGTGAATAGTACTGCTATGAACAATAAGCACAAGTATTTATTTGAATACCCATTTTCAATTGTTTTGGGTATCTACCTAGGAGCGGAATTGCTGGGTCATTTCTTTTGGTAATTCTATGTTTAGCTTTTTGAGGAACCACTAAATTGTTTTCCACAGTGGCTGCACCATTTTACATTCCCACCAGCAAGGTATGAGGGTTCTAATTTCTCCACATCCTCGCCAACAATTGTTGTTTTCCTTTTTAAAATTATAGCCATTCTAGTCGGTGTGAAATGTTGCTTAATTTATTCTCACTTGTTTTTGAGCACCTTCTGTATGCCCTGAAGTTGTACTGCCACTGTTGACTTACTCAGTGTCTTGTTTCATCTTCCTGACAACCCTTTGGTGTAGGTGGAATTACACCCCTTTTCTAGATGTGAAAACTGAGTCTCAGAAAAGTGAATGACATATCCAAGGGCACACAGCTGCCAAGTGAATGCTGGGATTCTAAACCGGTGTCCGACCTCAAGTTTAGTGCCCTTTCCGTTCCCAGCATCGGTCCTTTGCCTGTCTCATTGCTTTTGCTTTTTGCTTTTTTTTTTTTTTTTTTTTCAAATCTTTCTCCTTTCCTCATACTCTGCTTGTTCCATCCCCCTAACAGCTTTCTCCTTCTGTGCTCTTGTTTTCCTTCCTTAGCTGAAGCACCCTCCTTCCTTGTCCCTCTGCCTGTCTTCTGCCACCTCCTTGGCTCTCGTTCGCTCAGCCACCCCATCTCCCTTCAGTCCTTAAAGGACACTGCTGCTGTAGGGGGTGCCTGGGGAGGCCAGGGCGTGGAGAACCCCCCTTGCTCCTACGTGCACCCTTTCTCCAATGGTGACGAGGGCGAAGGGGATGTTCTATGACTGGAGATGACCAGCAGGACCCAAGCATGGCAGATCCCCGGGGGCAGGGGGGGGGGGCAGCGAGGATGCTGGTGTCCTGCTGCAGGACCCCAGGGCAGAGAAGGGTGGGCGAGGGGCCAGGGCCCCAGCCCCAGGTCACTGCAGCCCACCAACTGGTTTTACCAGTGTGTGTTCTCCTCTCATTCCTGGGATTTCACAGCCAGCTTCAACTCTGCTTTTCCGTGTGTAAGCTAGCTGGACTCCAACGGGGGACAGACTCCAGGCTGCCAGAGCAGAGCTGCGTGCACGCCCTCGTAGTCCTGAAGCACCTCCACTTTTCACAGCTTTTCCGAACCCATGTCTCATTAGTGCCTCCCACGCTCCTCCGAGGCGCCGGGACAGCCGCCCTCCTCATTATGAAGATGAGCAAACGGCGGTGCTGAGCCTCAGGCAGTGACGCAGCCAGACCCAAACTCTTCTCTGGGAATTCTTTCTCCAGGAAGAGCGTGGAAAAGAGGGAAGGAGTTGAGTTTCTTTGGAAAGCACAGTGGCCTTATGAGCGGGTCAAGTTCCTTCATTGTAAAGCTACGTGTGACAGAGAGAATTTTGTCTAGTTCACTGCCTATATTGCAGCATCAGTACTGAGTAAACGTGTTGGTATAATAATCTCTTAAATACATGTTATTCCTCCCCTAAAAGAGAATTGTGCTGCGTAGACCGACAGCGTTTATGAGTGCCTTCTGTGTGCTCTGCAGAAGAGCGGTACTGATCACTCAATGCCCGGTCCCATGTGACCCACAGGCCTGCGAGTAGATCTGATCATCCCTGGGTCACAGGTGGGGACACCGAGGGGCAGGACAATTGAGAGATGGACTGTTGGCCGTCACTACAGGGAGCAGAGTAGGGGGAAGTGTCTACCTGCAGGCTCGGTTGTAAGTCCGACTGGTGGGGCCATGAGACCTGGGCACAGACCATGTGAGGGGCCGTGGCCTAGGCTCCTCGGGCGTACCAGGCCAGCAGGTCAGAGGAGCAGCGTCCTGCCGGGATGAGCGTGTGGCAGGAGGGCCAGGGAACACGAGGGGAGACCCCAAGCAAATGTAAGCGGGAAGTCCTGGCTGCAAGAGAGGTGGGGAAGGGACCTCGGTGTCCCCAGCATTCCCGGCGGAACCACGACCTGGAAAGGCCCAGAGGAAGCCCCCGGAGGAGCCGCCCTCCCCTGGCTCCCGAAGGTGGCGGGGCCATTGTTCTCCATCGTGTTTTCACTACTTGGTATCTCGGCAGACATCGAGTTGGGTGACTTCTGCCTGTAATTGGCAGGGGCTGTTTCCAGTTCTAGAGCATGTGACTGGGCCACGTGCTTTGTGTTTGACCCCTTCCCCCACATATACCTCACCCCGCCCCTGCCCCCCATACATATAAAAAGCGATGATGTGACCCAGCCGAGTTGGGGTGTGTAAAAATACATGGGGTTGAGCCATTTCCTGCTGCTTCCGCTGTTGCATGGCGATAAGACACTGAGACTCGGTTGTGGAGAGAGAGCCTCCAACAGGCTGAGGGGAGCCGGCCCTGGAGAACAGGGCTCCAGGCCCACCCGCCCTCATCTGACCTGCGTTTCCCATCTTTCCTGTCTTCTGTGACCTTCCCTTCCTCCCTTATCAGTCTCTCTTTCCTTCGTGCTACCCCGACACGCTGAGCGTCAGGGGCCTGCTTGCCTGCCGGTGAGGAAGGGGCTGTCATCTCTTTCCTGCACGTCCAGCCCCTTCCCAGCAGGGCAGCTGGTACCTCTGGGCCCCAGACCGCTGCTTGCTTCCCTCGGCCTGTGCGTTACTTCTGGGACAGAGTCTTCGGGGACCTGGCCCGCAGGGTGGCAGAGGGTGCTCCCCTCCCAGTTCTGGGAGCCTGGGCAGGGTCGGGCGCTCCCACCATCATGAAGCGGAAGAGGTTGCTGACAGCTCCAGTGAGCTGGAAGGTAACGGGCCGGGTCGGTGCAACAGAGGTGGGGTGACCCGCTGAACTGCATTAGAGAAGCCGGGGTGGGGAGGGCGGGGAGCTTCCTGTGCCAGTGCTGAGGCCAAAGCGTGGGCTCCGGTCAGGTCTGAGGAAGAGGCCGCTCAAGGCAGGAGCCTGTGGGGAGGCTGGGTCCGGAGGGACGGCTCGTCTCATCCCTGAGAATTCAACCCTGTGACTCCAGTGCAGCCTCAGCCCCGCGTGGTCCATGTGGGCGGGAGGCCTGACGTTGTGTGAACTCTGTCCCGAGGAGGAACACCTCTGCCTAGACTGCATTCAGGGCCGTTGGATCAGCTAGGTAACAGGTGGCAGGTGGGCGAGCGGCGGCTGTCAGGGATTCTGTTGTCATGCTGAACCCTCTTCCTGAGGTCCCTGGTCATCTGCCTCCACTTTCTGGGTAGAGAGACCAGGTCCACAGGTGTCGGGCTCCCTCCGTGGTTCATGGTGCACCCAGGCTTCCTCTGCTTGCCTCCTGCCCTAGGTTGACAAGGGGGACCTCGTGGCCCTGAGCCTTTCCAGCGGCCCCGGCCATGGTGACACCGACGGCCCCATCAGCCTGGACGTGCCGGACGGGGCCCCCGACCCTCATCGGACCAAGGCCGCCATCGAGCACCTGCACCAGAAAATCCTGAAGATCACGGAGCAGATCAAGATCGAGCAGGAGGCGCGGGACGACAACGTGGCGGAGTACCTCAAGCTGGCCAACAACGCGGACAAGCAGCAGGTGTCGCGCATCAAGCAGGTGTTCGAGAAGAAGAACCAGAAGTCCGCCCAGACCATCGCGCAGCTGCACAAGAAGCTGGAGCACTACCGCCGGCGCCTGCGGGAGATCGAGCAGAATGGGCCCTCGCGGCAGCCCAAGGACGTGCTGCGGGACATGCAGCAGGGGCTGAAGGACGTGGGCGCCAACGTGCGCGCGGGCATCAGTGGCTTCGGGGGCGGCGTGGTGGAGGGCGTCAGGGGCAGCCTCTCGGGCCTCTCGCAGGCCACCCACACCGCCGTGGTGTCCAAGCCCCGGGAGTTCGCCAGCCTGATCCGCAACAAGTTTGGCAGCGCCGACAACATCGCCCACCTGAAGGACCCCCTGGAGGACGGGCCTCCCGAGGAGGCGGCCCGGACGCTGAGTGGCAGCGCCACGCTCGTGTCCAGCCCCAAGTACGGCAGCGACGACGAGTGTTCCAGCGCCAGCGCCAGCTCAGCCGGGGCTGGCAGCAACTCCGGGGCCGGGCCCACTGGAGTGCTGGGGAGCCCCAAGTCGAACACACTGTACGGGGCGCCCGGAAACCTGGATGCTCTGCTGGATGAGCTGCGGGAGATCAAGGAGGGACAGTCACACCTAGAGGACTCAATGGAGGACCTGAAGTCTCAGTTGCAGAGGGACTACACCTACATGACCCAGTGCCTGCAGGAGGAGCGCTACAGGTGGGTGCTCCTCCACCCTCGCCTCCGCCCAGCCACCCCTGGCCTGAGGCGCCAGGCCCAGGGCTCAGACGCAGGGCTGTGGAGCAAGTGGAAGAGCATCCACAGGGCCCGGACTGGGCAGGGAGACGGGAGCACAGGCCCTATGGGAGGGAGGCTCTGCCTGTCTCAGGAGCTGTGAGCATCCCCACTTGATTTTAGGTGCTCAGCATACAGAAGGGGAAACTGAGGCAGGGACCAGCTACATGGCCTCTCCTCTGGTTAGGAGCACTGACTCCGGAGTCAGGTTACCCGGGTTCCAATCCCAGCTCTACTCTTTACTGTTTACTATTTACTATTGGCAAAGTCCTTACTGCACTTAGCACCTGGTTTCCTTGTCTGTGTGCGGGAAGAACATGAATCCCCACTCGAAATGTCTGTGAGGATGAAATAAAACCAAACCTATGAAGGTAAAGGGTGTAAGTCTCCGGCACGGTCGGTGTGCATTGAGCTGCAGCCTCTGGTCCCTCCTCCCCTCTGCCCACCTGCTCTTCTGCTCTGGGCCTCTCGTGTGGCATTGGCACTCACTCCCTGGGACTCTTGGGGATTTTATCCTTAGCACTTTTTCTTTTTTTTTTTTTTTTTTTTTTTAATATATTTTATTGATTTTTTACAGAGAGGAAGGGAGAGGGATAGAGAGCTAGAAACATCGATGAGAGAGAAACATCCATCAGCTGCCTCCTGCACACCTCCTAATGGAGATGTGCCCGCAACCAAGGTACATGCCCTTGACCGGAATCGAACCCGGGACCCTTCAGTCCGCAGGCCGACGCTCTATCCACTGAGCCAAACCGGTTTCGGCAGCACTTTTTCTTTAAAAAAAAAAAAAAATTATTTATTGTTTTGAGAGAGAGAGGAAGAGAGAGCGAGAGACATCGATTTGTTGTTCCACTCATTTATGCATTAATTGGTTGATTCTTGTATGTGCCCAACTGGGGATCAAATCAGCAACATTGTATTGGGAGTTCTAACCAACTGAGCTACCTGGCCAGAGCAGCGCTTCTTCTTGTTTATATACATGAAGAAGGTTTGGAATCCTGCCTGAAAACTAACCACCCCCACCTAACACTCATCTTTCAATATTTGTGCCTTCAGAGCAGGGATTGTGACTCCATATCCCTGTGTGCCCGGTACCCAGGAGAGCATCTTAGCTCAGGGCACATTCCTTAACCTCTCTGTGCCTCAGTCTTTTTATCTGCAAAATGGGGGTGGCTAGTACTTACCTTGTGGGGTTGTGATGATGATCCTATGAGATAATCTGGGTGAAGTGCTCAGCACAACACCTGCTCCTAAGAAGTGCTGTGTAAGTAGTACCTTTCATTGGTGTCTCTGAACACATGGGGTGTGTTGAGTGACCATTGAGAATGAAGGGAATTGATCTGGGGAGAGAAGGGAGGCTCGAGAGCCAGGCCTGGTGTCACACACTCTCCCTTTGCCAGGTACGAGCGGCTAGAGGAGCAACTCAATGACCTGACCGAGCTTCACCAGAATGAGATGAGCAACCTGAAGCAGGAGCTGGCCAGCATGGAGGAGAAGGTGGCCTACCAGTCCTATGAGAGGGCTCGGGACATCCAGGTATAACCAGGGACCCTTCTTGAGGAAGCCCCAGGTGTGCTGGCAGCTGGCAGCAGCCAGAGGGTGAGGCTTTACCACGTGGGGGATGGCGGGCACAAGGTATTGCATCAGCTGGCGCAGACGGACACGTGGGTGAAGCGGGTAGTGTGGGGTGAGGTGGCTGGAGATAAGAGCGGAGCGGCAGGCAGAGTATGCACTGTGCAAAGGCAAGCTGACTGGCGAGGGCTGCCAGTGCCCCCAGCTCTGTGATGGCAGCCTTGCCCATGAATGATGGGAGTTCCCAGAGCCTCAAGAGGAAGCTGGGATTGGGCCAGCTCCTCCCCTTCCCACATTAATCAAGACTCCAGTTTTCTAGCAGCCTCCCCAGATAGTCATAAGTAAAGGGCTCTGCCCACAGCTGCAGCTGCTCAGCCTGTACCTGGCTGGCCTGTGGAGGGGGAGTCTGTGTACTGTCCCTCTCTCATGGGCCCACCCTCTGTCCCCACAGGAGGCCGTGGAGTCCTGCCTGACCCGGGTCACGAAGCTGGAGCTGCAGCAGCAGCAGCAGCAGGTGGTGCAGCTGGAGGGCGTGGAGAACGCCAATGCAAGGGCGCTACTGGGCAAGTTCATCAACGTGATCCTGGCGCTCATGGCCGTGCTTCTGGTGTTCGTGTCCACCATCGCCAACTTCATCACGCCCCTCATGAAGACGCGCCTGCGCATCACCAGCACTGCCCTCCTGGTCCTCATGCTCTTCCTCCTCTGGAAGCACTGGGACTCCCTCACCTACCTCCTGGAGCACGTGCTGTTGCCCAGCTGAGTGGCCAGCTGGTCCCTACCCCGTGCTCCCCCGGCCCCCATCTGGCCATGCCTCTCCAGGAGGGATCTTGGGACTCCCCACTCCCTTGGACTCTTTCATGTGTCTGGTTTGGCCTCCTGACCAAACTGTTCATTCCAGCAGCTCCTGCCCTTCTCTGTTCTTGCTTCTGTCTGTCACCTTCTCCCTGTTGGCTAGAAGGGAACCTCCAGAGCAGCCCTGGCTGGAGGTGGTGGGGACATCTGTGGCCAAATGGAGCGGAGGAGGACACCGGCAGGGACTGTTTCGATTGCTTACATTTGCACAAGGATGTCTCCCAGCTGACTTGGATGCAGCCAGGCAGGAAGGCCCGTGAGCATAGGAGCAGGAGAGGGCCGTGCCTCAGCTTCCCCAGCAAGAGCCCACCTGGTGGCAGCCGCTGCGCCCTCTGAGGCTTTGCTGGCCCCAGAGAGAGGGAGGGCCTTCCCAGCCTTGGGCACCTGCTGGGCTGGGCCAGACAGAAGGTTCAGCCCACCCCTCCTTCCTCCAGAGCTGGTTTGAGGCTGGGTTCTGGACTGGCCCTTTGGGGAGCTGGAGGATGCAGGCCCTGGAGGCCTGGTGGGTGTGACTTTGGACTTGAGTTTTCCCTGTTCTTCTTTCTGCCTGTCACTGGATCTGCTCTTTTCAGGGAAACAGGCCCCAGGGGCCCTGAGCCTCAGCCTAAGCCCTTAGGCCCCTGGGAGCGCGTTGGGCTCTATTTATTTATTTATTTGTTCATTTGTCCCTTATCCCTACAGAGCTCCAGGGAGGGGCCCGCCCCTGTCCTCTCTCTGAAGCCAGGGCTTATTCTTGGCTGTCAGGCACTTCCATACCATTTAGCCTCTGGATAATCCTGGCCGGGAGAAGCGGGCAACGCCACCCAGCCCCTCTCCCAAGCAGCCTTGGAGCCAGGACAGGAGGAGCGAAGCCTCCCTTTTATACGTCTATTTATTTTGTGTGCGTGTGCTGGTGTGGAGGAGGTTGTTTGTGGCTTTATTTTTTTAAGGCTCTGGAGTGTTGTGTATGGTTTCTCTTCATATCCCAGCCTCCCCGTGAGCACTTCCAAGAAGAGAGGGGATTTCTCAGAAAAGGAGAGAGAAATCCCCTGGAACGGGAGGGCAGTGGCTGCCAGCTGTGGACCTTAGGAGAAATAAATATCCTCTAAATTTTCAACCTTCCTGTCTAGTGTTGATGGATTAGGCTGTCTCCGTGGAAAGCATGAGTCTCTCCCTACTCTCCAGCATTGTGGTGGTAACACACACCGGGCCTCACCTGTTGGCCTGAAGCCTTCTTCCTCTGGATTCTACATTGAACAAGGGACCATCTACTTTGCTCAGCATACTCGAGATGGCATCTACCTCCTCCAGCCCCCTTGGAGTGCTTTCCAACAGGAGGAGAGGGTGTTTTCTTAGCTCGGAGAAGACAAGCAGAGCAGCGGGAGGCCTGGACAGCAGCAGTCCTGCCCAGAGGTGGCCAGGAGAGGGCAGCATATTCCTTAAGTCTTAGGTTCGGTCCCTAGGGGCCTCTGTTGGCCTTAGTGTGGCCTTATCTGTTCTGTCTAGCCAGAGCTGGAGCAGGGCCTTAGCATAGAGGCCAGGCCCTCTGGCTGCGTCTCCCACTCCTGGCAGTGAAGGGCACCCGCAGAAGGCACCCGCAGAAGGCAAGAACACTGTGGGAGCTTGAGTCTCCCTAAAAGGAGAAAGATGCTGGCTGCCAGCATTATAGAAGCAAGAGGGTAGGGAGGGCACCTACCCCAAAGTCCTGGCCCATAGTGAGTGTACCTGTGGCCAACTCCCATTCCCCCCGGGGCGTCCGTTTCCATATCTGTACTATGGGATGGGTGCAGCAGCTGCTAATTTCAAAGGGCTCTGACATTCTGTGGTTCTGTAGGTCTGAGAAGTCAAAAGTTTAGCTGTCTCCATGAGGGGACTCCGGGGGCAGGGACCAGGCCCTGACAAGCTCAGAAAGGGCACTATGCTGGTACCATGAGCAGGGCAACATTTCTGTTGTTGCTAATCCTCACTGGAGGATATTTTTTCCATTGCTTTTTCAGAGAGAGAGGGAGGGAGAGAGAGCAAGAAACAATGTGAGAGAGACATATGCACTGGTTGTCTCCTGCACTCACCCCAACCAGGGCTAGGGATTAAACCTGCAACCAGGTACATGCTGTTAATCAGGTGCGTAGGCCAAGGCTCTATCCACTAAGCACACCAGCCAGGGCAGGAGTTTCACCAGGTGACCTTACGGGGCCTCCAACAGTGTCATTCCTGGACCCTGCACCTCCCCCGCTTCCCTTCCAAGCACATGCACATCTCCCTGGGGGGGACTGGAAGGGAGGCTGCCTGGCTAGGAGCCCACATTCCTGGGCCCTAGGTGGGGGTTTTCCGCTCCAAGCTGCAGACATTTTCCACATTCCTCCCCAAGGTCAGGTGCCTTCTCTGTGCTGGCTCTTAATGTCACTGCAGCCACAGTCCACCCTGAAAAGGACAGGAGGAGGGAGGGAGGGCGGGCAGGTTGCGTTCTCAGCCCATCCCGAGGCTGCTGGCCCAGCAGTTCAGGAAGAGGGGAAGGTCAGCCTCAAACTCTGGTCACCTGCAGAAAGGACCACGAGGCCCCTTTGCCTCATCGTGATAACGGGGTGCCCAGTAAAGCCCCACCCCAACTGGGAGTTGGTTTTTTGCCCCTCTGATGATCACTGATGCTTCCTTGTCAGGTCAAAGCGTCCACCCTCAGTAAAGAGGGGGTGAGTTGCCCCCATTCTGGACCTGTCTTCCTCTCCTGCCAGGGGTTTGCAGGGTGGCCTCCTCTGTGGGGGACCATCCTCCCTCAGCCGCAGGACCCACAGGCAGGCTCCTCCCCAGAGCATCTGTGCGCTGGTCCTGGCCCCGCACCTGGGGGCTCCGGGGGCTCAGTCAGGCCTGCCCGTGGTGGGGGCAGCCTGGGCTTGGTCTTTCCTGTTCCAGCAGCACCCGGGCCTGGAGCCGCACGCTTCCGGGGCCCACGCAGAAGTTGCGTTTCCGCCAGCTCTGTGGAAACCGTGGGGCTGTGGCAGGTGCAGGCTGAGCAAACACCACAGTCCTCAGCACAGCACCTGCAGAGGGTGTGACTTCCCCTGCCTGGCAGGGCATTCTGGGGATCCCAGGAGAGGAGGGACGGAGGGGAGGAGAAGAGACCTGGGCCACAAGGTGGGAGAGGGGAGGCGCTGTCGCTGGGGCTCCTGCAGGGACCCTCATGGCTTCATTGCCCCCATGTGGCAGGGCCCCTGAGTGAATTCCAGACCCCAATATTAGAGCATGGGCTTTGGGGCCCGCAGACCTGGGCTCAAAGCCCAGCGCTGCCCTCACCTAAGACATGGCTCCAGCTGCTCTCACACCTGCCTCCTCATCTGCCAGTAGGAAAGCCAATGACAGGCATCGTGGGTTTAGGGGGCAGGAGAGAGGGCATTCGCAGGACTTGAGCATGTCGCCTCAAACCTAACGGGACGAACCCAAGGCAGTATGGCTACTCCTGCTTCCTGGATCCAGGCCCCGTCCGAGGGCTGAAGGACCGCTCACAGGAGTCCAAGGAAGACCCTGCAGGGCCGCGCAGGCTGAGGGGGACGGACGGTCTTGGCCTCCGATGCCTTCCCTGCGAGCTTGCTTATTCCAGAGCGGTTCCCTCAGCCTCAGAAACAAGGCGGCCCAGTCCCAAGAGGTCAGCCCCAGCCTGAGAGAGGACCCAGGAGGCCTGCCTGGCCCAGGCAGCTGCCTGTGTGCTGGCCCTGGAGTGGGTCAGTGCACAGCATCAAGGGGCCTGGGTTTGCCCAGCTGGGGTAGCTCAGTGGTTGAGTGTCGACCTATGAGCCAGGAGGTCACGGTTCGATACCCCATCAGGGCACATGCCCAGGTTGTAGGCTCGATCCCCAGTAGGGGCGTGCAGGAGGCAGCTGATCAAAGATTGTCTCTCATCATTGATGTTTCTCTCTCTCCCTCTCCTTTCCTTTGTCTGAAATATATATATATATATATATATATATATATATATATATATATATATATATGAAACACTATACATATTCTGAAATACTAATATATATATACACTCTGAGGTCCTGGGCCTCAGTTTCCTCATCTGAAACATGATAATGATTCCTGTGCTACCGAGTGGCAGGCTGTACTAGTAATTAAGGCTGAGAAATCTTGTATACTTGCCTATGGGTGCCTGCCCCCACCAAACCCAGAGCTCTCCCCAGGGGAGAAAGGTTGCAGCCAATCTCCAGATGGAGAGGGAGGAGGCGGTATGGCCCTGCCAAGCATGCTGGGACAGCTGTGGGGAGGGAGGGAAGGCCGGGACTTACCTCAGCACATCTTGACCTGCCGGCTGGGAGATTAAAGGAAGGTGGCTTCTACCCAGCAGGTGTGACTCAGTGGCTGAGCGTTGGACCATGAACCAGTAATCATGGTTTGATTCCTCATTCAGGGTACATGCTAGGGTTGTGGGCTCGATCCTAGTTGAGGGGGGCGGTGTAAGAGGCAGCTGATCAATGATTCTCTCTCATCAATGTTTCCATCTCTCCACACCTCTCCTTCCCTCTCTCTAAAATCAATAAAAATATAAAATAAAATTTAAAAAATTATCTTAAAAAAGAAAAAGGAGGTGGCTTCTATGCACAGCCATTGTCAACTCAAGTGTGATTTAAGGGTGTGGGAAGGTCCCAGCCCAGGCCAAAGTTATGGCAACATCAAACCCTCTTTCTGTCCAGAACCTTACAGCTAACACATGCTTTGTGCGTACACCGATTCGCTTTCTCTTCACTACAACACTAGGGGATGGTAAAGAGATGCCATTAAACCCCATTTTTACAGACAATCAAACTGAGTCGCAGAAAGATGAGGGGAACTTTCTCATGGACAGTGGTGAGCAGCAGACCCATACAAACCCAGCCTCACTGACAATGTCCCTGCCCGTAATTAAAGCCTGACACCCACAGGTAGGTGAATGCTGCTTCTTCATGGACAAATGCAGGTGCTTTTAGGAGGGTAAACCTTAGGCCATACACACCTTAGTATGTGGTTATGCTACACTGCCAGGGAAGGAGAAGGTTAGGGCTTGTGGGGTGAGGATAAAACACTTTCAAAGAGGCGGAAAGGTGCTGGCTTCAGCAGCACACATGCTAAAATTGGAACTATACAGAGAAGATTAGCAGGGGCCCTGGGCAAGGATGACACAGAAATTCGTGAAGCGTTCCATATTTTAAAAAAAGAGAGAGAGAGAGAGAGGCAGAAAGGGAAGACAACACTTCTACAAAGTCCATTGACGTTCTAATTTTCTCCAGAACTGGGTCCTTTAAACCGTGAAACCTAATGCCAATCCCAGAGGAGAGAGGCGAGGAGGTCCCAAGGCACCATTTGTTCACCTGGCCAGCAAAGCTGCATAGACGTCTGCCTTGCATAAGACCCGGAGGGTGCTGAGGTGAGCTAGGCAAACCCTTTCTCTTCAGACACCTGGAGATCTGTCCTGGAAGACAGGGATCACAATGGGTAAATGACAAGGCAGCTTGGTAACTGCTGAAACAGCTGTGATCTAAGGAAGAGCAACCACTGCTGGAGGGAAGCTGGGTTGGCAAGGTTCTCCTCGCTCAATGACACACCCCTCGTCATACATTTTTCACCCATCCCAGCGCCTCCTAAGTCTTTCAGCCAGAAAGTCCTTGTGACCTCATGTACCTCTCTCTTGCCCAGCACTGCCCAGGACACCTGGCCACGCCCAGTGATGCCACCCTGTGACCTCAGCAGCTAGGTGAAGGGCTCTGGGGCCTTTATGGAGTCTCTGGCCAGTGCTCCCATTATACAGATGAGGAAACTGAGGCCAAGGCAGGGGAGATGACTTGCCCAAGATCACCAAGGTGAGGTGGTGCTGCAGGAGATGTCCCCACCACAACACACAGACCTGGAGGGGTGTGACTGAGGACCCTGTGCTCTGTATGTCATTGAAGAAGGAAGGTAAAAAGGCATGTGGGGAGACATGGCTTCACCCTGAAGAGAGGGCACTCTGAAGCCAGGGAGAAGAGAGAAGGTGGGGGAAAGCACCTGTCAGGACAGGCTCAGATGGTGACAGGGTCGGAAGCTCGTGCTAAGACCCCAATTTCCCTCCACAGATGGACACCCCTGCTGCAGGTGTCTGCTCTCTACGAACCTCAGTTTCTTCACGTGTGCAACAACCCTGGCAGCCAGCCATTCTGAGCTTCTGTGAGCTGCAACCCCCGGAGGCATCAGAAACCGAGACGTGGGCTTGACGGGGGGCATGAGGGAGGCTCTGCCCTTCAGACCAGACCAGGCCCTGCTGAGGGGCAGGAGTGGCACCATCGGGCACTGACCCTGAGTTACCCTCACTCTTCCCAGGCTCCCCCGGGGCCCTGAGGTAGGGTGGGGTGCTCAACAGGCCTGCTAGGTGAGAACAGGTCCTGAGGAGGTTTAGGAAGGGTGTGGTGGGGAGGGCGTGCCGCTCAAACCCGGTGTGATCACTCCAGGGGGCACGCCTGCCAGCTTCCTCTGCGGTGCCAGACGGGGCAGGGCAGCTTCTCGCATCTTAGCAAGGAGCGAGGGGAGTTGGACACCCACTCCCTCACCATCCACCCAATGCCAGCTCACCAGCCCGGCCTTGCTGGGTGATGGACAAGGAGGGCCCGGGAGCCAAACCCAGCTGCCCAGAGCTGTGAGGACAGGAGTGTGGAACCTGTCCTCACAGGCCCAGCTGGCCAGAAGCCTGGTCTCCCTCGGCTGCCTTCCCCAGAAGGAGCAGGAGCAGACAACTGCCACAGGTGACTCACCAATGAGCTGTCTTGCCATTCCCACTCCCGGGGCCAGCCCAGGACAGCCCAGCTTATCTCCTGAGGGGGCTGGAAACCATCCCTCCTCACGGCCAGCTTCTCTGGGTGTCCAGCCCTGCTCCCCTGCTCTGTGCAACAATCAGGGTCCATGGCGGGGGGCGGGGGGGTGGGGTGCGGGCAGAGGGAGGCTGTGTTTGTAGCAGATCCAGGCACTCAGAGCAGATGTCTTTGTGAAAGCAGACCGAGGCCACAGGGGCCCAGACCTGGCCCGAGGTTTGCTGTCCTGCCCCCTCTCTCCTCCACAATGCCACACCCATTCTCCCTGAGTCCAGGGACGGAGTGGTCATTGTCATTTCTTCATCTCCTTCCATGACAGAGCTTAGACCCTTCTCAACGACCGAAGATGTGGGGCCCTGGGGAGTCCCAGTCCATTCACTCCCTCTGGGATGGAGCTCACGGTTAGAAAGTATTTCCTTTTGCTGAGTTACTGTCTACCTCTGTGGAATCCATTCCCAGCACTTCAAGAACTGCACAGCCCCTCCCCATCCCCATCTATAATTTTTGTTCTGAGCCAAATGCCCTCAGTTTTTCCAGTCATTCCTCCTGAGACTGGTTTTAAGACCGTTTGTCAGCTGGCCTGTGTCCTCTGGACACATTTCCATTTATCCACATTTCTCTTATAACACGGTGGGCACGACGCTTCAGCCGTGGCCAGGCCAGCATGGAGAGTGATACCAAGACCTCACGTCCTAGACTTGGGCATGATGCGGATGTGTGAGCTCTGCTGTCTTGCTGGCCTGCTCAGAACTCGGGGTCAGTGAGCATCTTCTTGGCATTTTTGGACCCATGTAGCTGTCTCACCAGGTCCATGTTGGACGGGTACGCACAGGTCACCCCTGCCTGCGTTACTGCTGATGCTTGGAGGCCCTCTGCCTGCCTTATGGGCAGTTCCCTGGCACATGACTCCCCATAGAGGGAGCCCCAAGGATCAGGCCTCTTAATAGGTTTTTACTTGTGGATTCCTTTCAGGGTCTGATGGGAAACTCCATCCTCTTTCTAGAAAAACGCACTTGCTCAAAGTTCTGCAAATGGCAGCAGGACTTTCTGCAGGCCACCCCTGGACCCAGGTTAAGAATTCCCATCTGGAAGCTGATGCCGGAAAAATGAACTCTGCGACAGCCTTCTGTTCAAACGATGGGCCCAGGGCAAAGTCAAAGAAATAACCTCCCAGTCCAGTGCTATGCTCAACAGCTCGCAAAGCATGTTCACATACATCCCCCCAGACAGACCCTCGGGTACAGATTATAATTGAACAAATGAGACACCGAGGTCCAGAGATGTGCAGTGACTTGCCCAAGGTCACACAGCCATTCTGGGCAGACTCCTCTACCCACACGGGGCCTCAGAGAAGCCCAACACAGTGGGGAAGACACAACGGAGAATCCACTCCTGCCCAGCCGAGTGGCTCAGTTGGTTGAGCATTGATCTGTGCACTGAAGGGTTGCCGGTTTGATTCCGGCTTAGTGTACATGCCTGGGTTGCAGACTTGATCCCAGGTGGGAGCATATATTGAAGGCAATTGATTGATGTCTCTCTCTCCCTCCCTCCCTCTCTCTAAGTAAGTCCTAGAGTGAGGATTAAAAGAAGAATCAGCTCCACTTGGCTACTGGGCACACTGGTCCTGGCCTCTGTGGTGAGCTGTGCTTTTAGCGGCCTCCTTCTTGGCAAAGGCAGAGAAGGGCTGTGTGTCAGGCTGTGGCTTGTGGGAGGGGAGGGACGAGAGCAGAACCAGGCCTGGAGCCTGAACCTCAGGGACCAAGGGGACCGAGAAAGAGGCTCCGGCCTCCACCTCTCCCAAGAGTGCAGACAGCTCTCTGGGCAGGAGCATACCCTCCCAGGAACAACATGTGGGGGGAGGGAGGTGGGGGGGGAAGGGAGTCAGGATACAGAGCACATCTGAGTGTATGGGTCTAACACAGGCACCAGAACTATTTGAGGTCAGTTTTTAAGTTTCCCAAAAATTCTTATTTCCTAAAACCCCCTCTTCTTGACCCAGAGAACTGCTCAGCCTGCGTAGGCAGCCCAGCTCACTCCCTGCAGGAAGCTTTCCGCAGGCCTTGTGGCCCAGGGCCTTGCTCCCTCCGATGGCCTGTTCAGACCCCACTCAGGCCTGTGTTCGGACCCCACTCGGGCCTGTGTTCAGACCCCACTCGGGCCTGTGTTCGGACCCCACTCAGGCCTGTGTTCAGACCCCACTCGGGCCTGTGTTCGGACCCCACTCGGGCCTGTGTTCGGACCCCACTCGGGCCTGTGTTCGGACCCCACTCGGGCCTGTGTTCGGACCCCACTCGGGCCTGTGTTCGGACCCCACTCGGGCCTGTGTTCGGACCCCACTCGGGCCTGTGTTCGGACCCCACTCGGGCCTGTGTTCGGACCCCACTCGGGCCTGTGTTCGGACCCCACTCGGGCCTGTGTTCGGACCCCACTCGGGCCTGTGTTCGGACCCCACTCGGGCCTGTGTTCAGACCCCACTCGGGCACTGTCTGGTCATTATCTGACTCCTCCGCTGGCAGCTGCAGCCCGAACTCAATGCCTCACCCCACCCCTGGCAAGTGAACTCTAGACACTAGAAATGACAGGCTATCTTTTGCCTCCACTTGTTCTGTGACTTCAAGCTGGATCCAAAGCCATGGTCAAAGCCAGCCAGGCCCCTCAACGTGTCCTTTAAAACCTTCTGAAGGAGCCCGGCCGGCGTGGCTCAGTGGTTGAGCATTGACCCATGACCCAGGAGATCATGGTTCAATTCCCCGTCAGGGCACATGCCCATCAATCAATGATGGAGGCAGCCCATCAATGATTCTCTCTCATCATTGATGTTTCTATCTCTCTCTGCTCTCTCTTCCTCTCTGAAATCAATAAAAACATTAAAAACAAAAAAGAAACCACCCTCTGAAGGAGCAGCTAACAGCTGTTTCCAGGCTCTGCTGGGTGAGGGAGAAGGTTCCGGAAACTGTCATTTCTGTCTTTCCTCCAACCAGGCTATTTCCCTTTGCTCCAAACAGTTGGCAAAAATGGGCAGAAGAGGAGTCAAGAGCTTGGAGCATTGCTCTGCCGACAGCTGGATGACCCTCTGTTCTCTATTGTTTTGTGGCCTGGGCCAGAGGCTGGGGAGTTGCGGGGGGGAGGGGGGGAGGGGGGAGGGGGGGAGGCGGAGGGGGGAAGGGGAAGGAGCTTAGGTTGTGTGGGGGGCTGCTGCTTGGGCCTTCAATTATTCACTCTTATCTCAATAAATTCATGTGTTCAGATTGATTTTGTGCATCTTGGACTTCCAGGCTCTGGAGGGCAGGAACCACATTTTACTCAATTCAGCATCTCCAGGGCCTGGTACGGTGCCAACTACCCAGTGGATGCTCAATACACATTGAAAAAAGCATGCACCGCAGCCTCCCCACCAGTCTTATTTCTGGGGCACCACTGTTTCCCTCGGTGGGAAGAGCTTCTTGGAGCCTCCCGTGCAGGTGCAAGGAGCTGGCGCCTCTCCTCTGGGCTGCTCCTGAGGCCAGTTGCTTGTGGCTGTTTATTTCCAGCCCCAAACGTGCTTCTTAGGTTTTCCTGCCCCCTGGCCTGAAGCCCTGCCCCGCCCCCAGCTTTAGCTGCGCAGCCTGCCCAGACGTTGATTCACCTCCCGCCAGCCCCCTGATAGACCTCCCCCACCGAAACCACAGCTATTTTTAGCAGAATCTCATGTTTTTGACATCCTCCTCCGCCCCCACCCACCCTTCCCTGGTGTCACTTCCCTCTTTTAATAACAACGACAACATTGAGGACGGTGTGTTTCACTGGCCTGTTTTGCTCCTGGGGGCTGTCTGGATTCCTTGGAAGGTGGTGACTCTTGGGCCCAGCTCCGGGAAGAGGTTTGTTCCCCCAGGTGGTCACCTGGGCCCTGAACAGCTAGAGGCCTGCCCTGTAGACACTCCCTTTCCTTATCGCTGTCCAGAACAGGGAATTCTCCCTCCTTTCCTAGGTCAGAATCCCGGTGTCTGTGACCCAAGTTCTTCTCAACCTCACCTAAGCCTTCCCTGCCCTTGGCGTTGCCAAACTTAGCAAATAAACATTCCGAACACCCATTTCAATGTGACTTTCAGGTAAACAACAGTTTTTCAGTTCAGCATGTCCCAGGCAATATACTAAAAAAGTATGTGTTGTTTCTCTGAAGTTCACATTTCAGTGGGCAGGCCTCCTGTGTTTTATCTGGCACCCCACCTGCTGGTGTTCCCTCTCACCTGGGAGCAGTTTGAGATGTTTTTGTGTCAGGATCCCTTTACACTCTTAAAAATCACTGCGGACACTCCAGCTTTTATGTGGGTGAGTTGACATTTATCATATTAGAAATTAAAGCAGAAATTAAAAAATACTATTAATTTATTAAAAAAAAACAGTAAAAACAAATAACTCATTACATGTTTATGTAAACAAAACCTTTTAGTGAAAAATAACTATATTTTCCAAAACAAAAACAATTAGTGAGAAGGACATTGTTCTACGTTTTTTTGCAAATGGCTTAATGAAAGAGACCTAGATTCTTTAAAATTTTTTTTTAAATTTTAAATTGTGGTAAAAACACTTTAAACGCTTTAACCACTTAAAAAATTGATTTGAGAGAGAGAGAGAAACATTGATTCTTGTTCCACTTATTTATGCATTCATTGGTTGATTCTTGTATGTGCCCTGACCAGGGTTCAACCAGCAATCTAACCAACTGAACTACCCAGCCTGGGCTAAGGTGTATCATCTTAACCATTTTTAAGTATACAGTAGGGTTAAGTATGTTCACAATGTTGGATTCTTCTATCTTCTTCAGCATTCCATGTGTTATAATATCACACACCATGAAGCCCTGGAACATTCCACTGTACACTCATGAGAGCATTAGTGTGAAAATGGCAAATAATGTTTTCACATTATTAGTAGGACAGTTTTGACTGTGCATATCCTCTGAAAGAATTTGGGGAACCCCCAAGGGTCCCTGGGTCACACTTCGAGAACCAGTGCTCTAGCACAATCCCAGAGACTTCAGTACCTGCTCCTTTCCCTCTTAACTTAACTAGGGGTGGGGATGGTGTTAACACTGCACACATCATTTAATGTGATTCCAAACTGGTTCTTATTTCTGAGATAGGTGGTGGGCTGGGAGGCTGGATCTTGACCAGTGCCTTAGTAAGGAAGAACAAATGGGTCTAGAAAGACTCTGAGCCAAGGGACCTATGCATGGGACACAGGTTGCAAAGTGCACCAAGCCAACTCAGGTGAGGAAGAGTGGCAATGGTCTCACCTTGAGGCTGTAAGAGGCATCTAAGAAGGCACCCCCCTCCAGGCAGGGAGAGAGAATGGATGAGCCTGGGGGTAGCTCTGGCTCCTTGGGAACAGGGTCAGTGAGCCAGCTGCTTGCTGCCCCACCCCACCCCCAACCATGGCTGGCAAGGTTAGGGGGAGCTGCCTGGCTCTCTCCCTCATTCCTACCTGGTGTGTATCATTCTGATCCTTGTTGTCATTTGTCACAAGGCTAAGTGGTACGAGTCTAGCTTTGGCTGTAAGGAAGGACAGCTGGACGGTCACATTTCAGCTGAGTGGCCTCAAGTGAGACCCTGCCTCCGGGCCTAGGCACCTAAAACCACCAGTCAGGCAAGCTTATCCCTTTACTGGCCAATCTAGTGACCAAAGAGTGGGGGCCCTCAACAGTCAGTGGTCTATCCCACATCCACACCAGTGGTCCCATTACAACCAAATCCAATGGGACTTGAGTGACTCACACATTTTCTGTACCAGACATACACCCTTAGCACACTTACCTCTGTGCCATTCATGACCACCCTGTAGGCGTTAGTTTATAGTTTCAACTTTATTGTATATGAATTCCTTCAGGGAGGGGACCATGCCTTTATTGTTTCTGTAGTTTTCATGGCACCTAGAACAATGGTAAGGTCTCAATACATGTTGACAGTTTATGAGGGGATGGGTTTTTACTGATTTAACTACTAGATTCCCCTTTATAAAGGGCTGGGGCCTGGGAAGTGGGTGGAGGCCATTTATTAAACATATATTGGGCACCTACTCTCACGCCTTAGGCTTTCTTTGTTGAGGTTGCACTGACACAGCGTGTTCCTGTGTCGTCCCATTTCATCCCTGCAGCCGCTGGACTGTGCAAGTGGACTGTGAAAGAGACCTTTGCAATGTGCTCTGCCTGATGGATGTGCTAAGCCAGGGAGGCTGTCTCTGTGGCACCAGATATGTGTGTGGGGTGCTGTCCAGGGCTGTGCTGGGCAAGGGTGTCCTGAATGCAGCTACCTGGTGTGTCCTGGCATGTCATGAAGACCATTCAGCTGGTGCTCCTTGCCCAGCTTTCATGCTCTGAGTGACCTTCCCACTGAACTTGAGCTTTCCCGTGTGTGAAATTGCCAATAGATAGTGAACGTGCTCATCAGCAAATCCAAGTATCTGGTTGGTTTGACAGCAGATAAGTCAATGAGCTGGCATTCTGATGGTACCTGTTCATCTCCTGGAGACTGTGTGTCTGCCCTGGGGTCTCCTACGCCTGTGGCAGGCAAGGCTTCTGAGCAGCAAAGTGAGGCGCGGACCCTGAGCTGAGAGAAGGTCTCAAGGAAACCTGTCACCATGTGGGGCTCTGTCAAAGGACCTGCCTGCCCTCCAATGGCTTTTCCATTCACAGAGAATTGGGCACCAGGCCTGCTGGCAGAGTGAGCCAGGAGCCTTTTAGTGGGAGGGGGGTCCATGCTAGGGCTGGGCTGCTGCTACCAGCCAGGGACCTGCCTGCTGGACATCAGAGTGATCCCTCAGGGATCAGGAAGACTGAGGCTCACAGGCCAGGCCAGGAGGTTGATGCACAGTCCACGGGGGGAGCTTTGAAAGGTCATTACACCTTTTCGCCAACTTCCAGGTGGGCAAGTGGTCAGTCCTGCTGCACTGATGAGGGTCCCACAGTCCAGAGCCTAGGCCAGTGGTCCCCAACCTTTTCTTGGCCACGCCCCACCTAAGCATCTCTAAAATACTGATTGCCCTCCCCCCACCGCCGTGACATAAAAGTCTCATTATTCAAAACGTGAACTCCTATTCTCATGGAGGAAGCCTAAAAGGCCATTAACTTGGTCTAAACAAGCTTCCAAAGAACATGGCATCCATGAAAGAGAAAAATAAAAGAACGAAAGGACAGTTGAAGTACCAAAGAAGAAATCCTAAGAAACTGTTAAAAAATAATATGAAGTGATATGAAAAAATAGCAAAGTTTCAAAACATATAATAGAGAACTGAAATGCATAAATATGTCACAATATGTATTTCTATACTGCACAGGAGGCCCCTAGAACCATAAGAAATGCAAAAAATTCACTGTTAACAACTCCTTCTCGAATTGCCCCCCTTAAAAATCAAATTGCCCCCCCTGTGGGGCGTGTGCTCCACGTTGGGAACCACTGGCCTAGGCCAATGCAGCCTGGAGCTGGGATTGTCACCAAGAGGAGAAAGTGGTGCAGAGCAGGGAGGAGGTGGGCCTGTGACTCTAAAGGCAGAGCTGACCACTTCCACCTGGACATGGAGTTTCGGCCTCTCGGGCTGGGAAAATCCTGGCTGGCTGTTTGTTTATCACGGAAGCTGAGTCAGGCTGACCCTATCTCCTAAAAAACTGCTGTTTTTAGAAGTCCATTAGTCAAGCCAGCCCGGCCCGCCTTCCTTTCCTCTGGGAATTTCTTTGGGGGAGGGCACAGAGGGGTGAGACTGGCCCTTTCCTGGAGGCCCAAACATGAAATCAGAGTTTTCACCCATTTATGGACTTGAAGCCCCTCCCCCACCCGAAGATAACTCATTTCTCCAGTGTGACCTAAGAGCCCCTCAGAGGGGATTGGGCGGAATTGAGAAGGTGGGATTAGCTCTGGAGAGGGTTGGAGACTGGACAGAGCAGGGAAGAGATGACTGATAAGCCTGGGGAATTCCTTTGCGAAACAGCAGGGAGGCCAGGGGAGAATTTTAGAGCCAAAGAAGGTAGAGTGTGTGTGTGTGTGTGTGTGTGTGTGAGAGAGAGAGAGAGAGAGAGAGAGAGAGAAACAGAGAGAGAGAGAGGGAGAAAAAGAGAGAGAGAGGGAGGATGGGAGGAAGGAAGGGAGAAAAGAAGGAGGGAAGGAAGGAAAGAATGGAGAAAGAAAGGAAGAAAGTGATCTGTATCCCAGATAGAAGCTGCCTGCGGGCAGAATGAAATTCCTCTAAATTCCTTTCTTTCTGTCAAAGGCCATTTGGATATTTATAACGTCCTTTGCAGGCCATACAAAATTATCAGCTTAAAAATTAGCCTTCTACATTTGGTCAAACTCACTCCTAAAGCCGTGGCAGAGCCAGACCAAAGGATTTCGAGGGCCTTATATGGCCCATAGGCAGTTCCCCATCCTGCAAAGGCAGCAGTCAGGGAGGCAGGTAAGGACCCTCAGCTGGAGTAAGTTCTTTTTTTTAATATATATAATTGATTTCAGAGAGTAAGGGAGAGGGAGAGCGAGATAGAAACATCATGATGAGAGAGAATCATTGATTGGCAGCCTCCTGCATGCCCCCTACTGGGGATCGAGCCCGTAACCCTTGACAGGAATCGAACCCAGGACCCTTCAGTCTGCAGACTGTTGCTCTATCCACTGAGGCAAACCAGCTAGGGCTGGAGTAAGTTCTCAGACTTCAGTGTGATCAGAGCCACTCGCCAGGCTTGTTAAAACGCTGATTCCCGGGCCGCGGTGGGCTGTGCTCAATCCCCAGTGACCTGAGGGAGGAAGTTCTGAGAGGCAGGAAGAAGCTTGGAGTTGGAGGGCTGGCTCATCCTCGGGGAGCCGGGTGACATTTCTAATGTTGTTATAAAACCTGCGAAAGCCTTTCAGGATGTGCAGCTGTGGAGTTTCAGAGCCAGAGGGTCTTGAGAAGCCGTTTAGTACAGCCCCAGCCCCTCATGGCATAGATGGGTAAACCGCGTCTCAGGAAAGTTCGACTATACGAAGGACCATTTCCCCCCAGCCTTCTGTCTTCCCTAAGAGGGAGCCCCTTGGTCTTCCTCAGAAGAAAGCCAACCCCAACCTGGCAAATTGCCTCCCCAGCTCAGCAACACCCACCTCCCCTACTAGCAAACTTCCACTAGCAACGTATCAGCCACGGAAGCAACTGTGTTCCTATTCAATAAAGTCCTAGACTCTACAACTCAGAAACTTCTGAGATCACCTAGTCCCACATTCCATCCCTAGCAGGAATTCCTTCTCACAATTCCTAAATCCCTATCTTCAATTCTCATCTCCTCAAATTGCAGATGCCTTATACATCTTATCGCCACTGGAGGCCTAAGTGCTCCCAGGCCCCCCCACCCCCACCCCCACACACAACCCTTCCTGGTCTCAGCTAATGGCCACTTCATCCTTCAAGTCCTTCAGGCCAAAGGTCATGGAGTTGACTTCCCACCCCCCAGCTATTCTTAAAAGCAAAAGTCAGATCATGCCACACCCCTTGTTCAAAACTGGCTCCCCATTTCGTTCAGAATAAAAGCCAGAGCCTGTCCAATGTGAGCTACTCCCCACCCCTCATCCCTCTTGACCCTCTCTCTCTCCATGCACTCTGCTCCGGCCTCACTGGCTGTTCTAGAACTTGCCCGACCTGCTCCCACCCGACAGTCTGTGCTTGGCTGTTCCCCCCATTGGAACACTGTTCCTCCAAATATCCGCATGGTTAGCTTCCTCCCCTCCACAGGTCTTTGCGCAAATGCCACATTCTCGGTGAGCCTTCCTCTGGTCATTCCTATTTGAAATTGTATTCCCTGTCCCCTCCATTCCAATGCCCCATCCTCATTCTCCTAATACTTACTGCCTGTTGATATAGTATATACTTTTTAAAGAGGATATTAAATTGTTTCTTGACTGCAGATGATAATAGATGCCACACAAGCTTTTTTCCCATCAATAACTGTGTCTGGTACTACAATTCAACTTAGATATATTGCATAGGATGTGCCAACATTCATTCATGACCAAATACACTTTTAATGGTGAACTCCAGGTCACAGCACAGTAACTGTCCATTCGACCACACCCAGGTTTCTGAAGACAGCGGCTTCTTGCCCCAGCATGCTGTGAATACATTTCAAATGGAAGCTAGCATCACCCTGAAGGAATTCTAACTTCACCTGATGACTTCAGAGTAGACAAACTTTACACAGCACATTTTTAAAAAGGCATTTATCAGCATCATGATCAGACGATTACATTTAGCAGTCAACAGCACAGGCACACAAAAAAATCTACATGAAAACCCTTTGTGGGAATGCTTCCCACTTTCCACTGAACAGAAATGAAAATAACCTGTTTCACAATTAGTCACAAACACAGTCCTCGTGGTTCTTGCCCTTTCACGTGAGTGGTGTCTAAACCATGTCTTCTTGGTAGCACGAGGCCCTGCCCCCTCTGAGCTGGGCTGCGTTCACAAATCGCTGTAAGCTGTGGCTGCCCTGGCCCTTCGCCGGCTCTCCTCTCCTGCTAAGCATTGTTTCTGGCAGCAATTCAAACCTTCGGCCACTGCCACAGCCACGGCCACGGCTACTGCTGCTGCCGGCACCGCCCAGCCACCTCGGTTGTGGGTTTGGCCAAGTGCGGCCTCCACCACCACAGGGGTCAGCGCTTCTGCCTCCCAGGTTTCCTCCTTTCATGGATCCAACATTTGAAGTTTAATTGTAATTGCCGAAATCATTGTAGCCTCTGCCCCCTCCCAAACCACTTCCCTCGTTACCAAATCCGTTACAGCCATCCCCATGCCGCCACCACCATATCCACCACCACCCGCTGCCACCTCTGAAGTTTCCTCCACGGCCAGAGTTGTCATTCCCACCAAAACCACCTCCACAAGCAACACCGAAGTTTCCAGAACCACTGTGGCCGAGGAAGCACTGGCCGTCTCTGCTTAGACGGGGCTCTGCGTACTCCACAGCCGTGGCATTCGCAGTGTGGTGCTTCCGAACGGCAGCCTTGTCTAGAGTCACGGTCAGCAAAGGTCACCCAAGCAAAGCCTCCTTCCTGCCACTGCCTCGGTCAGCCGTGATTTCAGTCACTTCATTCTTCCCACGCTGTTCAAACAGCCTCTCGGCGATGTTCTTCAGTTAAGCGGGCACCGGGTCTTTGAGAATTCTCTCTTGAGACAGCCCTCTCAGTCCCTCCCTCTTCCGTCCACCCCGTGTGGCCCTCACTCGTGGCTGCATCCACCTCCCCCACAGTGGCATCGTGACAAACCAGAGCCCCCGGAGCCCTTGGTGTTTGGGTCTCTCGTCCCCACAGCCTGTGAGCGTCCCCATGGCTCAGGATGGCTCCTCAGCGCCCATCGGCTGTTTCAAAGCTCAAAGCTCCGCTGAAGAGCTTTCCGCAGCTGTTCCAGCCCTTGGGGGGACTGACTTAGACATGAGGACCACGGGAGAGACGTCCATCGGCGGAACGTGATATACTATGTAGTTTACTTATCTATCACACCTATGGCTTTATCTTCCTCCACTAGAATGGAAGCCCCGTGGGGTGGAGATTGTTGTCAGTTTGTTCAATGAATCCTCAGTGTACAGGGTAGGCACTCAGTAAGTAATTACTTACGGAAGGAATGAATGGACACATCATGTAGCCAGCTGCCCTACAAGCGGAATCCTGGCTCTCAGGACCCCCTACCCAGGTCTCGGTCCTGCTCTCTGAGCCTTGAACCTACAAGTCTATTTCCTCTTTTCAGAAGACCACGCCTACCATCTATTATGTGGTTTCTCCTCCGTCTCCTCTTTTGCTTAAAAATGCCAAGCTCTTGCCGAAACCGGTTTGGCTCAGTGGATAGAGCGTCGGCCTGCAGACTGAAGGGTCCCAGGTTCGATTCCGGTCAAGGGCACGTACCTTGGTTGCGGGCACATCCCCAGTAGGAGGTGTGCAGGAGGCAGCTGATCGATGTTTCTCTCTCATCGATGTTTCTGACTCTCTATCCCTCTCTCTTCCTCTCTGTAAAAAATCAATAAAATATATTTTAAAAAAAAAAAATGCCAAGCTCTTCAGCTAATCCTTTGTCCTGGGTCCATCCTGGTCTTCAGTCCTCAGGACATGCTTCAACTGCCAGTCAGGTGTCAGATTCTGACTTGAGCTGACCCAGAAGCTCCAGCAGGATGTGGGCACTGTGCCTGGAGGGGAAGGTGTTCCCCACACAGCAGAGTCTGAGTCCCCATGCCCCTTCACTTGGGCCCACCAGGAGGGTCCAAGGCAGCCCTCTGAAGGGGTGGTCCTGACCTGGGGACAGGCTAACATGCCAGGGGGTGTCCCTCCTTCCACACAGAGGAGACTTGGTTCTACGAAGGGACTTCCACTCAGGGACAGCCTGGATGGACTTGCCCAGGAAAGGGCTGAGGACGGGAGAAGATTCTGACCAAGACATTTCTTGTCTTGGTTTCCGAGGGCCCTTTCCTGTCGCCCAACACTGGCCCTTGTCTTTGTCTGGGTTATTCACATTCCGGAAGCGCTCATGTGGCACTAAATATTCCTAGGACTCCAGCATTCTCCCCTGGGGTCCAGCGTCATCTCTCGGAGCCTGCTTCAGGAATGTTTTTGGTATGAAGCTTCGTGGCAGGTGAGGCGAAGGGCTGTGCTGCGTGGGATTCACAGCCCGCGTCCCGGTCTCTTTAGGGCGGAGTAATAGGTATTCTCTATCCACCCAGATTCTCCTTCCCTAGCAGGCTTCCCCCACATCACCCCCTCTGCCTGTGTGCCCTGCCAGCCCCGGGATTAGAAGGGGTTAAGCAAACAGGTCAGTAGGCGGACAGCTATCGCAGGATCTTTAAGTTCCTTCTTCCCTGAAATGCCAACTTCCCCCCTGCTGAGATAGTGCTAATGGGATGAGGCAGCAGGGACTATGGCCTCCTTCTCCCTCCTGCTCCCCCATTTTCTTTATGTGGCTGCCCTTCCTGCCAGTCCCTCCTCTCACTTTAGCTTCTCCCACTCACCCTCTTCTTTCCCAGCTTCCTTTGGGGCTTGTAGAGATAAGGGGAAGACATTTTTGTAGGAGGAACTACTATATATTTTCTACCTGGAAAAGAGCCTGGCATGTAATAAATGCTCAATAAATATTTGTAGTTCTATTCACTTATATTCTTGCTCTCAACTCTCCAATCCAATCCAGATAAAATGTACCCCCACCCCATCCCACTAAGATTTGGCATCCCACAGACCTGGATTTGAAGTCTGGTTTTCCCACTTGCTAAGTAGGCACGTTATTTAATGTTTTAATTTCTTCTTCTGTAATACGAGAATGAAGAAAATTGTATTGAATGAAATAACGCAACACAGTGCTTGACGCATAAGCACTTAATAAATGGTAGCCCCTATTATATTATTTTTTTAAAATATATTTTTGTTGCCGAAACCGGTTTGGCTCAGTGGATAGAGCGTCGGCCTGTGGACTGAAGGGTCCCAGGTTCGATTCCGGTCAAGGGCATGTACCTGGGTTGCGGGCACATCCCCAGTAGGAGGTGTGCAGGAGGCAGCTGATCGATGTTTCTCTCTCATCGATGTTTCTGACTCTCTATCCCTCTCCCTTCCTCTCTGTAAAATATCAATAAAATATATTTAAAAAATATATATATATATATTTGTTGATTTCAGAGAGGAAGGGAGAGAGAGAGAGAGATAGAAACATCAATGGTGAGAGAGAATCATTCCTGCACGCCCTCAAAGGGGGACCAAGCCTGCATCCCGGGCATGTGCCCTGACCTGGAATTGAACCGTGACCTCCTGGTTCATAGGTCGATGCTCAACCATAGGCCGGCCAGGCTGTAACCCCTATTATTATCTCCTAAGTTTCAGTTCTTTTTTCCATCATTCAAAGTCCCCTTCCACATTCTCTGAACTGACAATTTCTATGTTGAATTTTACTTATTTTTAAAAATCATTTTTATTTTTCAATTACAGGTATAAAAGGCTAATATGTGAAGTGTCCCCTCGGGATTTCGACTGGGAGTTCAATCACTTGCTATGATGTGCGCTGACCACCAGGGAGCAGCACGGAATGAAGGAAGTCCCCAGCTGGCAGCCAGAAGGCCCCAATTGGCCCTGATCACTGGCCAGGCCTAGGGACCCTACCCATGCATGAATTTCATGCACTGGGCCTCTAGTAATATTATATTAGATTCAGGTGTGCACTACAGTGATTAGATATTATACAACTTACTAAGTGATTATGCTGATAAATCTCATACTCATCTGACACTATACAAATACATTTTTATTGATTTCAGAGAGGAAGGGAGAGGGAGAGAGATATATAAACATCAATGATGAGAGAGAATCATTGATCAGCTGCCTCCTACACTCCCCACACTGGGATCAAGCCCACAACCTGGGGAATGTTGAGAAATCAGCTGACAGTCTAATGGGAACTCCCCTGTAGGTAATTAACTGGTTTTCTCTTGCTGCTATTAAGATTCTCTTTGTCTTTAAACTTTTGCATTTTAATTATGATGTATCTTGGTGTGGGCCTCTTTGGGTACATCTTGAACTCTCTGTGCTTCCTGGACTTGTATGTCTATTTCCTTCACCAGGTTAGGGGAGTTTTCTGTCATTGTTTTTCAAATAGGTTTTTAATTCCTTGCTGTCTCTCTTCTTCCAGCACCCCCATGATGCAAATATTGGTACGCTTGAAGTTGTCCCAGAGGCTCCTTACCCTGTCCTCATTCTTTTTGGAGGGGAGGGGGGGTTCTTTTTTCTTTTTGGGTAGTTTTTGCTTCCTTACATTCCAAATTGCTGATTTCATTCTTGGCTTCATCTACTCTAATGTTGATTCCCTGTAAATTATTCTTTATTTCAGTTAATGTATCCTTCATTTCTGACTGGTTCTTTTTTATGGTTTCCATGTCCTTTTCTACGCTGTTGAAGTTCTCACTAAGTTCATGGAGCATCCTAATAACCAGTGTTTTAAACTCTGCATCTAGTAGATTGCTTGTCTCCGTTTTGTTTCGTTCTTTTTCTGGACTTTTGTTCTGTTCTTTCATCTGGGCCATGTTTCTTTTCTCCTCATTTTAGCTGCCTCCCTGTATTTGTTTCTAGGTATTAGGTAGAGCTGCTATGTCTCCCAGACTTAGTCAAGTGGTTTAATGTAATAGGTGTCTTGTAGGGTCCAGTGGTGTAGCCTCCCTGGGCACTCCAGGTATATCCCTCCCCCCACCCCATGTGAGCTGTGTAAACCCTCCTATTGTAGTTGAGTTTTGATTAATGTTGGCATGTTAGGGGGAGGGGCCAATCAGCTGCAAAGACTGGCTGCGACCACTAACCACCAACCTCTGAGGAGAATCAACTGTGCAGGTGCCCACTCCACAGAGCTGGACTTACTTCAGCAGGGCTCTGTGCCTGCTGGGTCTGCCCCTTGAATATGTCACTTGCGGAGATGATTGGGTGATGCTCCGAAGCTGCCCACCAGGTGCACTAGCTTTTGGGCCTCCTGGAAGGTGCAAGCCAAGGTCAGCTGCTGCCTGTGTTCTGCCTGGGGTCACCTTGGAGGTGCTCAGGTGAGGCTCAAGGCTGTGAACCAAGTGTGGCTGCTGCTAGTGCCAGGCCTGGGGCCACTTAGTGAGAGGTATAGGGAATACTGAGGCCAGATGCTGCTTGTTTGAGAGATTTTAGGAAAGTCTGAAGCATGAGCCAAGACAGGCCATTTGTATTGAAAAGCCACTGGTGGGCACTCAGGTTGGGTGGGGCAGGTTCTCTGGGAATCACCAGGGCAGAGTGAACAGTGTGATCCAGGTTGATTGAGATTCAACTATGGAGCCCACCTGCTGGCTCTAGGAGGGTAATGGAGGGGGGGGGGTCTCTAGAAAGGAGCAATGGCCTCTGCCAGCACTTTTGTCGGCAGAAAGCTGCTCCCCTCCAGCTCTCCCCCTGATGCCAGACAATTCAGTTCCTCCCTATATGTTATTGGTGCCTTTTGAGTTGCTGCTTGAGCTCAGAGGGAGTGAGTCTGAATAAGTCTGTGTGTAGGCCCTTTAAGAGAAACTGCCTGGGACTCCAGATGTCCTCTGACTCACTGAGTTACAATCCCTGCTGGGTTTTATAACCAGAAGTTATGGGGACTTCTCTTCCTGGTACTGGAACCCTGGACTTGAGGGCCTGATGTGGGACTGGGGCCCCTCACTCCTCAATTTTTATCCATCACACATGGGTGTGGGACCAGCCCGTTCCGTTCTCCATCCTCCTACCAGTCTCAGTGAGGTTTCTTCTTTAATTCCCTAGTTGTCAGACTTGGATTCAGCCAGATTTCAGGCAGTTCTGAAAGATGGTTTTGTTCTGTAGTTTAGTTGTAATTTTGATGTGGTTGTGGGAGGAGGCGAATATCACATTTACCTACACCACCATCTTGACTGGAAGTCCGAATTTTACTTATTTTTACGCATGCCACCTTACTGTCCAATCTGCAGCCTCCTTGAGGCTAAGATCTTATGCATTGCACCAGAGATATAGCAATAACCTTTGTCTCCACAGAGCTTAGCAGAGAATAGGGCTGATTCCTAAGCTGAATGAATAAAGGAGTCAGCCAACTCTGCAGCTGAACTCTATGCTTCTTGAGTGTAAAAACCCGGCGTTCACCCGGAGTTTATAGCCCAGAGCTCCAGTCCTCAGTAGGACCTTGAAGATATCAGGCTGAAATATTCCAGGTAGTCTGAGCAATTTCTTGTTAGCTCTAGCATCTTGCCCCATACTTGCCTGGACTCCTCACTTATTCCCCAGACCCAGCGACTTTGCAGAGAAGGGGAGGGAAGATCTTGAGGCTCCGAGGCTCCACCCAGAAGAGCAGGTGTGCTGAGGAAAGGGAGCTGGAGCTGGCTAGGACTGGGGATGTGTTGGGGGTAGGGAGTAGGGCATAGGGAGGGAGCCTGCTTGAAGCTGGAGCCTTCAGGCTGCTTGCCTGCACTTTGTCCTTATTCTCCCTTTCATCTGTCCTCATGGAACCCTGGAGTTTCTCTAAGGAGCAGAGCGGGCTGGGCATGCTCTGCTGGGGGTTGAAGGACAGCCTTCGAGGGGGGGCATTCCAAGCATTCTTTATTTCACTAGGGGTCAGGCGGTGGGGGCAGAGTGGGGGCCCGCCCAACACTGAGTAAAGAGGATTTCTTTGGGGAGAGAATAAAGGCAGTGGGGGTGTCTTCAAGCAGCGGGGGACAGAACTGGGTGGGGGAGGGGTGGAAGAAGAGGCAGAGAAGGCTGGGGGCAGGGCTGGACAATCAGCCAAGCCTAGTTCTCCCTTTAGTGCCAATGATGGGAAGAGCAAATTGGGACCTTCAGCCCAGGGCTCCCCCACCTGCGTTTAACAGGGCAGAACTGGGAATGCAGGTATCTCAAGGAGCTTTTGGGGGCTACAGCTGGGTGTTTGTTGTTGGCTTGTTTTTATTAAGTAGCTTCTCTATTTCTCAGCAGGAGTGTGTTAAGGCTCAAAGATCTGTGCCCCACCTCCTCACAGAGAACAACAGAGGCTGTTTTCAATCGCAGTTCTGGTTTTTAATGGAGTGGTTCTTTTCCTGGCCACAGAGAAGGGAAGAGGGACCATCAGGTAGACTGAATCAGGGTGTGGATGAGGGAGCCAGAGAACTCCTCTGGCCAGTGCAACGGAACACGCGGATTTATAAAAGGGCCCCCTTCCCCATGATCAGTAGGGAATCACTGCAAAAATATTCCTCTGTACACAAAAGTTACACATATAGCGGACTTTCCAGAACACAGTATTCACAGTATAGAAAACAGCAAAATCCACTTTTTTAAGAACACAGAGCTTGAAAACATAAATAGGACATTCTAGGGTCCTGAAAACCCAGAGAAATAGGCACATCCATTCTCAGGAGCCGGAGCAGCTTAGAGGCCGGAGAAGGTCACAGAGCCGATGAGGTTCAAGGTGGGGTCCTGAGGCATCTGGGCCCCTTGAGATGAAGTCCAGTAGCAGCCTGAGCCTGTTCAAGTCTTTTAGATTCATAGCAGCGACGCCAGGAGGCCTGGGCCAGGCTTGAAGGACAGGAAAGGGGCGAGAGCCTTTGAGGAAACAGGTTGTGTGCTCTCTTACTGCTGGAGAAATAAGGACGGGCACACGCAGGAGACTGTCCGAGGATGTCCCAGGCACATAAGCGGTTTCCATATTCCAGTTTTAGTGCTGGGTGGGGATGGGGTGGGGATGTGGAGAGTTTCCATCCCTACCGTGGCGCAGGCACCATGCACAGCAAGGAAGGACATGGCTGCTGAAAAGAGTGCTGTGTACACGAGACAGAGAACCTGGACTTGGCCACAGGCCTTCCCTCTACTTCTCTACCCTTTTCCCCTCCTCTATCTTCTTGGTTCCACAGAGCTGAGGACATTGAACCCTCAATGCCTTTCACGTGCCCATTGTGCCCATATCCGTTCCTCCCCAGGACTAAACTGCCAACCATCTCAGCCTTCTGGGCTGGGATGCTGGTCCTAGGAGGCAGGGGAGAAGGTGTCTCCCCTCAGGGTGTTGCCAGGTGCATCTTAGAGCCTATCCGCTGGGGCGATGCCCCCCACCCCCTCAGCTGAGCTTTGAGCAGATGCCCAGGGCCTGTCGGTAGGCCTCCGTCACCTCCTGGCAGTCCATCAGGGAAAAGCAGCTTTCCCCCAGGGGGTCTTGCCTCCAGCGCCTCAGGCCCCTGCTTCCTGGGCCCTCTGAGGGGGGCTCCTCCAGCCCCGTGAGGTTGTCCACAGACACACAGCCCCGCAGCAGAGGCTCGGGGAACCGCTCAGGCAGGTCCAGCTGGTCAAAGGACTCGGAGGACAGGATGCTGTCCTCACTTACAGCTCCCGAGGGGCGGCTGGCCCTGGACGGAGGGCGGGGTGAGGCCAGTTCATTCAAGGAGCAGAAGGTGGCGGGCGTTGTGAGTTGCCGGGCCATGTGGGAGAACTTGCCGTTGTGTTTGAGGATGCCCTTGCGATGGTGGAGCAGCCCCGAGGCCTGGGGCGGCTTCTGCTCCACGGAGTCCCCGCCCATAAACACGTCCCCCGCATCCAGGAGCTCCCCAGAATCGCTGGGTTCAGGAGAGGAGTAGTACCCGGATTCCCGCTGCCGAGACTTCTTGAGGATGCCCTTCTTGGGGAGCAGGGGGGCAGCCTGCTCTGGGCCTGCGGGGGCCGGGCTGAGCTCAGAGTCCTCCCCCGCCCAATCCGAGGAGGCAGCGACCTTCTTCTTGAGAATGCCCTTTGGTAGTTTCAGGTTGTCCTTGCTGGGGCGAGGGGCAGTGTCATCAGCCGGGTCCCCCTGGAGAGACTGGGCCATGTCGTTCTCTTTGCGGGACTTCTTGAGTGAATGCTGGCGCTCCAGGCTGGGGGCCACGCTGCCCCCTCCAGGCGCGTGCTGCTTGAAGAAGCTGCACACCTTGGCCCCGTTCTCCAGGAGGGGGCGGGAGGACCGCCGGAGCCAGTCGGCCATGGAGGCCCGGCCAGAGTCACTGCCAGGGTGCCCTCCCTCATGCAGAGCCTCCTGCTGCCCCACACGGGTGGCATAGCCCCAGTTGACCCACCAGTGACTGGTTACATCCTCCAGGGTGGCCCGGCGGGTGGGGTTCACCATTAACAGCCACCGGATCAGGCCACAGGCGTCTGGAAGACAAAGACAAGGGGCTTCAGATTGGCAGCCATGAGAACGGGCACCCACCGCCCCTCTCACTGGCTTACCCCCACCTGTGCTAAGATACCACTCACTCCGGGGTAAGTTACGTTGACTCCCACTGAGGGCTCTACACACTCCCAAGCCCGGCCACCTCCCAGCCTCTGGCTCTTCTGGATGGACTCTGCCAATTTCCTCTCTCATGCCACGCCCCTCAGGGCTCGGGCCCCTTCATTAGCCTTGTTGTATGTGAGTGCATCCTCGTTCTCCCCAGAGATGCAACCCGCCGAGGATGTGGACTGTGCTGAAGGGTAAACCAAGGTTCTTACAATGTAGGTAGAAAGGACAAAAAGATTTCAAAGGATGAGGGCAAAAGCAGTGGAAAGTGAGACAACTAAAGCAAAAGGGATCTAAGTTAGACCTTAGGAAGTATTTCCCAAATACAACAGAGCATGTCCATAAGGGAAGGAAGAGATATCCCTCCTTTTCCAGGTCACAGACACTGGAGGCAGAGAGATAACAGCAGGAGGTGGTGGAGGGTCCTCTCATCTGCATGGGGTGTCCTCCTCACTCTGTTGCCACTAACTCCCGCCTCAGGAATTAGCTCAGGACACCAGGTCCTGGATGCGAACACCCATACGTCCCACTCACCTGAGGGTTTAGGTGGCTCCCGGTAGGCCCCGTTGCTGATCTGTTTCACCAGTGTCTTATGGTCTTGCCCGTCAAAGGGCATGGTGCCATGCACCAGGATGTACAGTAGAACACCCAGGGACCAGCTGTCCACCTGAGAGGGGACGGGGGGAGATCAGCAAGGATGCTGGAGGGCCTCCAGCCCCCCTTGCACACCAGAGAGAGAGGCCAGTGCATCTGAGGGTCACCTCCCTCTAGTATCTGGGGGCAAAGGGGGCAAAGGAGTGACGCTTCAGGAGGGACTGAGGCTCAGGGGAGAGGTGCTGTCCATCATCTCTCCTTGGCAGGGGCAGCCACAAACATGAGAGCAGTGGCGAGGCCATCCTTCGGGGACAGGAAGGGGTGGCTGGCTGGGTGCTGGGAAAGGTGATGGGAACCAGGAAGGTGAGCAGCACAGAACCAGACTGAGGGTCAAGAGATTTAAGTTCTTGTTCCAGTTTGGCCACTGCTGGCTACAGACCGGGCAAATCACTACTTTGGAGGAGTGGGGGTGAACGAACAGTGTTGAATTTTATGCTCTGCGGAGCTAAAGTCACACAGGAAATGCCTGAGGAGGCTGGTGGTGGAGGGCGGATACCCACCTCTGGGCCCGTGTAGGGCTTCCCGTTGACGATCTCGGGCGAGGCGTAGAGAGGGCTCCCGCAGAATGTCTGCAGGAACTTGCCTTGGTGGTAGAGGTTGGAGAGGCCAAAGTCAGCAATCTGCAGGGTGGGACAAACACGCAGGGTCACGCCAAGGCCTGGGATGGTCTGCTGCTTTCAGCCTGCCCCTCCCAGACCCTGGGGAAACCCAGGCCCCAGCAAGAGGAAAGGCTGCCCATGACTCCCACCCCACACTGGGCACTGTCAACCCAGCTCAGGCCCTGGAAGAAAGAGCCCTGTGGAAGTTGTGTCAATGAGCACTCCGGTAGAGGTGTGGGAGGGTTCCAGGGTCCTCACTGTTCCCAGGCTCCTCTGCTCATGCTTGTACTCCACCCCAGGCATATGCATCCCCCGGATCCAGCAGGCCCACCTCCCCTGGGAAGCCCTCCATTGCCCTGAGATCTTCTCCCCCGAAGCCCTACAGTTTCCAATGGCTTGCTATAGCCACTGCCTAAAGGGGTCCTCAAACTACGGCCCGCGGGCCACGTGCGGCCCGCCGAGGACATTTATCCGGCCCGCCGGGTGCCGCTGCCTGTCCTGCTTAGCAGCCAACTTGTCCCAGGCCCGCAGTGCGCATAGGAATTTGTTCATAGTTGTTTTTTTTTAAACTATAGTCCGGCCCTCCAACGGTCTGAGGGACAGTGAACTGGCCCCCTGTTTAAAAAGTTTGAGGACCCCTGGGGCCCTAGCAGTTCTGTCTCCTCATATTGCCACATCAATGCTCCCTGTGCGGACTTCCTTCTGTCTCCATCCCTCCCGCAGCTCCTAGCACAGGTGTGACCCATGAATGGGACTCAGTGGGAAGGTTGACCAGATGGAGGAGGAGACTCAACATCTCATGCCAGTGTCACGACCCTCAGCAGCATGCCACCCTAGCTCTGAGTAAGCACGCAAGGCTGGGCCGCCCTTCCTAGCAAAGGGTTTGTTTGTGTCCACACCCGGGCAGGATCATGGGGTCAGCCCAATATGGCTGAGAAGCAAAAGCGAGGACAGAACAAAGATCATGGTCAGAGTTATAGCCCAGGAGAGGGAATCTCTTCACAGGACTCCCTGAGCCATCTGATACTGAGGCTGTGAGAGGCCCCAAGTCCACCTCTTGTTCTCCAGAGAGACCTTTCCCCAACCAGCCTCTCAGCAGAGGCTGAGGCCAGTGCCCTTCTGCTCCTGACCTCTTCACCCCCAGCAGAGGGTCATGTGTGTCCAGGGTGGAGAGGGCCTGTTTATGAAACCCTGGCTCCTTCATTTATGGTTTTATTGGCCTCTTATCAAGCGGTTTCCAGTTGAAGCCCATAATGAGGCAGGTGATTGGTGCAGATGGAGAGTTTGTGCCAGTCCAGGGTTTATTGGCTCTGCTCCCCTCCCCCATCCCATACATCAAAGCAAGCTCCACCTGCTCCGGGAATTGGCTGGGAAGGGGGAATGAAGTCAGCACAGGGCACCTCAAAGCACAGGTCAGGAGCCACTGGAGAAAGGACTATGCCCTGAGTTCAAGAAGATTCTGAGGAAGTCTGAGTGCAGAGTCAGTGCTCTCCCAGGTACATGCAGGGGCCGGCCTGGCATCTCCCCCTTCCAGCGCTGTGATCTGAGTTTATCTCATCAGTGTGCCCTTCTCATTCCTAAATTAAACTGCTTAGGCTCAGGGAAGCAGAAGCTGCAGGAAGCTGGCGCTGGAAGGCCTGGCCTTTGGGGAAAAGTGCCAAAGGGTTACCTAACTGCAGCAGATTAACGTGTGCATGTGTGTGCGCATGTGTGCATGCATGCACATAGGCAGGGAGAACTAAGGCCATGGTCTGCTCCCTGCCAGTCCCAAATGAGCAAAAACTGCCCCTAGACCTAGACTTCCGTCAGTCTTGTGATGTCGAGAGCACTGGTTGTGGAGTCAGAAGACCTTGGTTCTAGCCCATGCTCAGCCTCTCGTTAGCCATAGAACCTTGTGCAAGTCACCCCTTATTTTGAAGCCTTGGTTTTCCATCCACAAAACAAAGTGGGAACCAACATGTAAGTTGGAGCTTGTTCGACTCCTCCTGGGACCCCCTAAGGGCTTAGAGATACTTGGCGAAAGGCTGCGGAAAGGCTGGGAGGAGTGGGAGCGGCTGGAAACAAGAAGTGGGCTCACCTTGATATTGCCATTGGCATCGAGGAGGATGTTCTCCAGCTTGAGATCCCGGTGGACAACCCCATTCTGAAAGAGGGAGGAGGAGGTTCAGGGGGAGGTCAGCAGGGAGGGCAGTGCATGAGGGCCTCGTCTGGAAAGTGAGGCAAACACAAGGCGATGGGGTGAAGGGGGCACAAGTAGGCTGGGAATACCCATGGTTATCACAGGCCCTTCCAGCCCTGGCCAAGGGACTCAGAGCCTAGTATCCCCTGGGCCGAGAGCCCAGAATCGAGTCTTGCCTCTGCCCATCTCCCTGTGTGATCCTGGAGAAATCTGGAATCTCTCTGGCCCAAACCAGCCCCGGAGCCCAGGGACCACCCCTCGGAGCAGGGCTGGGTGGGTAGAGGCCCACCTGGTGGCAATAGTGCACAGCGGAGACGATCTGCCGGAAGAAGTGACGGGCCTCGTGCTCGCTGAGCCGCTGCCGCTCACTGATGTAGTCATACAGGTCGCCCCGGCTGGCGTACTCCATGACAATCACAATCTTGCTGCTGTTCTCGAACACTGGGCAGAACAAGATGGGACATCAGGACCCTCCCGAGCACACTGCTCCCCCTGGGGGCCACTGGCCTCTCCCTGGCCCTGGACCAGACACCTCCCTCCAGAACCTTCCTCTAGGGATGTCTGTGATGGGGCAGGAGGGTGGCAAGTAAGGGCAGGAGAAGGACATCTGAAGTTCTCCACATCTTCCAGTATCAACTAGTTAAGGCCAAGGAAACTGGCTCACCCACCCTCTCTGGAAGTTCTGGCTTTTGTGGGTTCTTGAAACCACCTTGCAAGTTCCCAAAGGGCAGAGCCATCATTGGATGAGGATGGAAAGGCTGTCGGATTCAGAATTCGGTGCTTTTTGCTTTGGGACGTAGGGCAAATCTCTTCTAGACCCAGCAGTAAGAATGTCGGTTTGGGGTTGGAATCCTAGCCCCATAACTTACTAGCTGGCTGACCTTGGCAAGTTATTCAACCGGCGTGCCTCAGTTTCCTCATTTGAAGAGGGGGATGATAATGGCAACCTCTGAGGGCTGCGGTGAGAACTAGATAAAAGCCGGTGACAGCCAGGGGCTGGCTGAGCAAGCTGGCAGAGGGGCTGACATAAACAAGCCCTCAATACATGCCACCTACTGTTAGATTTATTAGCAGCGTCCTCCTATGTATAATATATATAATAATGCCCACACAGTGCCTGCCTTGAGGATCAGAAAAGGAACAGAAGTATATGTAAGTGGTTTGTACACTATAAAGTACACTGGAGAGCTGAGTATTCATCTCCCCCAACACCTTTGACTTCCCACCCAGAGTACTTCCAGGGCCTTGTCCACAGAAGCAAACAGTATATTTGGTAACTAATTGACTGGCTGGGCTCCTGGCAGTCAGCCTGCCCCATCTGGCTCATCAACCCGTATAGGAGGGGCCCTCTTGCCCCGTGAGGCCTTGTCCTGGCTCGAGCCCCCTGGAAAGGTAGGGAACGACTAGGTCACCAAACTGGCCCTTCAGCTGGATTGTGTCAGAACACGCATGGCCCTGACATTGCATCTTTGTGTCAAACAGGTCCTAGGAGTTGGGCTTGCTGGGCCAGCCCCGGGCTGCTGCTGTCTAGCAGGTGAGAGGGAGCTGAGGGAGGTGGCTTCTCCCAGGAGGAGTCCCAGCTCCCAGGCACTTGGATACATGGCCGGGAGGACTGAGCTTTTTCCCAGGGGAACATGAGTGAGTGGCCCTGATGGGTGGTGGCCCAGCCTCCTGGGGTGTGTCTAGCTGAGCCTCTCCCCCTGTGGTTCTCCATATCTCTGCAGCCTCTGTGCCATGAAATTGGGGGTCCAGAGCCAGCACATTCTGGACAGCAGCTAGGTCAGTCCCCCCACCCCCCAGTCCATACCTCCTGAAGGCTGTGGCAGGATGGGGATGGATCGGGAGAGCCCTGCCACACACACAGTAACTATGATGGCCCTACATCTGCAGAATTGGAAGGTGAAGGGGAAGCCACATCCTGAGCTTCAGAACTCAGTGCCCAGACCTGGCTGGGGATATGGGTGTGGGACATGCACCCATATGTACACACACACACACACACACACACACACACCGATCACCAAGCTCAGCCGGGCTTAACCAATACTCCGCCATGCCCACTCTTCCCTAGGGGAATACAAAGAGATACAATTGGCTTTCTCAGCTACTTGCCTGGGCTCCTGTGGGACAGGCTCAGGCCACAGGGCCACGTGAGTGGCTCTGCCCTTCGTCTTCCTATGATATAACCCAAGAGAGAAGACTTCTCTCATTTCCCACCAGGAATATTCAGATAGAGGGCAAAGCCATCGTCTCCCTCCCTCTGCTGCTTTCCCTTGGTCCCCTCTAACTGATATTATATAAAGGCTGGAAGCAGACAGATGTGTGTGGGAAGGTGTTCCCCCTCTTTCCCTTGTCCCCCCCTCCTCTTGCTTACTTTGTTGTCTGGGTCACAGGGAACAGGGCAGCTGGAGTGGAAAGCCACCACTGTTGTCAGAGCAAGAGGAGGCTGGGAAAGATGATAAGGAGAGGTGGGAGCCAGGCCCATGGCGGGAATGACTCTGAGGACAGGACAGGCCCTAGGAGTCTGGCTCTTAGCACCCATGCCCCCGAGGCAGGTGCAGGCCTCCATGTTTCAGTCTCCCCCGTATCGCGGAAGTTCTCACTGTGTTGGGGAGGTAGCGTTCAAGTACAGAAACCCTAACAATAACCACAAAAAGCCTACAATACACGGAGTTCCTCCCCTGAGCTGAGCACACGGTGACATTTTATTTGGCCTTTGCAGCTACCCTGTGACGTAGATGGGATTATCCCGTTTTACAAATGAGGAACTGAGGCCCACCCAGAAACTAAATTGAATAGTTGCCCAAGCCACACTGCTGAATTTCAAATCCAGCTTTTGTCCACTCTAAAGCCTGTGTCTCTTTTCTTTCTTTGTACCATCTGTTCTGACTGCTCCTAAACACACACACACACACACACACACACACACACCCAGGTTCAAACGCCTGCCTCTGTACCTTCGTGGATGGCAACGATGTGGGGGTGGTTGAGTGACGACATGATCTCAATCTCTCGCCGAATGTGCATCAGATCTTGCTCATCTTTGATTTTGTCTTTCCGGATCGACTTGATGGCCACCTGGGAACAGAGAATGTTGGAGAATGAAGAGAAAGGTCTGGCAGCTAACAGTGTCCCGGAGGACACTCTCCAAGTCCTGACTGTGGTCCGCCTGCTGCTGCTGCCAAGGCCACAGGATGCACCCAGGGATGCCACTCTGACCTCCACCAGGGAAGATGGCGGAGAGGCTGGAGAGCACCTTCTCTAGGTGTGGCCCACGCAGCAGGAAGGAGTAAGGACCAATGATGAACAAGGAAGGTAACAACCATTCGGAAGGCGGATGCTTTAGGATTTACACAGCAAATTTACCCTTCTACACCAGGAGGACAAGGATTTGCCCACCATTGGATCCCTGATGCCAAGCATAGTTGCTGGTCACACAGTAGGCACTGCATAACCATTTGTTGTGCTAGTAAATTAACGGGCCCTCCCAACAGCCCTGGGAGGTAGGCACAGAGAGTATCTTCATCCCCATTTACAGGCAAGGAAACTGGTACCCAGAGAGGTCAAGTGACCTGCTCAAAGTCATACTGTCACTAACTGGCACCGACCTGATGAACCTAGACAACATTATATTAAGTGAAGTAAGCCAGACACACAAGGCCAAATACCATACAAGTCTATTTATGTGAGGTGGCCAGAAGAGGGAAATGCACAGGACAGAAAGTAGAACAGAGGTTGCCAGGCAAAGGGACTGGTGGCGGGATGAGCAGCGACTGTCTAATGGGTACAGAGAGCTTCTGTCTGGAGTGATGAAACAATGTGAGGAATGCATAGTGGTGATGGTTGCACAACATTGTAACTGTACTGAATGTCACTGAATTGTACACTTAAATGCTTTAAATGGTAAATTTTATGTTATACATATTTTACCACAAAAAAATTATGAAAACAAAAATACCCCACACGGGTCTCTTGAGTCTAGGGAAGGAATGTCCCTCTCCCAGCAACCACATCCTCTGGGCTTTGCTATCTTGTCTGTAAAGGTGAACATCCCATAAAAGGACGAATGCTCCAGCTGGTTTTCATGCTCCAGCTGGTTTTCGTGGCAGGTCAGCAAGGGTGGAGGGAGGCGAGGGAGAATGAAGAAAGAGCTGCCAGATGCCCTTTCGGCAAAGCTCTGGAGACTGAGGGGTCTCCGTCCCCCTCTCTCTCCATCCCACGCAGGGCCAAGGTGACAGAAAGGGGAGAATCACAACTGTGCAGTGTGTGTGTGTGTGTGTGTGTGTGTGTGTGTGTGTGCGCGCGCGCACACAGAAGACACAGCCTGGGGAGCCAGGAGACCAGGGTCCTCCTCCAGGCTCTGTCACTGTCCCTATGGGCAGTCCCACCCCTTCTCAGAGCCTCAGCTTTCTTTTCAGTGAAACAAACAGGCTGAACGGACATGTGTGGTACTTTCCTGCTTTGGCTGTGAGATGAGCCACGCAAATGCCACAGCCGTAGAGGCTTGCCTTGCTGGCATTGGGTGCTGGGCAGGGGCGGGGTGTCACAGGGCTGGTCACTTCCTGTCAAGTCTGGTGCAGGGACACAAATGGTAAATACAAGACTTCCCCTTCAGGGAGACAGGCAAGTTAGGAGAAACCCCAAGGCACAGACTGAGGTAAACAGCTCCTCATTCAGTTTCCCAGGAGAGTTTCAAAAGGAGACAGAGAAAAGGAAACCACTTCTGGAAGGGAGGGGCCCCTAATCCCCCCTTTCACAGGCTCCGGAGGCAGACAATGGCTTCCTGCTCACAGGGACAGCGACAAGAATGCGGAACAGCCCCGCGTAATCCGTAAGAGGAGCTGCTGACAGTGCCCAGGGCCGTCACCCCGGCAACGGGCCATCGGCGTGCCCTCCTCCCTCCGTAAAAGAGCCAGGCCCAGCTCTCTGTGTCCCTGAGCAGGGCAGGGAGGACAATGGCAGCAGGAGGGACTGTCACCATGGAGCCTCCCGCCAAGATGCTGTTGAGGCCCACGCTGCAGCTGCAGGTGCTCGCTGCACACCCCCACCCCTTCTGCTCCAAACCACCCCGCGAGCTGTGCTGCAAAATCCCTGATTTAGAATTGGACAGGGGGTGGGGATAGGGACAAAGGGGCTGGAATCCTCCATCAGCTCTGAGGTTTCAGCCTGGAGCGCGGCTTCCGCACACCTCTCTCCCCAGGCCCCTCTCCTCTCCCGGAAGATACGATTTTATGGACTAATTCTTTCCTCTCTAAATGTCTGCACTTTAATAATCGGACAATGGATAAAGTACTATGTACTCTTCAGATAAAGGGCCATAAAAACCTATTAACAGATAGTAAAAAATCATACATGAATCACATAACTTGATAATGAGACAGAACTATTTGAGGGCTTAAGATGCACACATGAAAAGGCTAAGCACATTTTGGATGTATAATTGTGTACACACAAACAAATACAACAATGAGAGAAACCATCCTAGGCTTAGGAGGCAGAGCTCTCAGAACGACAAGACCTAAAAGAAAGGAGGCCCCCCCGCCCCCCCCCGAATAAAGGGGTCTGAGCCGTGCTAGAAACAGCACTCTGATGGATAGAGAGAGGGTACAAGTCAGACCTTGAGATCCATTTCTCTAAAATTTGGAAGCCTATGGCTCTAAATCAGAATTGTTAACCTCCATGGACAGTCCCATCCTCCTGTTAGCATATGCTCTGGCCTCGGGGGCGGGGGGAGGGCAAGGACCCCAATCATCTACATTAGGTCTTAGGAGAGCACACTGTGGCTGGCACTTCCCAGGAAAGAAACAAGTAATGTCAGCAGGCCTCCACCAGTCCCTAAGCAGGTGACAAACCAGAAGAGCAAGATGTCAGTGCCCTGGTGAGGCTGGGCCACTGTTCCTCAACCTATCCCATGAGAAGGGCCCCTAGCTACCTGCTGGCTAGCTTAACAAAGTAGATCAGATGTAGCCAAAGCTCAGGCCTAGACAGAGTTCCGCAATCGAAAGTACTCAACAATTGTTTACTGGTGAACACAAATCGCAATCTAGATAGACTGGTGAGGTCATTGGGCTGATCCCTGACTGATGGGGGCAGTGCCAGGTAAGATTTTCTGCCTTTCTTCCTGGGCATGGGTGGAGAGGCAACCTCTGCTACAAGCACTAATTTGGAGGGACCTTTGTTCTCCATCTGCAAGGTAGTTGAGCAACCACTCTCTAGAATAAAAACACACTGACTGGAGCTGAATGGATCACCCAGAGGTAGAGAGATCACATGCCCAGGGACAATCCTGATTCATCCCAGCAATATTACTAACAGGGACCCCTTCCTCTCCAAAGTACCCAGGTTTAGATAACATAGTATGCGGCCACTCTACTCAGAGGGAACAGGGAACCCAGACACAACAATTATATTAATGGACATGTGAACACTAGGTCTGTGGAGTGGGTGTCAGGAGCTCAGGTATCTCTATTTGCCACTACTGAACTCTGCAACTCAAGACAAGTCACTTAAATAATCTGGTCAACTGGTCTGGCTGGTTTTATTGTCCTCATTTGAAAAATGAAAGGTAATTTATTCTCCAAACACTTGCTGAACACCTACTATGTGCCTGGTGCTATGTGAGGTGTTGGGGATTTAGACAGCAATTAGACAGTCCCTCTGCCAAGGTCTTCAGTCCAGCGGTAGGACTGGCAATGAACATCAACTCCAGTTGAGTGTGATGAGTGTGAAAACGGAGGCCCCTGCCTGCCAGGGGCTCCAGGAGCACTGGAGGAGCTTCCTTTACCTGGAGGAGCGGGGAGAAAACTGCTTTAGATCTTGACAGATGAGTGGGGTTTGCCAAGCCAAGGAGGGCAGGCTAGGGAGGGGCAACAGGGGCATGCCAGGCAGAGAGAAATGTTTGAGCAAAGGCCAGAAAGAAAGGGACCATTCACAAATTTGCACACCAGGATCTCTAAGCTCCCCTCCAAACGCCAGCATTGTCTGCTGAGCGTCTTCAGAAATGGGTCACCTGCTACTATGCCAGGAAGGTGCTAGCCAAGGATTGTTATAAAGAGCTTGTTCCGAGGCCCTATGCTATATCTCTGTTAACCTGCCTGAGCACAGTTCCTTCTGATACCAGCCCAGTGATTTTCTCGCTCCTGTGGCCCTACAGGGCTAATTCCCTACAAATGGCAAACACTGCAGGAAAGGTGCACTGACTCTTTGAAGGCTCCCTGGTACATCAAGGCAGAGTCAGGATCCAAGAGGGAGAGGTGTTCCCTGGAGAAGCTGCCATCTCAAAAGACAAAAGATCCTTGCAGATGTCGCGCCTTGCCTCCAGCTCCCTACCTCCCACCCCTGGAGAAGGGAATGCCCCACACCCTGCCTTGGGCCAAGCTGTACACTATCACCAGCCACCCCCATCCCACTTACACAAACACTGGAGAGATGGGTGCTGGGGTTCAATTGGTTAAACACTGCCCCTACCCACCCCCCAACTCAGATCAGAAATGATCTGGATTCAGGAGAGGATGGCAGAAAGGTCTTAGAAAAACAAGATCTAAAGATGCTGGTTCCAGGTCCCAGGAAAGAGGGTGCAAACTGGGCATCTCTGGTCATAGCTATTGCCAGGAGTTGGAGCCAAGGTCCTTGGCTCCTCTCTGACCTTTCACGAAGCAGCTGCCATCTGGGAGGTGGGGAAGGAGATGGAGGATGACCCACTTAGATAATGGAGGAGAGGTTGAGCTGGGCTGGGCTGGGCAGAGTGGGGATGGGCCTAGAGTGTGGGGGCTCACCATCCCACCAAGCTTGCCAGAGAACCAGCCAGGGAGAGGAATGGGCTCCAGGAATGAGGGGAATCTGAGCTGCTTCCCCTAAACCACATACTGTGCCCACCCCTCCTTGCCACCCTCCTGCCCACTCTGCCAGGTTGCTGGGCAAGGCACTTCCCTGCCCAGCTCTCTTGTGTGGTTTGGCCAGAGCCCAAGGACAAGAGTCGCCTGCAGCCGGAGCCTCCTCTCTGCTGCTGAGCAGGCAGGTGCAGGAGGCGCTGGGAGGGCAGCTGGCCAGGTGGGAGCCCTTCTCTGGAGTAGGGGCTGAAGCAGAGACTAGGACTTTGAACAAAGCAGAGACCAAAGTGGTTAGGCTTAAAGAAGCTGAGCACAGCCCAGTGTCTTGCTCAGGGCAGAGAGACCCAGGATGGATGCCTCCCGGAGAGGGGAGGGTCTAGTCAAAGCAGCCTCGCTGGGATGACACTGTATCAGCTACTGTGCTCAGCACTTCACCATATATTATCTTATTTAATCCTATGAGAATACCATGCAGTAGGAGTTACTATAACCCCACTTTACAGATAAGGAGACTGAGGTACAGAGAGGTCACAGAGCTGGTGAGCAATAGAGGCAGGATTTTGAACCCATGCACTCTGACTCTGAGTTAAGCAGCCTTCCTGACAGGTAAAAACCAGGAATGCAGTGTAGTTTACCCAACCAGGATCCTTCATAGGCAGCGTGTGTGTGTGGGAGTTGGTTCTCAGTGATCCTCCAACCCTCGGCACTGCCTGAAGCGCTGAGAAAGGTGACTGGAGCAGACTGTTGGAATGACAAAACACACTGAGCCAGGCCGGGCCCAACTGAAGGCCAACTCCCAGACCAAGACTCAGTAGTGGTGATCTAGGAATTGGGGTGGTCAGATCGGGGGCCTATGTTGTAGGCATGCTACTAACCAGCCATAGAACAAGTCTCATCTCCTCTCTGGGCCTCAGTATCCCCATCTGTCAATGAAGGAATAGGAACATCTCAGTCATTTTCAAATCCCAACAAACCATTTAATATATCAGACAGAAGCACCTCTGCTCCAGATCACCAGCCATTTGGACCCCCCTCATGTTCCTCATGAAAGCCCTTGGAGGTTAAGACATCCATGCAGATCATCCCAAAGGCTCTGGTCAACTCTACCAGCAGGTGTTTTTCTCTTTAGGGGGAGAGGGATTGAGGGAGCTGGGAGGGTCACAGGAGGAAATGTCATCGGGATACCAGGAATGTACTTGGAGACTAGAAGATCCAGAGCAAATATTTGTTTTTCCTTTGATGCTCTCCTGGAGTAGCCATTAGTTCTGCCCACCTGCCCCTCCCTCCGGACAGTCCCATCAAGCCCCTGATAATCTCATCTAGGCAGGCTGGGGATGGGAAAAGGTCTGTAAAAGTGGAGAGAAAATTGGGATGGGAGTCACCCAGCAGGTTTTCCTCTGAATTTAGTCTCTACCAATAATCTCAGTTCATTTTGAGGGGGGTTTGGGTGGCTCCCATGTCCTCTCTCCCATTGAAGATCCTGACGTTGGTCTGTCTTCAGGGGGGACAGTGAAGAGGCAGGAATGAGGGTGGGGTGGGGAAGAGGACTCCTCTCCAGAATTGAGGAACCATTAGCACAGCAGGTAGCTGCTCCACAAGGAGAAGAGAGACTCTGAGCAAGTGCCCAGCAGAAGCACAGAATGGTCTACGGATCAGGGAGGTTCGGAACAGGTCCCATTCCTACAGATCTCAGCTCCCTGCATACAACAAAAGGCATGGGGTGGGGAGTACCTTCTGGAGTCAGTGTTCTGATTTAACAAGAGCCGGAATCCCTGCCTACAGACACTGAGATCTGAAAACTGAAAACTGGTTTATCTAATTCCAGAATCAATAAGATCTCTCTATTGCTCCCTCCCTCCCCACCTTCCGCCCCCTCTCTCCTATATGCAGTGACCTGTCAAAAGCCTGATGGGATCTCTAAACTTAAATCTCAGTTTCCCAGTTTTTGGGGCCTCCAGGCCCCCCAACCCAATCTGCACCCCCCCCCCCCCCCGCCAATCAGCTATTTTCCAGCTAAGCCCCTGACAAAGCCTGGGCCCAGGAGTCTGAAGCCTGGAGCCTCACCAGGCCCTCACACTTTATAGAAAGAGAAAGAAAAGGAAAGTCAGGAAGTACATGATTGCCCAATAGCTGTAACCTGGCAGCAGGCAACAGGGGACCATGCCAGGCATTAGCAGAAAAAACATACTCAGTCCTATTGATGGGGCCATAAATCCATCCCCTTTTGCCAGCATCCACTCTCCTTCACCAATGAGATGACTTCTTGAATTTCAAACCAGCTACTGGCTGCTAAAGCAAACAATCTGGGTAGGCGACTGCAGCCATAGCCGATAGGGCAAACCATGGCCACACACACACACACACACACACACACACACACACACACCTGTGCTTCCATGGCTACACACACACACACACACACACACACACACATGCACACACACACACACACACCTGTGCTTCCACACATCTCATAACCAGCACCCAATTGGATTTGGCAAAACAATCCCTAGAGCACCTGCCCTAAAAGGCTTGTTAAAATACAGACTATTTGGTCCCATCCTGGATCTTCAGAATAAAACCCTGTGGGTGTGGAACCAGAGAATAAGGATTTCAAACAAGCACCCCAGTTGACTCCTGTGCATATTAAACTCCAGTTTGAAAACCACTGTTAACTAACTTTCGGCAAGCTTGCCACTCTTTCATTCAGGGTTGGCCTTCCAGATATAAGCATCAGTTCTCACCGTGGTTTCTTCATGTCAGAACAATTTACATTCCCACTTACTTCTCATTCAATCCTCATAGCAGCTTGTGAGGGAGGCTGAGGTTTCTCCGTATTTGCAGAAGGGGAAACTGAGCATACCGAGATAAATTAATTGCTCAAGGTTCCACAGATTACTACTACTATTACTACAATATGTGCACACACACACCCCAAATTAACAGGACACCTTTCTGAAAAGGCCTTAGACCCAAAGGAATCTTGGGGCACAGTGGACCTTGCACCAGACCCTGGTTTCACATGTCTCAGAAAAAAAACCTCATCATATTGCTGGTGTTGCTTAGTGGTTGAGTGTTGACCTATGAACCAGGAGGTCAGAGTTGGATCCTAGCCAGGGCACTTGCCCAGGTTTTGGTTTCGATCCCTAGTAGGGGGTGTACAGGGGTAGCCTATCAATGATTCCCTTTCATCGTTGATGTTTCTATCTCTCTCTCCCTCTCATTCTCTGAAATCAATAAAAATATATTTTAAAAAAACTCATCATACAGACACTTCGCCTCACTCTTAGATTTAGAAAGGACTTAAGTGTTCAACCCACCCCCACTCCACCCCTGTGCAGATCTCTGTAGTGTGCTGGGCTGCCAGACTCATAGAACTGAGTCGAAAACTGGAGGCCTCACTCATTCATCCAAACACACACATTTACTGGTACTAACCCCCTACTAGGATCGGGTGCCTTCTACTTCCTCTTCCCATTCCACTCTATTGGAAGTCTGTTCCAAGCAAAATCCAACTGAAGTTCCCATCTTCTTTAGGGGGACCTCTCATCTCTAAGGACGCTATTAGACTTCTAGGCACCCTGCACCAACTGCCCGCCTCACTAACTGGCCATCGTCACATGCTGTCCGGTGTTGCTGGGGTTCTCAGGTCCACGACCATTGTCCGTACAACCGTGGACAGACACATCTGCGATAAACACCACCACCGCCCCGTCCCCGCAATCTCAGCGTGGTAAAGACTGGATGAAGGGGGCCACTCCCCGGAGCAAGGCTCTAGCCCCCCGCCCAGCCCGAGCCGCCCGCCCGCCGGCCGGCGCCGCGGAGGGAGCCGCACTCACCAGGCGCCCCGAGCTCTCCCGCGCTTTCTTCACTTTGCCGTAGGTGCCCTTGCCCAGGGTCTCCAGGAACTCGTAGCGGTGCCGCAGGTTGTGCTTGTGGTGGTGCCGCTTCACCGCCTGCTTCTTCATCACAGGCTTGGGCGACTTGAGCCCGTCGGCCAGGGCGGCGGCCGCCGGAGGAGCCGGGCCGGGACGCCGAGGGAGAGCCAGCGACTCCATGACGAGCAGGAGCTGAGAGAAGGCGGAGTAGGGGGTCGGCTGCGGGGGTAGAACTAGAGCACACGTCCCGCACCCCGCACGGGAGCCCACCGCCGCCTCAGAGCGCGCGTCCAGGCACCGCATTCCAACTTGTTATAAATGCCCCGAGCCCGAGGTCCTGGCCACACCCCCCACGCCCATTGGCCCGCTCGCCGGCTTTGTGTGACAGGGGCCGCCCTCATTGGTTCGCCCAGGCCTCCGGCCCCGCCTCCCCTCTCCGCGCTGCTTGGAAAGGTGTCAATGGGGCCCCGCCCACACCCACCCGCGCAACCCTCGCAGGGACAGGCCCGGCCTTAAACCAGCGGTCGCCAGCCTTTCGGACCGGACCACCGGTTGGCGACCGCTGGACTAAAGGACACCGGTGGACGCTGCTGGGTGGGTTGTCTGGAAACTTTGAAGGGCCCTGGAACTGCTCTTGCCTCTGAGTGGCGCTTGGTCCTGATTGGGGTCACCTGTTGTCCTTCTATTGTGCTGTGTTCTCAATGAGCAAGGGGCAATCTGACAGGACTAGAAGTCACCCAAGTACTTCGCTATCCTAGTAATTTGCATCTCTCAAGCCAAAATCTATAAAGTCACTTACCATTCTTTAAGACAAAGGGAAAAGGAGGATGGGATGGGATAGAGGTAGGCTCCAGCTACGTGGGAAAAAATAAAATTACACTCCCATTACTTAATTTGTATCTCTAAATTCTTCAATAGTTGTCTCTCCAAGGTTTTCCTCTCTTCGATTTTGGAGTCCGGAGTACTGATGGTAGGTCATAGCACCAGGTCCATGCGGAGTGTCATTTAGAGTGAAATCAGGTTCTCCTCCTCCCCTAACATTTCCCCTTGAGTCTTCATGATAACCCAATCCTGCGAAGAAACTGGGGCCAGACCCCCAGGAGGATGGTGCCTTCAGCTGTGTCTTCAGGGCATGCTGAGGATCAAGAGGGACTAGATCCTGAGCGACTGAGTTTTGTATTTGGTGTCTGCCTACTTTTTTACTTCCACTGATGCTCTGATCCGTTCTAGTGGGAGTTAAGGATGGAGAATGGGGCCCTTTGCCCCATTGTGGCTGGAGAAGATCCACTTACGCAGTAAATCCACCCCCTTTCCCAAATCTGAAAGGCCGTAGGAGCGGGGAGCCAGTGTGGCACTCTTCCCTCTACTGGCCTCCCCTCTTGCTCTGGGTTGTCTTCGAAAACAGAATGCGGCCCAGGTGACAGTTCCCCTGACCTGCTGTTTCCTTTCTCCCTTGAGATCTGCATCCATCCCTAGGGGCTCAGCTAGCTGGGATCATGCAGATGGATAAGGGCTCTCAAGTGGAAGTATGGGTACTATAAGAGCAAGCACAGGGCCCAGTGTTGGGAGACCTCAGTTCTAGTCCTGACATACCAACCAGTTCTGGGGCCTTTTACCAATCACTTATTCATTCTACAGATATTTGGTGCTGGGCCTATGGATCTGATGGTGACAAGTTAGACATGGTCTCTGTCATTAGAAAATTCTCAGTCTAGTGAGAAAAAAACAAGCAAATCTTAGAGGAAGATGTGTCCAGATGGGGGAAACGAATATCCTTGGGGTGTGTAACAGGAGGGCGCCCTTAGACCAGACAGGAGGAGGTTGGTCAGGAGCAGCTTCCTGCATACAGGGTCTTTTAAGCTGAGACCAGATGGGTGTGAGAAACAAATCAACATTCCCTCATAAGTAAGATGAAAGAATTATACAGATGAGCCTAAGGTTCTCTTTCATGCTCAGACTCCTATGAATGCTTCCAGGTGTCCCCAACCCCAAAGGACACTCAATAGACGCTATGAACCAAGGGAATGCAATGGAATTGAAAGGCTAAAGTGAAAGCAACTGCAGATGAGCGATTTCCTTCCCTCCATTATCAGCGAAACTGTGATGGCAGTGGGGGGTCGATCTCCCTTCCCTGTTGCCTCTTCCCCACCCCCACTTCAGCTTCCTTTGACCAGAATGTGAATCTCCATTTAGGGGCAAACTGTGGTTGACCAGACACCTCAGAGAAAAGCGATCTCCCCTGTTCCCGCCAAGCGGCAGCCTGACAGCTCCTGTGGGGCTGCAGGACAGAGCTTTAGTGACACGTGCATCTGGCTGATGTCTGTCCACAGCAAACAGGCAAGGGAGGCAGACAAACAGACATGCGACTCGGAAATGATCTTAACTGCTGAAACTCAACTCTCAAATTCCTTAGAGGGAGACCTGAATGCCTGATAGGGAATCTAATTACGTCAGGTGACTCAGCTGCCAGCAGATCCTGGGGAATTCCTGGGCCATGTGCTCCGAAATGCGGGAATCTGGGCTGAGCTATTTCCAGCCTGCCTGTCCCACTGTCCAGTCCTAGGAGGAGGAAGCCTACCGCCCCCACCCCCATGCTGACATTTAATCACTGATCGAAGTCAGAAGGGCTCAGTCTAGTGAGAAATAAACAAGCAAATCTTATCTGGGGATAACCATTCATTGGGCCTACTAGGTGCCACACGGGGAAAACTATTAGGACCAAGTGTGTGTCCCAGTCCTTACACATGTGGCAATTTGTGTGTCTGTGTGGATCTGGACTCGTGAAGGGAGTGTTAAAATTCAGTTCAGGGTAAGGACTGCAGTGATATGTGGAGTGCAGGGTGCTTGCAGGAGGGCAGGTGAGGGACACCAAGGTCGGGCTTTGGGGGTGAGGTGGGAGTGGGGAGTAAGACAGGTCGCATGAAAAAGAAATTCTCTGGAGTCTTGAGGGGTGCCTAAGAACTAGCTCCCCGCTCTCAGGAAGTTACCGTTTAATAAGGGAAATAAGATAAACACACAATTTACTGTATAATTCAAGACAGAAAGTGGGAAGACTCTCAAGAAAGGTACAAAGTGCCATGTGGGGCTTAAAGGATGGGTCTTTAAGGGGTTTGAGGGAGGGCCTCACAGGAAGCAGATTGGGCGTTGGAGGGGTGCCCTCTTGGAGGGAAGGTGGGATTCGGTAAACTGAGGAAAAGCCTTCAGGGCTGGGGTGGAGTGGGGTGTGAGGTGTGGGAGCGTGGGGCGGAGATGCTGAGAGTGGTGGGGATAGGAAAGACAGTAGAGAAGGGCCAGCTGAGTGCTCTCTGTATCTGATGAGCTAACGCCTCCCTTGGAATTTGCCTTCGTCTAGATGTCCGAGCCCCTCTCCCCTTTTCTCTGGAAAATGGGCTGCTGCAGGCTGGGGGCTCAGCTTACCATCAACTTTCACCTTGAGACCTCAACTATTTAATTCCCTTTTCCCAGAACTCTGAGGGTGAGTGCCAGCCCTCAGTCACCCCGGGTAGTGAACTGTACCACCTTTAAGGTGCTGCCCTTCCCTTCTCAGGGCCTGGCGGAACTGCCTAGATAGGAACCTGCCGGTTAGAAGAGGTGGGCGCCAAAGGAGAGGGTTGTAGATCTTGGAACTATTTGGGCAAATTGGGATTGCTGACTCAATGCTGCCCTCTTCTGCCCAAAGTAAGTCTAGCAAATTTTATGGGATGTCCAAAGCCTGTAGCACAACTTGGGGTCCCTTAGGCAATTTGTTCCTTCAAGGATTCAATCATTGGTTCATTCATTCATTCAGGAAGTATGTACTGAGCAACTACAATAACAGTTATAATAATAAATCTAACATTTACTGAGCCAGCCCTGGTTCTGAGTGAGCATTTTGGATCCAGTGTCATGCCCTACACCACCCTCCCCTAGCTGGGAGTAACGGAGCGGAGCGGGAGGCAAACCCTGCCAGTCCAATGTCACAGCTTGTTCCTAAGGATTGCATTGCTTTGTAATGCCCAACTGGGCTGGAGAAACACAAGATGGAACTAGTGAGCTGCTTACAATCTAAATCCTAGCAAGGCTTACCAGGAATTTAGGGGGATTTTGTGCTGCAAATACCAAAAACCGTCCCCAAGCTCCTGATTGCAATGGGAACTTCATGTTATTCACTGTCCAGGCCCAGGAGGGATGTGACCCACGAAGAAGCTAGCTCTTCTCCCCAAGCCAGAGAGTTCCCTGTCTCCCCCACTGAAGCGGCAGGAAGAACACACACAGATGGACGGAAGTCAGGAGTCCTGGGTTCCAGCTCCTTTTTTTATTAACCACCAACCCACACTGTAGTCATGGCCAAGGACTTTCACTCTTGGGGGCAGTTTCCTCATCTATAAAAAGGTATGTGGCCCTAGCCGGTTTTGCTCAGTGGGTAGAGCGTCAGCCTGCGGACTCAAGGGTCCCAGGTTCGTTTCTGGCCAAGGGCACATGTCCAGGTTGCAGGCTCGATTCCCCGGTGGGGGGCGTGCAGGAGGCAGTCAATCAATTATTCTCTCTCATCATTGATGTTCCTATTTCTCTCTCCCTCTCCCTTCCCCTCTGAAATCAATAAAAATAATTTTTTTTAAAAAAAGGCATTTGGATAAATCAACTGCGTGTTCCATTTCCACTCAGCTGTAACTTCTCTGCAATGTCTAAGTAGGAACACATTAGACATCTCAGTCACTCAGCTCTTTTGTTCACCTGGTAACTGATCCCTTCACTAGTAGATTCAGGAGCCATTCCCTCTCCCACCCCCAGACTTGCATGATGGGGGTGCTCTGCTCTGCCACTGATTGGCTATGACTGTCTTCCCTCGGCAACTCTGTAGATGAGAATGATTCTCGCAATACAGCTAATCCACGGTGTGCTAACCACTGTATGAATGAGTTCAATCCTCACCGCAACTGTAAGAAGTGGGTGATTATCTTCATTCCACAGATGAGAGAACTGAGACCCCGAGAAACTAGGTAACTGCCTCTGGGGATCACGAAGCTGGCAAGTAGTGGAGCCAGATCGAAGCCCTGGCCACCTGGCCCCAGAAACAGTGCTCTCAGCCATCATGCTTTGGCTTAGAGTCTTCTTGATTTGCTCAAGTCTCAAGTAGGCCATGCTTCTTTTTAAAATATTTTTATTGATTTCAGAGAGGAAGGGAGAGGGAGAGAGAGAGATATAGAAACATCAGCGATGAGAGAGGATCATTGATCGGCTGCCTCCTGCAGCCCCCTACTGGGGATAGAGCCCGCCACCCAGGCATGTGCCCTTGACTGGAATCGAACCTGGGACCCTTCAGTTCATAGGCCAATGCTCTATCCAGTGAGCCAAACCGGCTCGGGCTAGACCACGCTTTTTGATGTCCCAGTTTACTCACCCTGCAATGTGGCTCATGACCGCCTTGTGGGCTTGCTGTGGGATGTCAGGAGATGTGAAGCCTGCCCCCATCGTGTCAGATTGATGGTTTCCTATAGTCTGCTTGGGGTCTCCTCAGGGCTCTTGTCCCCCCAAGTCTCCTCCCCCAATCCTGGCAGAGATCCAGTGTGTGTGTGTTGTGGGGAGGGCGGCTATGACGGCAAGGGGCTTATCAGACTCCCTAAGCTACAGCTGCTATGACTGGGACAGAGGACAGTTACGATAAGCTCAGAGCTAGGAAGTGACCGTGAAAACTGGCCACGGCTGGAGTTGTGTGTGTGGGAGGAGGGAGCAGCCTGACGTGGCGGAGGAGAGAAAAGGCCTTTGAACTACTCTCAGAGCTGTTTTTGACATGCCAGACAAGGGGATTCTGAGAGATGGGAGGTGGGGCGGGTGGATATTTGTGTAGATTTAGTCTAGGGCTTCGGGTCAGTGGTTTTGAAAGGATCTCCTCATCTCATTGTTAATGGCAAAACCAAAAGGTCTTTGTCTTGTTCTGGCCCTCACTCCTGTGTCCAGTCCTGGTCTCTGAGGTGTGTACCTCGTGCTGTGGGGAGGGAAGGGGGAACCTATGCTCACGGCTGGGGTAAAGGTTTCATGGCTCATCCACCGGGCACCAGGAGTCACCACGTGCTTTCCACTTACTAACGCTGCTGTACGATTGCTGGAAGTCATCTGGGATCCTTGATGGACTGAGATGGGGTGTAAATAAATATAAATAAAGACAACCCTTCATCTTTACGGGGGTCAACACTTTCACATCCACTATTTTATTGATCCTCCACTAACCCTGTGAAGCGGGGGCCTTGGGTTAGATGCTGGGATACAGGATCTGTTGATATGGATGAGGCAGGGGGTACATGAGTCTCAGAGTAGAAGTCAGAGGGTGGGGTTCTACATCCAGTCTGTCCCTTGCTGGCCACTTGATGGGGGCAGATGTCTCAGTCTCCCTGGTCCTTAGGTCCTCAATGATCAAAGGGGACCCTGCACAGGGGGCTCTCTGTAAATTGTTAAAGGCTCCCAGCAGCCCGGGGGTTATGGCGGTGGGTACTGGGCTCAGGGCTCAGGACTTCATACTCCCTTGAAGGGGCTGAGTGTCTTCTTCCTCCGGGTTCTGCTTCCACAGCTGCCAGCGAGGACAGGGCAGGGCAGGGCATGGGCTGTGTGCCCAGGAGGGAGCGAGGGAGGTCTGCCCAGTGCTGCTGCCCTGCCCTGGGCCTGGCTCCCACTGGCAATCTCCCTTGGCCTCCCAAGCTGGTCCTGGCCTGGAAATCCCAAGCAAAGCACATTCTTCAGCCAGGTCACCAGCTCCTGGCCGTGTTAAGGGAAAGTGGGAGGCAGCATTTCTCTTGGCCCTGAGTGACACTGGCACAGATGGGTGCTGGGGCTGTAGCCTGGATCAATAGGCTGGCTGTCTCCCCCCCAACCCCCGCCCCACAGTATATAAAAAGCCCCATCTTTCCCCCCCAACCCCCCCCCACAGTATATAAAAAGCCCCATCTTTCCCCCCCAACCCCCTCCCACAGTATATAAAAAGCCCTATCTTTCCCCCCACCCCCCACAGTATATAAAAAGCCCCATCTTGACTTATGGCACTCCTGTCAGAGCCCACAGCAAAGAGAGGGTAGCCCATCCCTAGGCAGGAGGTTTAAAATACTGCTAATTCCTGGATCCGATCCTGTGCCAGCCACGGGCTATAGATGGTCCGGGAGGTTCCGCCCAATGTCCCATGTGGATGAAGTCTAGACTCCTTAAGGCCCATGTTGATGTGCCCGCCTGCAATGACAACCCCATCTCCTTAGACTCTCCAGGTGGTGCTGCCCGCCCCCCCACCACACCCGGTAAATCAAACCCTTTTCCCAGTGGGCTTGTGAACCCCTTTACCCCTCCCTCAACAACAAAAATAACAATGGAGCTCCCCACCCAATGTAAGTGAATTGTTTTATGTGAAGTAGGGGGCTCATAACCTCATAGTGAGGCCTTCTTTTGCCCAGTTGACAAATAAGGAAACTGAGGCTCCCAAGATCAATGAGCACAAGACGATCATGATTCAACCCCTCTCTCTTGCGACTCTCCTCCCGGCCTGGCTGGTCTCCCTCTTCTATCAGAGTGCAGCTTGAGATTTGTTTCCTGGAACCCTGCCCTGACATCCACAGCTTGGCTGGGCTCTCTGTAGCCACCATGGGCGAGTCGCTTCTGGGCTGTGCTAGCAAAGGCTGACAGCGATCGCGTCTCATTAAATAGTAACTGCAGATTTAGTCCCATCTGCCTCTCCAGGCTGCAACTCCTGGGCGGCAGGAAGCTGGCATCGGGTACTGAGCCAGGCACAGGATAGGCGCCCAGGGTTAAACAAAGCACGGGAATAGCCAGTGGAAGGAGAGAGCGAGAAGGGAACTGTCCTTGGAGATTAGTGTAGGACTGTGCTATGCTCTATGTTCACGTTACCCCTTCCCAATCTTTCCTTGTCAATCCTCATACTAATTCCTTGGGAGGTTTGACATTTGGGACCTAAAGCGAGGCTAGTGCAGTTGATTTTCTTGATTTTCCCAGGTGCTATTTCATTGGAGGCAATGCAGTGTGGTCCTAAGTTTTAGAATCAGACCTCGTTCGGTCCCTTACCAGCTTGTGACCTTGGACAAGGTACATAACCTCTTTGAGCCTTAGTTTTCTAATCCACAGGATGGGACAGTCCTACTTGCCTCACAGAGGGGATCTGAGGAGGAAGCAGGGCTCTACCACCTTGTGCGATGGCATCATAGTGGCTTTGTTTTACAGATTGGGGCGTGAAGGCAAGAAAGGGATGGGAACTTCCCAGAGTAGATGGTGACAGGAAAGCCTGTTGGAGGTGGGGCAGAGGAGTCAGGCCTGGAGCCATACCATCCAACCCTAGATCCTGAGCTGCCTCCATGGCACCGTGCGGTATGGCCATGCAGTTTGCCAATGCACGTTTTCTACTTCCCTGGCACCCCCAGTCTTCCCAGAATGGACCTCCACGAGGTGAGTCCTCAGAAGATACCAGCTTTGGCCCTGGGTGGCCCTCACAGTGGCTAATCCCCCATTCTCATGATGGGAAGAACCTTTTAGGGTTGCCTGTATCCCTAAGGTTTCGACCATCTTAACACAATTCAGTCCCATCCACGGATCTGGTACCATTTTGTGCACATGGAAAGCCCCATACACCCCACCCACACACGTGCTAGGCTTGGCTTCCTCTAGGAAAGAGTGTGGGAACCCCTTTCTTGGGGAGGGTGGTGAGGACAGTGCAGAAATGGAAGTGGCCTGGGGAGACCAAACCAGGGCTTCCCTTAATGAGCTGTTCCACCCTCAGTATCTGCAGCTCCTTAGCCCCGTGTTCTAACAGTTATTCCAGGGGGCTGAGCTGAAAGAGGGGTGTCCAGAATCAATAGAAAAGGCCTCTCTGCCGTCGGCTCACCAGGGGGCACCCTTGGCTACAGGATGCCTCTAGCTGGGTGGGAAGGCAAGGCAGGGCCAGCAGGTGGCAGTACCCTCCTAGGGACCATGTAAGGACAAAGGCCAGGTGCCAGAGGAGAAAAGGCCCAGCTCTGAAAGTCCCAGGTTCCACTTATGCAGCTTAGGAGTCACCGCCTCTGGGAGGCGACTCCCAGAGTCCCTGCCCCAGATCCAGGCCGGGGGGGGGGGGGGGGGCCTTCTCCCCCTGTTCCTGCCTCACGAGAAGCCACGGAACATCAGCGTGGTGTTCTCTGGCTCCCCCGCAGCCGCGCAGGAGCAGTCTTTTTTCATGTCTGTATCCCTGGTGCTAGCACAGCTTTTAAAAATCACTGGGAATCAGAAAGAGGTGCTCTGCAAGCTGAAAGGAGGCATGTTCTTCAGGTTCTGGGGCCAGGCAGAAACGAGCTGAAGCTGAATGAGTGGAAGCTGGATGTGAGGAGTAACCTGAAGCAGTCGGTTACTGAAGGCAACCTTTTCTCAACACATCCGTGGAGCCTCCATTCTTTCGAAAAGGAAGCGAGGCTGTTTTACTAGAGGTGAGGTGCCTGGTTGGGGGAGTGCTGGCTTGAAAGCGGAACCTCTTCAGAGGGAACAGCCAGGAATAGATGGTCCCTTGGGACCCTCTTTAGCCTGAGAATGTCAGAGGGAGTGTTTCATGGGGTCCCCCTCTAACCATCAAGACACCAGTCTACCCCACCCCTGTACCAAGATGCCAGGGAAGATAGGAATATAGATTTTTAATCATTGTGCTGCTGCAGATAACCGGAGTGCAATTAATCCATCCTTTGTGGATTCGGATGCCACAGTGTAAATGAGGTTTCACACAGAAACACTCTGGGGCTATTGGTGACAGAAGGGCCAGGCCTCTGGTCGGCGGAAGGGGTGGCAGAAGGAGAAACAGTGAGGAGAGGAGTGGGGAGCAGAGCCTGGGTGGAGTTGGCTCCTTCCCCAGCATCACATTCCCATCGAGGACCCTGGAGAGGCCTGGATCCTTCCTGGCCAAGGCTGCCAACAGGGATCAGTCCATGACTTCACTTCCAAAGCTGCCTCTGAGGCCAATTCTTGCTGCGGAGACAAGGTCCAGGGCAGGCTCACTGTTGACCACCAAATGGGGAAGGGATGTAGGCCAAGGGAGAGAAGAGGCATTTGGGAACCCCCAACCCTTCTCCATTTTCCATCCTAAGAGACCCTCAAACTCGTTGAGAACTGGGGAAGGACAACGGCAGCAGCTCATCCTCTGGAGATGGGGAGAGGTGGGACTCAGAGAGGGGCAGGTAGCGGAGACTCCTGTGCATTTCTCTGCCTGAGCAGTAAGTGGGGACTCTCCTCCAAGGTCCGCTGAGCTCCAACCAGGGGCTGGAGGTCATTAGGACTTCCTACAGTTTCCTAGGAGTTGGTAGGACGAGGAGGTAGAGAGGTCATTTAAGCCCCAGAGCCTGGCCCCACTGGCTGCTGATAGGAGCTGGCCTCTGGGAAGTAGCCCAAACTGCTTTGACAAGACCACGCCTCTTGTCAAGAGTCAGGTGATCCGGTCCAGGGCAAAGGCGCCGGGCCCAGGACAGCTAGGAGTCAGAGACACACAGGGCTTCTACCGCGTCACTCAGACCCTGGTTGACGCCCCCCACAGCCAGGAGGCAGTTCTTGACGACAATGCTGGAGCAGGCACAGCGGGGCGTGGGCATGGCTGGGAGCACCTCCCACTTGCTCTTCCCTGGGTGGAACGCCTCTGCCGTCTCCAGGACAGTGGGTTGGTTCCCTGAAAGGGAACCGGAACGTACAAAGGAGTCCAGCCACCCATCCATGCCTTGCAGTCACCCCACCTCCCTCGCTCCCACTAGTAGAAGCCAAGCAACCTCAACTTCCTTGGCTGCCCCTCCCTACCACTCTGCCCTCCCTGCTTCCCATCTTTTCATGAGTAAGCTTTCTTTCCCCGATCTCCTGCTTTTACCAGAAGTTTCTAGACACTGTTACCCCCCTGCCTTGTACGAAAAGCAGCCCACGTGGTCTAGGTCACACTGTGCTCCTTTTACGAAGTAGTGAAATGGAGTCTGTCCACGCTGAGTGAACGCTGGATGCCTGGAAGGACGCTGCCCATATATCTCTCCCCTGTTGCTGCTGGGGTTCTGCCTCTGGGCGGGAGGGTAATACAGCAAGTCCTGAATTCATCACACTAACATGTGTGATCTAATTGCTTCCTGTTCCATGATAGAGCTGGGAATCCAGGGAGAAGATGTGGTCAGAGAGGACCAAGGCCAATCCCCGCCACACTTCTGCCTCTGTCACTCCCAGGGGTCTGTGCTGAGCACCCGAGTTACATGGTCATCAGTATGCTGCCTGTGCTCTCTGGGCCTCAGTGTCCCTTGAGTAAGTGGACAGAAAGACTACATCGGGGCCCACGTGTGGACACGTGAAGTCCAGGCTAGGAGAAAGGGAGTGTTGTGAATTCTTTGGAATAAAGCAGAGGCAGGCCCTCTCCTGTTTGGCTCAGTGGATAGAGCGTCGGCCCGCGGACTGAAGGGTCCTGGGTTCGATTCCGGTTAAGGGCATGTACCTTGGTTGCAGGCTTGATTCCCCAGTGGGGGTTGTGCAGGAGGCAGCTGATCGATGATTCTCTCTCTCGATATTTCTAACTCTCTATTCCTATCCCTTCCTCTCTATAAAAAAATCAATAAAATATATTTAAAAAAAAAAAAAAAAGCAGAGGCGGGCAGAGTGCAAGGAGCCAGCTCCTTCTCCTGCTCATGCAGAGTGCCAACGATCCACCCAGCACCAGAACCCCAGTACCAGCCTGAAGCCCCATCCTTACCAAGTCCTCCGGCCACTATGACCCGCCCACTCAGAGAGCCAGCCACAAAGTCTGCTCGGCGCTTCTTGAGGAAGAAGGAGCGTTCCATCTTCAGCCATCCCCCTGCAGACCATGGGACAATACAGAGAGAATTAGATGCGACCCCAGCACCCCTAATACACACTGAGTCCCAAACAGCTCTCCACTCCACTTACACAATGCCTCCTGCTGTTTGAATGAACACTCTCTGTGGCTAACACCCTCTCGCAAGTCTGCTGCAGTCCTAGGAACTATGATCCCCTACAACAAACTACTTGCTCTACCTCTGATCTCACAGGCTCTAAGCTGGGAAAAAAGCTAAGGAGAGGCAGTGAGCATAGGGGTCAGGATCCTTCGGATTCTCTATGATGATTCACGTGGCCCTGCCTGGATGTTGTAAGAAGAGACAATGGGTGGCAAAGGCTTTGATAAAAACAAAACCAACCCACCAAAGGGCGCTCAGTACAGATGAAAGAATTTGGTCTAAAAGAATCCCTGAATGGAGAGGGGTGTTTAGACGTCTGAAAGGCTCACCCAGCTGGGCAAGTGGCCCTGGGAGTGCGGATGGGAGAGAGGTACGGTGGGGGGGGAGGGGGTCAGCCAGAGACAGATGGCACCCAGCTCACCCTGTTCCATGTCAAACATGTCCATAGTCCGGAGGAACTTGGGTTGCCGGTAGAGCCGGCCCTGCCGCAGGCCTCCCAGGCTGTACAAGCGGTCGTCCAAGGTCACGAAGCTGGAGAAGGCCCGTTTACAGGGAATGTTGGGGAACTTGGTCCAGGAGCGAGTCTCAATGTCAAAGACCTCGAAGGCGTTGACTGCATACTTGGACTGTCGTCCTCCTGGAGACCAGAGCAGGGTGGGGATGGGCGGAGGAGTAAGCCCCTGAGGACTGGCCTGGGCTTCCCTTTCTGACTGTTACCTAGTCATAGAGGAGCTCCCTGAGGGACGGGGCAGCATGCTTTCCCCCTAGTGCCAAGGAGATGCTCAACACACAAGGAGATGCTTCCCGGGGGAACTGACCGGAAGGAGGGAAGGAACGCCTGATGTGGGACAGACAACCCGTCCTTACCCAGCACATAGATCTTGGAACCTCTAAGGAAGGAGGTGGCCGCGTATCGCGGAGTGGGCATGGGTGCTAGTGACACCCACATGTCCTTGAGCATGTCATAGTGTTGAAGGTGGTTGTGCGGACGAAGGTCCAGGCCCATCCCGCCTGCCGCGTATACTCGGTAATCTAAGGAGAAAGGCCACATGCAACCCCTGGCTCAGCTCACAGACACCATGAGACAGTCCCACCTGTGCTCATCACCTATCATAACCAGGTTCTGGTAACTCCCTGAACCCCAGCAATCAAGCCAGGCCCCGGCTCCCACCCACTGCTCTGGCCGAATGAGACACACACACACAGGAGGGTTGAGGCAACATTGAAAAGACCCTGCTGTAGTTGAGCCTGGGTCTCCTGGAAGCCATGTCAGGCCTGCATGCCTTAGCTACCTTGTGTCCAGCTGTTAGCTAAGCCTGAAACACCAGGCCTCATGTAGGGCAGATTGCGGTGGAGTCTAGACCTGGACAATCCTCTGCAGGTCTGGTCCCCTCCATTCTCCTTCCTGGGAAGTCAGAGGGACTGGGAAGAGGAGTGACGTGGCTCTGATACCACCCCAGAAGTGGCCTGGCCCAGGTACTCTGAGACTGGAACTCTCTACAACTAGCAGGAGCCTTTGGAAATGAGGTCAGCCCTGCTGTCATTGGCCTTGTGGGACACTGGACTGCTGCTGGTTCTTCCATTTTCTGCCACCCCCATGGGGTCTGCAGAGCCACTGCACTCCCCGCTCCCCTCCCCTCCCCACTATCTTCCTTCACAAACTGGGAAGCCTGTGGGCTCCAGGAGGCACTGCACTGAGCTAGGGGTGTATGAGGGCGAGGCTCGGAGGAGAGAAAACTAGCCCCTTCGAGAAGCTGCCGGGCAGTGAGCTGGACGCTCTGGGAGAGCAGCTCTCCCTCATGCTCTACTGCTCTGGGCTGCAGGTGTCTTTTCAAGGCGCTTCTCTGCCATTGTACCTGAGAGGATGGGCAAGGCATCCATGTGTCCCTGGGCCTCGCCCCAGTACCTCCTGCAGCCTGTCAGAGGGACAGCCCCCCACAGGGCTATTTCCCTGGAGCCCACTCCCACCTCTCAGGAGCCAGTCCTCCCCACATACATCTGGCTCTCAGAGGCCTTTGTTCTTCAAGAGTATTTCAGGGATGAGTACTATTTCCTTCTACTTTCTCATCCTACTGGGGGGAAAAAACCAACCAAACCAAACCAAAACCCCAACCCTAGCCTGAGGCGAGGAGATGGAGCCTGCTAATGAATTTACCTTCTATAAGCTCCACCGCTCCCAGCCCTGTGCCGCCTGGAACACACCTGCAGCTGGGAATCCTCCAGTCCCCTCCACTCATTCCTTCAGACTCACCTGGGGTCCCTGAACACCCAGGATGGGCTGAGAGCACCTGCTCAGTGCTTCCATGACACTTGCATCAGTCTAGGCACCACACGCTCCTGAAATAATCTTCGTCTATTTCTTCCAATAGATTGTAGGTCCTTGAGAATTCGTTAATCTGTGACCCCAGCATCAGGTACAATGCCTGGCATGCAGGCATATAAATGCTTTTTAATTAACTGATGAACCCGTTCGGTGCCACAGTTAAGAGCATAGACTCCATCATCATTTACTGTGCAACTTTGGCAAGTTTTTTAACCTCTCTGGGCCTCCCATTGCTTCTCTCTAAAATGAGGATAAAAATAGCACTCACCTCATCAAACAGGTTGTGAGGATCAAAGATGCTAATACATATAAAACACCTATGGTAAGGGTTCGATAAGTGTTAGTTCTTAATCTTTTAGCACCATTTATTGAGTCGTGGGGATAAGCATGGGCCTCCATGCCTTCCATCTTCTTACTGGGAGTCTGTGGAGGGTCCACTGACCATTGTGCCCTGAAGGATTCTGGGCTAGAGTTTCTCTCTGGTCACCTTCATTGGTCAGACCTGGGTTCCTGAAGGCAGAGACCAGACCTGCATCTTTCTCTCCTCCCTGGGACCTAGACCTGTGGCAGGGACAGAGCAGGTGCCCGGGGGATACTGGTGCCTACTCTACCGTAGACCCAGCAGGCAGCTGGATGCTTTTGCCAGAGCGGGAGGGAAGGTTGCATCCCATTAAGTCTGTCTGGATTTGGACTATCCTCATTCCTATTGGGCCACTTCCCACAAAACCCTTTATGTTTTAACAAAAGGGACTTTTGGAGCTCCCTCTATGTTCTGGGCTGTTCCAAGCCAGAAGCGAAGGGAAGTAGAGGCTTGGAGAAAATGAAATGAGAATCATAAAACCACGTGGTCAGCACACCATGCCCTGAGACCTCAAGGTGGGTAAGATGCTGCAGGAGTACAACCCTTTTCCGTATCTCAGAGATTAGGAGACAGAGGGAGAGCCTGAGGGTGGGGAGAGGGCCCTGGAATCAGACCCCAAAGCCCCCTCAGAGGAGCCTGGTGTTGGGGCAATGATGGTGTGAACACCCCCAGGGCCTCAAATATGTGTCTGGAGGTGGTGGCAGGTGCAAGGCAGTTTCAGGGGATGGTGTTGTGGATGGTCGGCTGGATCATGCTGCTGAGAGAAGGGGTGTGCAGAGCCATTGCACTCCCCCCTCCCCTCCCCTCCCCTCCCCTCCGGCCCAGCCTGCCAGTTTGTTGGGAGGAGCCAGGTGGAGTGGAGATGTGGCATCATGTGGGATTACCAGACCCTTCACTGACTGAGTCTGTTTTACCATCTGTAAAATACGGCTGGCCACTGGGTCTCCAGTTTTAGTGTCTACTGTAAGGATCAAATGGGATCGGGAATGTGATTGCGCTGCCCCCATCCCTTTCCCTGTGGTCTCCCCATCCCTTCTCGCCGCCCACCCTCAGCCCTTGCCCCACTTGCCTTTGGCCGTGACAGAAATGCCCATGGCGGCCTCGCGCAGCACGCTCCTCTTCTTCCACTTGCCCTCGTCGATGTGGTACATCTCCACCACCTTCAGGGGCAGCTGGTTGGTGCCCACCCCCCCAATCACCATGATCCTCTTCCCCAGGGCGGTGACGGCCATCCCAGCCCGGGCTGTGGGCAGGGGGGGCAGGGCCGTCCACTGGTCGGCCTCCGGGGAGTAGACCTCAAAGCAGTCCCTGGGGACGCCGTTGTCGTCACAGCCCCCGATGGCATAGACCTGCCCCCCAGTCTCCAGCAGGGAGCAGTAGACGCGGCGGCTGGGCAGTGGCGCCAGGCGCTTCCACTGGAAGTCCTTGACGTTGGGCACCTCCATGGCAGCCTCTCCCGCCGCACCCCCAGCCGCGGAACGCCAGGGTCCGGACGAAGGTGCGAATCCGGGAGGGGGGGCGAAGGCGCCGGCTACTCCGCGTCCCCTCTGCCCGCCTCCATCCACTCCCTTGCGCCGGTTCCCGCCCGACCCCGCCAGGGCCCCGACGCCGGCGAGCGCTTCACCGTCCCTCAACGCTCAGCATCCCGTGCGTCCACGCTGGGCCCTGGGGGAGGAACGCGGCGAGTCAGGGGCTGTCGTGCCACGGGCCCTCGCCTTCCGTTGCCGGCGGCGGCGGGGCCGCGGAGCGGGCTCCCAGCCATTCACCAACTTTAAAGGGAGGTCGCCGCGGCCCAGAGCGCCACCCCGTGGCGGCATCACGCCCTGTAACTCTTTGTCCTCCACCCCTCCGTGCGGGCTGATTGGAAACCTGCGGGGTCGCAAGGGCGCAGGGGCGCGGAGAGCGCGGAGGACGCGGGGCGTGCGGGTGGGGCGGGGCTTTCTCGGGTTCGGGGTGCCTGGCTGCCTCCCCGTAAGCAAAGAGTTAACACCTTTCGGTATTCACGCCTCCACCTCTACCCTTCTCCTCCTCCCCGCAGTCTGCCGCCCCCGCACCACTTACCCAGCCTGGCGGAGCCGCGTGGCGCTAGGCGCAAACAGCGCATCACCGAGAGCGGAGAGTCCCCGCCCGGCGGCGCTGGGAGCCAGGGACAGGCGCTCTGTCCTTCCCGAGTTCGCACTCCGCTGTCAGGCAGGCAGAGGAAGAGAATAAATGGACAGCAGGAAGGAGAAAGGCTGCTGCGGGGGAGGAGGCCGGCCCGCCGGCTCCACGCACTCCCACCCGCAGCCGCCGCCACACCTGTGCAGGAACCCGCGTGCGCCCCGCGGTGGAGCAGCTGTGACCTCTTTACATAAGCCCTGGCAGCGCCTGGCCGCGGGGGAGGGAAGGGGCCCGGCGGAGACGCTGGTCTGGTCTACAGGATCAGGAATAGCGGGACACTAGACCCAAGTACCCAGATGACGGGGCCCAGACTCCCTCCAGTGTGGGGGTGGGCGGTTTGTATGTGTTTGTTTTGGATGAGGAGGCGGAGAGTCCAATTACCCAGTTTATCTACAGTACACAGACCCAATTCGCGACAGGCTGGCTCCATAGTCAGCTTTGCTTTGGGGGAGCTATTATCAAGTGGTTTAACCTAATAGAAACAAGTGATGTGGGTGTGACCTACGCAGAGCTGACACAGGTGCATCCAAGTAACGTATCCACTATGCAAAACTTACACATCACCTCTCCCCACCCCCACCCCCACCTCTGCCCCCTGCAAATCGAGATACCCCCGGAGGAACTGACAAATGCATGGATATTAGGACACAACTAGAGACACCACCGTAGATACATTCATAGGCTATCTTTCCCCACCCCCGCGGGAAGGGGAAACCCGGTTATCCAATCTTGGCCCTCAGCACCAACCCACAGGGCTTGCCAAATATTCCTTTGAAACCACTCTCTAATAGCTTTTTCAGGGCAGTTGTTCCCAGCAACAAAACTGCCCGTGACAACAGCGGCTACCTGTCTGATGGACTGCAGGGACTATGGGGTGCTCGTCCTACTTGAATACAGCCAAGTCTTGAAACACTCAGGCTTGGGAGTCTGACAGACCTGGGTTTGAATTCTGGCTCTGAAATTATTTAATCACTCTGAGCCTCCGTTTCCTTCTATTCTTTTAACTAGCCTTTTTATTTTGAGATAAATTGTAGATTCACATGCAGTTGTAAGAAATCACACCCTTTACTCAGTTTCCCTCAATGGTAACATCTTGCAAAACGTATAGTGCAACATCACAACCAGGATTTGGAAATTGATCAGTGAAGATACAGGACATTTCCATCACCCCAGGGATGCTGCATGTTGCCTTCTTAGAGCCACACCTACTTCTCTCCCATCCCCTGGCCACCACTAATCTGTTCCCCATAATTTTGTCATTTCAAAAATGTTACATAAAAAGAATTGTACAGTATGTAACCTTTTTGGATTGTCTTTTCCTCCTCCAGCAGAATTCTGTGGGGATTCATTCAAGTTGTTGCCTGTTCCAATAGTTCATTCCTTTTTATTTCTGAGTAGCATTCCACAGTATGGATACATCCTTGTAGGTTTTTGTGAAGATTAAATGAGATAATATTGGTAAAGTGTTCAGTTCATTCAGCTTCTGAGACAAAGCAAGGACCTGGTACATTGTATTAATATCATTATTACTACAACTACACTCAACAAAACCAATAAAAAGGAAACCTGAGAACAAGCCCAAACATTCCGCCCCTTATAGGTCACACTCCCAATAGGCCCACCTTAATATCTTGAGTCCTTGGCTTAGAAATTCCACTGTGTTTTAGTCTGAATTCTCTGTACTTACAGAGTAAGCATCTCTAGAACCTCCACATGGGAAAGTTGTGTTCTGTTTTCTTTATTCATTAAGAAATCATAAATTAGCCTTAGCTGGTTTGGCTCAGTGGATAGAGAGTAGGCCTGTGGACTAAAGGGTCCCAGGTTCCATTCTCCTCAAGGGCACATGCCCGGGTTGTGGGCTCGATCCCCAGTAGGGGGCATGCAGGAGGCTGCCAAACAATGATTCTCACCATTGATGTTTCTATCTCTCTCTCCCTCTACCTTCCTCTCTGAAATCAATAAAAATATTTTTTAAAAAACTCATAAATTACAAAAAAATATGTTCTGAATTAATGAAGTTTCCTAGGAAACACCTAACATTTCTCTTTTTCCTAGGGATCACCATTTGCCCAGAGGAACAGAGAACAAAACCTCAGCCCTCAGCTTGAACTGTGTTCACAAAATCAGGAAGATTGAAAGTCATAGGCCTTCCTCAAAGACGCTTGTTTCGATCCTTCTTCAGCCTCTTTTGCCCACTGAGCCTCCTACCAGAGCAGCGAGGCAAGGCTTCCTGTGCCCTCCCCGGCGGGGCAGCTACATGGAGTGCCATACTGCGTTATGTGTGCACAGCTCATTGCGTTAAACTAAGCCCTTGCACATCCATTTTCTCATCATCTTAAAACAACCCTGGGAAAGGTTGCCAGGGCCGGTATCTGTATCCACTTTTTACAGACAAGGAACGTGAGACTCATTGAAAGGACATAACTGACTTATGACCATGTGAGCTGTTCAGGGTGCATCTAGTTTGTGATGTTTGTATCCAGTGGCCTTTCACTTTATCACAATTAAATCCCAAATGAAAGAATTGTACACAATTAAGGACATCACGCTTTCTCTCTCTCTTTTTAAATACATTTTATTGATTTTTTTACAGAGAGGAAGGGAGAGGAATAGAGAGTTAGAAACATCGATGAGAGAGAAACATCAATCAGCTGCCTCCTGCACACCTCCCACTGGGGATGTGCCCGCAACCAAGGTACATACCCTTGACTGGAATCGAACCCGGGACCCTTCAGTCCGCAGGCCGACACTCTATCCACTGAGCCAAACCGGTTAGGGCGACACCACGCTTTCTCACTCTCACCTGGCTTTTTGTCCAATTACAGTGAAGGAAGGAGCCCAGACCCCAAAGTGTTCCCATCCATGTACTGTTATTGCTGGGCAGCCCGGACAGGAAGGACTGGAATAGGCCCCAGAATGGGCCCCTTTCAAACCCAATGCTTATGTCCCACAGCACCACCCTCTATGAGGACCATGGGTTTAGGGACTCAGATCCTTGAGAAATACTAAGAACAGGACCCCCTCCAGGCCGTGGTATCATTGCTTGTTCTGGAAGTCCTGGCTTCTCTCCATCTCCCCCACTCCTTCCCCCATGGCTCTTCCTCCTGCCAGGTGCCAGGTGACGTCCTTTAGGTCTTTCAGTCTTTATGTTGAGTGCACTTTGAGGAAGCTTGTAACCTAGCAACCGTCACTTAAGATTCCCTGCATCACCTGGTCTCCATGCCTCGGCTGCTTGCAACAAGCTGGGGCTTTAAGTAGTGCCAAGCAGAGGCGGGGATCCCGTGACCCACCACCCCATTCTAGGGTGTAACCGCTTTTCCTGTGTGGAGTTTCCTCCTCATGTTAAACCCACATCCTTCTGCTCTGAGGCCTTGCGTTGCATTGGGCCTGCGTTTCGCTTTTCTCTTAAAGAGTGTTTGACTTTTTGCCTTGGTTACACTGGGAGGGGAGGGAAGGGGGGAAGGAGTGTTTGTGAGACTCTAAAGATAAAGCCTTTGGTACCTTAGAGTCTTTATTGTTGTGATGCTAATGCATCAATCAAATTTGCCGAGTGTGGCTCAGGAATCAACCAATGAATGCATAAATGAGTGGAACAACAAATTTATTTTTCTCTCCATTCCTCTCTCACTAAAAAATCAATTTTAAAAAATCTCATTGAGGGGTGCTCAGCCCCAGAAAAAGTCACATCTGGGTTGTTTTTTAAAAATACATATTTTTTTATTGATTTCAGAGAGGAAGGGGGAAGGGGAGGGAGTGATAGAAACATCAGTGATGAGCGAGAATCATTGATCGGCTGCCTCCTGCACTCCCCCTACTGGGGATGGAGCCTGCAACCTGAGCATGTGCCTGAATTGAACTGTGATCCCCTAGCAGTAGTCAGCAAACTGCGGTTCGCGAGCCACATGCAGCTCGCAAGCCATGGTTTGCCGCTCTGTTGACTAATGAGTTTGCCGACCAGTGACCTAGACTCTCGATTCCAATAATTATAGGCTGTTGTTGTTCCTTGTGATTAAGCCCTAGGACTTGGTTCATAGGTCGATGCACAACCATCCAGCCACACCAGCCGGCCACATCTGGGGTTTAATCAGGTCTAACTTACATGCAATAAAATGCATACTTTGGCTCATTGAGTATTACATTCAGCAGGGGCCTGACTTCCCTGAACTCTGGTAGGTTTGGGGGAAGCTGAGGGGAGGGGGGGCAGTTTCTTCCCTGCAAACCAGGCGGATTCCCATGGCAAACCCTGGCTGGAGTCACTCACTATGTGCGGGGCTTGAAGGAACTGGTGAAGCCCCCAGTGTAGGGCACACTGGGGATGGGGTGGGGAAAGAGGAGTCATTTAGCTCCTGCACGGCTCCTTCTGCCTCCTCAGAAATACTGACCTACCATCCTGTCAGTGGACACCACCAGAACGCCCCCGGGGGGTACCATTCTGCCTGGCAGAACCCGCCTGGAGCTCCCAACGCTGGGGTCCCCTCCTCTCCGTCATTCCCTCTCTGCAGTGCCCCATGGATCATGGGGGAGTGGGAAGCGTGTGGACTCCGGAATCAGAGAGACTGGGCTTGACTCCTGGCTCGGCCACCCCCTAGCTGTGTGGCTGTGAATAAGTCAATATCCTCTGCATCTCAGCTCCTCGTCTGTGGACAAGGAAGAAGGAAACCTACTTCCTGGAGTTGCGGGAGGAACAAGAGGCCGGGCACAGTTCCTGGGCAGGCACTAGGTACTCTATCCAGGTCTTCTTTCCTTCGGACTGCTGACTGTGTGAATTCAGGCCCGTGTGCCCGAACAGCAGGTGCCAATGTCACAAGGCAGGCACCCCACCAGGGCCCACTCCCTCCCTGTGGCAGGCATTTCTGGAGCCTCTGAGTTGGACAGACTATTTTTTCCTCCTAGAGAAAAAGATCTTTTCCTCTGCAGCTTGACGACATTCTCATCTGGAGAGCGGCTGACGCCCTTCCTTTATTATCGCCTCCTACTCCCCACCAGAAGCTCAGCTGGGTTCCGGGGGTGGAAAGTGAGATGACTCACCCAGTGGGACTCAGGCTGCTCCGGACCAAAGGGAGAGGAAATTCCCCCCAACCTGGGAGAGTCCCTTCGGGCCTGCTCCCGCCCTGTCCCCACCTCAGCCCAGAAGAGGGATTTAGGGATCCAGGAGACTTGATTGGCGATGGCGTGACGCAGGTGCCAGCAGTCAGAACCATAATCTGCAATTGTTCACATGACACTGGGGTGAGCTACTCACGTGGGGTCCTTCGAAATGGCCTCAGACATTGGGGCTTCCCCTGCGGACCACACAGCCTGGAGGAGAGTTGAGTTGGCCAGGTGTCTTCAGCTACCCTCCTGCTCCCTCCTCCTCGGCCTAGCTTTATGCCGGGAGAGACTTAATGGGTATCAGAAGAGGAAGGCATCTGTCCACTTGTGAGCAGCTTCCTGCCCACTTTGGTAGAATCGGGAAGTGGATCTCGGGTATGGGATGGTGGGGTGGAGGGAAAGGCCATCTTGGTTTTCAGATTCAGGAGTTGCATGATTTGGGAAGAAAGAGTTCAGAGGGTGGTTTGGTGTTTCTGAGGAGGGGGAAGGAGCTGCCACCGGATGTAAACAACCCCTGTGCTCTTGAGCGTAGGAGATGGTCATGCCCGCAGGAAGGGACGCGTTCTCTAAATGACCTTGGCTAGGACTTCCCTGTGTTTATTGAGGAAGCTGCAAAAGGAAATGGGACTTACAATAAAGCCTGAGGATCTGGGTTATACACAAGGAAGAATTTCCTGCCCGGAGCATCAGGAAATCCAAACACCAGCAGGAGGTGAGGTGAGAGGCCGTGGGGCCATCTCCCCTGGGAGAGCCTGGGACTAGGAAAGGCACAGGACAGAGTCAGGAGACCTCTGTTCCAGCCCACGCTTCGTCTACCTGGCCTCTGCACCTCTGGGAGAGTCGCATCCATTCTTACGTCTGCAACATTAGAAGGGAAAAAGATGAAGAAGACAGCAGGCTGTGGTCTCTCCCAGCTGGAGTATTCTCCCTCCTAGGGGCATACAGGGCAGGAAGCGCTGAAGAAAGAATCATTTAGCCATCGGAACAAAGCAGCAGATTCCAGAATGGGCGTCCTCACATTTTTCCGGGTGGTACAAACGCACAGAGGTCTGACCCCACCTGCTCGTGTAGGCACTGCCGGTACCCCAAGGTCCAGTGACCAGAGGCAGTTTCCGGGGGCCTTCCCTGCCCGAGCAGCTGCCACTATCTTCATTCCCCCCCAGTCAGCCAGGACGGGGCCCTATGACAGCTGCAGGTGTTGCCACTGGGCTGGCACGGTGCAGACCTTGGGCACCCACCTGGAAACCTCATCACACTTTCCATGGGGTCCCGACACCTCTGGGTGCGTGTTGCCTTCCCACAGGACCGGAGGCAGAGGACTCCAGGGCTCAAGGTGTCCCAATTCTGGCCCTTCCTCCAAAAGCAAAAATGTGTCCATGTGTCCCAGGTCACCAGGCTGGGGCGATGCTCCACCCCCTCTAATGGAGGGGATAGCAAAGCCTCGGGGGAGGGGGGCCCGGCAGCTCTGCAGAGAGCAGAGGCCACAGGCCAGGGAAGGCAGCAGCTGAGCAGGCAAACATGGCTTTTTAAGTGCCCATTAGTAAGTTAATATCGCCGCTTCCCGAGTCAGCAGCATCCTCCATTCTTCTTAATTAAAAAGAGCTCACGTCCTGGCAGAGCTGAGAGAGGCCCTGAATGATTTACACACTGGCCCGCTGCTGCAGCTGGGAAATCGGCACCGAAGATTGATTGGCAGATGGGCCAGCCTGCCCGTCATGGATGGCGTGTGCCTGAGCTGGGGGGTGGGGGAGATAAAGGGGGGCCGGCTCTCCTGACGGCAGACTCAGAATGGGGGGAGCCCTGGAGGGAGGCACTGACCCACAGAGCTCCTCAGGCCCAGTGGTAAGGCCTCCCTTCCACCAAAGCCTGAACAAGAGGCTCCCTGCTTACCTCCTGCTGGGGTCCCTCATCCCAGCAACACTGACTCATCTGGGGGGGCCAGAAGCTCCGGCTGTGAGGCTGTCTCATCCCGCCCTGGAGAGAAAGGGGCCCCTCCCCACAGACTCCCCTCATTTCCCGGTGGATGTTGCTCACCCGATAAATAACACTTACTGGGCTTCTGTTTGATCACTCGCTCACTGTAGGGGGGTGTCTCATGGCCTATCTCCTTCCTGGCCTCCCTGCTGGCCTACAGTCTTGTCTGAACCTGATGTCGATGGGCTCCCTTTTACAGGGCGGGGAAGGGGGTTGGGGGCTCACAAGGGTGTGTGATGACCCTCAGCCCAGGCCTGTATGGAACAGGAAGTGGGGGCAGCCGCCTTCAGAAGTCCCAGCCCTCCTCCGCCTCTCCCTTCCCCCCAGGCCAGGGCAGTGTCTCAGGGAGCAGCCTGTGCCCCTGCTCACCCCCGTCCTCCACAGGTGCCAGAGAGGCAGGCCAGCTGACCCTCCAGCCTGAAAGAGGCGCCTGTCCACTGTGGGCAGGACCTCGACAGGAGTGGCTTTCACTGGCACTGTCTCTCCTCCCCTTGTCCCCTTCTCCTCTGGTGCTTCACATCACTCACACATGCATGAGCACACACAGACACACACATACACACAGACACATGCATGAGCACTCACAGACATACACATACGTGCACGCACACATGCCCTCCTTCCCAGAGGTTCTGTAGAAGGGACCAGACAGAGGCATATAGAAGGGAGGGGTGGGGACTGCAGAGCAGCAGCACCCAGTGCCCTGCTTTATCCCTCCCCCCCCCCACCCCCGCCGGGAGGTAGTGATCTGCCTCAGCAGCAAGGTTGCCATCCAGTATGGTGACCTGTGTTCTCTGTGCTAGAGACAGAGGAGGGGGAGGTATGATGGGCTGGCTGCAAGTGGGCTGTGTGTCTGTTAAGAATAGATGTGCCCGACTGGCGTGGCTCTGTGGTTGAGCATCGACCTATGAACCAGGAGGTCATGGTTTGATTCCCGGTCAGGGCACATACCTGGGTTGTGGGCTCGATCCCCAGTGTGGGGCATGCAGGAGGCAGCCGATTAATGATTCTCTCTCATCATTGATGCTTCTATCCCTCTCCCTTACCCTCAGAAATCAATTAAAAATATATATATTTTTAAAAAGAATAGATGTAAGAGAGCCCAGGGAAGGGGAGAACAGGCCAAGCCTTTGGTGAATCCGAGGGCCTGTGTCCTCATGAGCAGGCTCCCAGCGTGGCAGGTCTGCACTGGGAGGGGATCTGTACCTCAGGCAGGTGGGCACTCAGAGGGGACCTGCACCTCAGGCAGGTGTGCACCGGGAGGGGATCTGTGCCTCAGGCAGGTGTGCACCAGGAGGGGATCTGTACCTCAGGCAGGTGGGTACAGGGAGGGGATCTGTACCTCAGGCAGGTGGGTACAGGGAGGGGATCTGTACCTCAGGCAGGTGTGCACCAGGAGGGGATCTGTACCTCAGGCAGGTGTGCACCGGGAGGGGACCTGTACCACAGGCAGGTGGGCAAAGGGAGGGGACCTGCACCTCAGGCAGGAGGGCACAGGGAAGGGGACCTGTACCTCAGGCATGTGCACACCAGGAGGGGATCTGTACCACAGGCAGGTGGGCACAGGGAGGGGACCTACACTGCCTTCCCAACTGAGAGAGCAGCAGGGCACTCTCCCCTAGACTGTCACCAGGAGAATGTGGCTGCCTGCTTAGTGCCCACAAGCCATCATTCCTTCCCCGGGCATCACCAGGCAGGAAGTAGAATGACACCTCTATTCATGTCCTGATCTAGTGGCTGGCACCCCAGCAGGGACCACCACCAGGGATCCTGTGTGTCCTTTTGTCCTCGGCAGTCCTGGCCCCAAAAGTGCTGTTTGCTTCTTGGATGACACCCCTCCCCTGAGGTCCCAGGAGTTATGTTCTGAGAGGTTCCTTGGTACAGACACCCCCAAATCAGAGGTGCAAGCCTCTGGTAATAGCCTGGGTCAGGGGTTTGCAAAGGGTGACATGGGGCCAAGTCCAGCCTGTGATGCTTTTGTACAGCCTGTGATCTAAGAACAGTTTTTACATTTTTAAATGGTTGAGGGGGGGGAGGGGAAATCCAAAGAAAAATATTGTATGATGTGTGAAAATGACGTAAATTTCACATTTCAGTGTCTATAAATAAAGTCATATTGAAACACGGCCATGCTCATTCATTCATGTCTGTGGTTGCTTTCCCATTACAGTGGTGGAGTGGAGTAGCTGCAATAGAGTGTATGGCCCTCAAAGCGTAAAATATTTACTATCTGGCCCTTTGCAGAGAATGCTCGCCTTCCCCATCGTAGGCTTTTTTAAGGGAAAGAAGGGCCACTGTTTTCTCAACAACCTGCTTCTCACTTTCAGCAACAGCTTGGGACAATGGAAGGAGAGTACCATTTGTTGGGCACCTATTGTTTTCTCTGTTTATCACCTAATCGTTACAGCAATCTTGACAGGAACAAGCATTAACAGCTGTTTATCCTATGAAGACAGAGACTCAGAGGAATTAGAAAACTCACCAAACTCTCACAGCTCATCAAGAGGATCCTGAATTCAAACCCAGGCCTGCCTGATGCCAAAGCCCACATCCTCTCCTCCCCAGGCCACCAGGCTTCTAAGATGAGCTCCGGCAGCCCAGCCCAGTGAGGACCCACCCAAACGGCCATGCGTTTGGGCGTCCCCGTGAATGACAGGAACTGGGCTCCCTCAGCCTCAGAGCCTGGGCTTTGGGTGAGGGGAATGTGGGCCACAGGCAGGAGTCACCAACACGACATCAGTGACAGCTCTGACAACGGCACATCAACACCACTTCCCCCCTCCAGCCTGCTTCCTCAGGGCTTGCTATCTCTTTTCATCACTTATTAGCTTTCCTTCGGGAAGATTCAATTTGCATTTAAATAGGATATCTCTTCAATGGCTCCGATATAATGATATAACGTTAAGGCACTAATTACAAATGCATTCCTGTTTAAATATTAAGGCACTTCGGTTCATCTCAGGGGTGATGGAAAGCAGCAGGAATGCTTGGTATTTATGAGTAATGAATATTGAACTGTTTACTACGGCAAGGCTTTTATAACTCCCCACCAGCAGAGGGCAGAGGGGAGGTGTTCGCAAGACCCAGGGGCAGGGAGGTGGGAGGGGTGCAGGGTGGGAGAAGGTCTTGGGAGCCTAAAATCAATGAAAAATAAACGTGCAACAATAACAATCTTTGAAAGAAGTTGCAAGACGGCCAGCAGGATAGAAGCACAGGTACGTTTTCAGGTGGCTAGTTCCCCAAGTTGCTTATAAGCATCTCAGGGCTGGCTCCCTGCCTCTCTTGTTCATCACTCTCATCACCAAGCCTAATGCCCGGCATGCAGTGGGGGCTCCAGAAATATTTGCCCAATGATGGATGAGTCAGCCAATTAATCAATTATGGGAGAGATCATTCATTCAAAAACTACTATGAGTCAGGTGTACTAGATTTTCTCGTCTCCTTGTCAAATGATTTATTTCTCCACATTCCCCCAGAGCCATGCAGATGATAGACTAATTCTTCTTTATCTCGAAGAATAGCACTTTGCATTTTACATCCTGATTTATAATTTTAAAAAAAGATTTTTAGTTGATTCTTAGAGAGAGAGAGGAAGGGAGAGGGAGAGAAACATCCATCAGTTGCCTCCTGCACGCTCCCTGCTGGGGATGAGCCCACAACCGGGGAAGTGCCCTGACTGGAATCCAATTGGTGACCTTTTGGCGCATGGGGTGATGCCCAACCAACCGAGCCACACAGGCCAGAGCTGATTTATAATTTCGCCTTCCTGTGCCATGGTAAATAATGATAGTAAAATTGTCAGGTAAACCAGATTTTAGTATTCCCACTGCACAGGTGAAGAGATTAGCTTAAGAACACCCGGTTCAACTGGAGTCTCAGGCAGGACCTGGACCAGGCGTCCTCAAACTACAGCCCGCGGGCTACATGCGGCCCGCTGATGACATTTACCCGGCCCGCCGGGTGCCGCTGCCTGTCCTGCTTAGCAGCTGACTCGTCCCGGGCCCGCAGTGCGCATAGGAATTTGTTCATAGTTTTTTTTTTTTTTAAACTGTAGTCTGGCCCTCCAACGGTCTGAGGGACAGTGAACTGGCCCCCTGTTTAAAAAGTTTGAGGACCCCTGACCTGGACCCTGGTATCACGGTCCCCAGCCTGAGTCTCATTCAAGTGTCACCCTCCCCCACACCCCCAGTGTTGGGCTGGTTACTCTAGTATTCACAGTGTCACACCCCAGACTGGGAGCCCAGAAGAGCAGAAGATCAAAAAGTTCAGCCCAGCCCCTCGGCTGGTGCCCAGGAGGCCCCCACACCTTGGCTTGTGCTCTCTGGGCAAGCACTCCTCCCAGCGGGAGGAAACCCCATTCATTCTTCAGCGTCAGCCTTAGGGTGCTCCAGGAGCCGCCACTCTCCCTGCAGTTTCAGTGATCTCTCCGTGTTTCTAAAAAACTTAACCTGTGCCCTAACCGGTTTGGCTCAGTGGATGGAGCCTCGGCCTGCGGACTGAAGGGTCCCAGGTTCGATTCCGGTCAAGGGCATGTACCTTGGTTGCGAGCACATCCCTGGTGGGGGGTGTGCAGGAGGCAGCTGATCGATGTTTCTCTCTCAATTGATGTTTCTGACTCTCTACCCCTCTCCCTTCCTCTCTGTAAAAAAAAATCAATAAAATATTAAAAAAAAAAACTTAATCTGTATCCGTGTTAGCACTTAGCACTGCCTTGCAGGATAATTATCACCACTGATATTTAGAGCACTATGCCAAATGTTTTTATGTAAAACTTTACATGTTTTACATAATTTCAACTTCAAATGAACTTAATAATAATAGTTAAAAAGTAGATGTTGATTATTGAACTGGTCTGAGTGTGTGTGTGTGTGTGTGTGTAATTTCACCTATAATGTAGGCACTATTATTATCCCCATTTTGCAGATGAGGAAACTGAGGCTTAGAGAGATTAAGAGATCTGCCCCGGGTCACATAGTCAGAATATGCAGTGAAGTCCAGCTTGCCTGACCCTAGAGCAGTGGTTCTCAACCTTTCTGATGCCGCGACCCTTTAAAACAGTTCCTCGTGTTGTGGTGACCCCCAACCATAAAATTATTTTCGTTGCTACTTCATAACTGTAATTTTGCTACTGTTATGAATCGTAATGTAAATATCTGTGTTTTCCAATGGTCTTAGGCGACCCTGCTAGCGACCCACAGGTTGAGAACCGCTGCTGTAGAGCCTAAGACCATCGGCAAACACAGATGTTTACGATTCATAACAGTAGCAAAATTACAGTTATGAAGTAGCAACGAAAATAATTTTATGGTTGGGGGTCACCACAACACGAGGAACTGTTTTAAAGGGTCGCGGCATTAGAAAGGTTGAGAACCACTGCCCTAGAGTCTGCATACCCATTTGTGCAGATGTTCTATCTTTCTTAAGCATTTTGGAGGCAGGAACTGTGTTGCGTGTCATTCTTGCAACCCCCCCCCCCCCCGAACCCAGCACAGCTACTTGTACATAGTTGATATTCAAAAGTTCTGGAGGTTGCTGTGTGTTGGTCAGTCTGTGCCTCAGCCAGTGATCTTTGAAGTTAATGATCCGGTTTAAAACATCTGGAAAGGAAACTTTGCCTGCAAAACCAAAGAGGTCCAGCTGAGGAAAGAATGGCACTTGGAGACCCGCATGCCTTCGATGTCAGGCCAGCCTGTCTGGGCTGACCAGTCCTGCTCTCAGGACCCAGCAGGCACTGGGAATGCCAAGGTGACACTCTGCACAGAGGATTGAAAAAACTTACCTGACCAGGAGAAGGGGACATCAGGTGCCAAAAACCAAGAAGGGGGTGCTGAAGAGGGTCAGGCAGTGGTTGGCTGGAGGCTCCTCCTAGAAGCAGGCTGGGGTGGGGTTGGCACGGTCCCCAGGGCTTCCTCCTGGATTGACAAGCCCACTGCTGCTGCCTCTGGCAGGTGGGCCAGGATAGAGCCAGGCCCTGTGCAGAGGCCCCCCTGAGAGCGCCTGGAAGCAGTAGAGCCCCTGAGCTCCAGGAGGCAGGACTCCCACCAGGAGGCCCTCAGCCAGCTTGCCCAGAGCCCTCGGCATCTTTGATGCTTCAGCTGAGAGGGCCTGCTCAGTGAGGAGAGGGGGTGAGGAGGCGGGCCGCTCACACACAGATAATAACTGCCAACAAAAAGGAGATTTAGGGACCAGACTGCCAGATGGGGAGAATGAAGGGGAAGAAAAAGCGTTGTCCTTTGAGATGCTGCCAGTGCATTCATGCAAAGGGCAGAGGTTCAGTTCAGCCCTAATCCAATCACTGCAGGTTTCCCCCTTGGGGATGGTGAGTGGGGCGGTGGGTAACAGGCAGGGGGTGGGCTGAACTTTTTGTATTAGGGTCCCCAATAGCCACCCCATACCTTTGCCTTTTTGCTAGGGCGCAGTTAGGGCATCACTGTTCAGAGAGGGTGAGCAGGTCCCTCGAAGATGCTAGCACGCCAGCTGAACTTTCCGGGGCGATTTGGGCCCCTGTGCTTGAGGAGACGGCTTGCAGGAGTTTCTTAGATGAAAAGCCCAGTGTTTTTTTTTTTTTGTGTTTTTTTTTAATATATTTTATTGATATTTCACAGAGAGGAAGGGAGAGGGATAGAGAGCTAGAAACATCGATGAGAGAGAGACATCGATCAGCTGCCTCCTGCACACCTCCCACTGGGGATGTGCCCGCAACCAAGGTACATGCCCTTGACCGGAATCGAACCCGGGACCCTTCAGTCCACAGGCCGATGCTCTATCCACTGAGCCAAACCGGTTTTGGCAAAAGCCCAGTGTTTTAAGGGGTCATAAAACAAGGCTGCTTTTTAACCAGTTAACTGTTAACGTCTATAGATGCTTATGGTGTACAAAGGGTTAAGCCCAACCTCTTCTGTCCCTGGGGCAGAGCAGCCTGTCCAGAGCTTGGAGAAAGCAGGTGGGGCTCACAGAGATGAGGTGCCTGTGGCTTCTCCTTTCTGACTCTGAGTTCTGTTTGGGGGGCGGGGGGGCGGGTTGTCTCTCTCAAGGAAAAGAGAAGCTAACTATGGGGGACTTTTTTATTCTCTGAGAAGGTACTGTTGGGGTAAAAATGTAAACCGAGTACCAGAAATCCCATCCAACTATTCAGCTGTGAAACCAAGGGCAAGTTTCTTCATCTGTACGATGGGACTCTTAGGGTTGTGGAGAGGATTCGATGAGATAATATATGTAAAGTACTTAGAACAGCACCCAGCTAAGTGTGTGCTGTTATTATTGCTATGATTATCAACCTGTCTGGTCCTTCTTTTCCTCAGCTATAAAATTGAGCCAGTAACACCAATTTATCTCATAAGGATTCAATGTGAGGATTAATTATGAGGCTGCATTTGATGGGGTAATGGTTATAAGGGGGTATACATTTGTCAAAACCCATCGAACTATGGGTTTTATTGTATATAAGTTATACCCTGATTTTTGGGTACGTTTATATAATTAGACATATCACTCATGGGTGTATAGGACATAGAAACTCTTCATGCTCTTCTTATCCCCTGGCCCTCTCCCTGGGAAGAGAGGAAAGAGAGAGTGAAAGCTAGAGGTGAAGGAGGAGGCTTGCACGGAGAGGAGGTGTCTGCACCTAGGCCTTATGGGTTTTGTAGGTGACGGGCCACCTATAGACTCAGCTATTCTGATGTCTCCTGAGTCTTGAACATCAACCTCTCAGCTGCAGAGGCAACACCTGGGGAACTAAGCTGCCTTACTGACCCAGCTCCTAACTTCATAACCTGGTAGAAGTGAACCGCACTCCAGTTTGCTCTGCATGTGTTCCAAGAGCCATTCCGTTAGTACTGCCCCTCTGCCGTAACTATTTGTCTCCCAGACACCCCCTCCCCGGCTCCAAGCTGCACTTGGGCCCCTGAACGGGGTAGTATGGTGACCATTGGCTGCAGGCTGTCACAACCAATGAAGTGGCCGGGCGGGGGGGGATGGCCGTCCATCAGAACAGCCCAAGAATGAACGGTGTGCTGCATTAGAAACGCCTGAGACTGCTTCCCAAGTAAAGAGGAATTGCGTGTGCGTGTGCGTGTGCGTGTGCGTGTGCGTGTGCGTGTGCGTGTAGGGACTGGAGGGAGTGGAAAGTAGAATATAATTAAGAATCAAGTAAACCTGATGTCTGGAGACAGATTAGACGCAGAGGTCCTCAAACTTTTAAAACAGGGGGCCAGTTCACTGTCCCTCAGACCGTTGGAGGGCCGGACTATAGTTTAAAAAAAAAACTATGAACAAATTCCTATGCGCACTGCGGGCCTGGGACGAGTCGGCTGCTAAGCAGGACAGGCAGCAGCACCCGGCGGGCCGGATAAATGTCCTCGGCGGGCCGCATGTGGCCCATGGGCCGTAGTTTGAGGACGCCTGGTTAGAGACTGCAAGCAAACAGCTTGCCTAAATGATGGTCAGTGATGAGAACCATGCTGCCCAAAGGCTCCAATCTGGAGGGAAGCCTGCTTGTCCCTGTCTCTCCTACGGGGAGATGACTATAAAGACATGAATTCCGTAATCCAGAATCTGAGAACAATTTTGAACTCAATCTGTAACCATCCATTCTAAGCAAACGTTTGGGGTGGGGGGGGGGGGGGAGACTGGCATCTTTTTTTTTTTTTTTTTTGCTCAGGCTGAGAGACCAATGGAAAGGCAGTGGTAGGGTAAAGATGCTCCAAGTGTAAGAATCTTTCAGGATGACTTCCCTTATCTCTTTAAAGATGTTCACATTTGGGAAAGGAAAGGAAAGAGGGTGAGTTGAGATTGCAACAACTAAAGCAGCCATTAAGATGAAGCCCTAAGTTACAGTTCTGAGTGTGAAGTCCTGGCGAGGAGAAGGTCACATTTCAGCTCGGAACCTTCCCGCTGGTGAGAAGGAGCACCAGCCGGTATGGCTGTGGTCTGCAATTAAGTGAAAATCAAGCAAGCGTGTTCCAGTTGAAATGAGAAGGCTGGAGTCCAGGTTAAAAAGCAAACGAAGGGAGGCAGCTGTGGGAACCCTAATCAGAGAACGCCGATGATCAAGGCCAATTTGCCCTGTGCATGTGTGTGGGCGAGGATGTAACCTGTCTATGTTAATGTAGCACGCAGTCACGAATTGACACGAGGCTTCTTCTGTCTGCGCGTATCACTGATTGGCACGTGGCTTCTTCTGTCTGCGTGTATCACTGATTGGCACGTGGCCTCTTCTGTTTGCGTGTGTATCACTGATTGGCACGTGGCCTCTTCTGTCTGCATGTATCACTGATTGGCACGTGGCCTCTTCTGTCTGCGTGTATCACTGATTGGCACGTGGCCTCTTCTGTCTGCGTGTATCACTGATTGGCACGTGGCCTCTTCTGTTTGCGTGTGTATCACTGATTGGCACGTGGCCTCTTCTATCTGCGTGTATCACTGATTGGCACGTGGCCTCTTCTGTCGGCGTGTATCACTGATTGGCACGTGGCCTCTTCTGTCGGCGTGTATCACTGATTGGCACGTGGCCTCTTCTGTCGGCGTGTATCACTGATTGGCACGTGGCCTCTTCTGTCGGCATGTATCACTGATTGGCACGTGGCCTCTTCTGTCTGCGTGTATCACTGATTGGCACGTGGCTTCTTCTGTCTGCGTGTATCACTGATTGGCACGTGGCCTCTTCTGTTTGCGTGTGTATCACTGATTGGCACGTGGCCTCTTCTGTCGGCGTGTATCACTGATTGGCACGTGGCCTCTTCTGTCGGCGTGTATCACTGATTGGCACGTGGCCTCTTCTGTCGGCGTGTATCACTGATTGGCACGTGGCCTCTTCTGTCTGCATGTATCACTGATTGGCACGTGGCCTCTTCTGTCTGCGTGTATCACTGATTGGCACGTGGCCTCTTCTGTCTGCGTGTATCACTGATTGGCACGTGGCCTCTTCTGTTTGCGTGTGTATCACTGATTGGCACGTGGCCTCTTCTGTCGGCGTGTATCACTGATTGGCACGTGGCCTCTTCTGTCGGCGTGTATCACTGATTGGCACGTGGCCTCTTCTGTCGGCGTGTATCACTGATTGGCACGTGGCCTCTTCTGTCGGCGTGTATCACTGATTGGCACGTGGCCTCTTCTGTCGGCGTGTATCACTGATTGGCACGTGGCCTCTTCTGTCTGCGTGTATCACTGATTGGCACGTGGCCTCTTCTGTCTGTGTGTATCACTAATTGGCACGTGGCCTTTTCTGTTTGCGTGTGTATCACGAATTGGCATGAGGCCTCTTCTGTCTGTATCACTAATGGGCATGAGGCCTCTTCTGTTCAAGCGTGTAAGTTGATAATGACCAGCCAGGTGGGCTGGGTTGCTTTGCACGGCCGCTTTGTGAACCTGCTTTTGTGGGGTTACTTTGAAGCACCACTTTGTCTGATGGCTCCTGTAGTAGCAATGGCTACCTGGTCTACAATAAAGTCTCTCCTGTATATGCCTATAACTTCTCACATCTCTGCCTAATGCCCGGCGCCCGAGGCCCCGAGCTCCCATGGCAGCCCCGAGTCAGCTGGGTTTGGGATATAGACGAGTCTGGGTTTACCTGCAGTTATCAGGATTGATCAGCCCAGTGTCTATTTCTAAGGCTCTTATCTACTCAGCAATCCCCCTCCCCATCCCCCCTCCCCAAAAGCCCAAGCTGAAATATAAAAAGGTGCTGGATCTGAAATCCTGCCTGATTTAAGCTCTGCTCACAAAGGAGGCCAGGGAGCACAGGGAGGGGTGGAAATCAAGTAAGTAAATGTCAGCCCTGCCGTTGGGTAGAAGCCATTAGCCAGGCAGAGCATCCAATTAGTAAGCCACTGAATTAGAGCAGAGAAAGAGGGGGGCCTGACATCAGAGGGCCCTGCGGGAGGGACAGGCTAAGTGGGCAGGAAGGAGCTCGAGGCTGTGGCGGATAGAGGATTACCCTAAGATGTGCAAATAGCAGGAACCATCCAAATGACAGCCTTCCCCCACTACCTCCCAGTGCAGACCCCCTTATAAAATGCCCACATGATTCCTTTGTCCTCTCCTGGATCCTGTCTCAGGGAGCCCAGCCATCTCTCGGGAAAAGATTTCTCCCTTCTGCCTGAACCCAGAGACAAAATGAGCAGCTCTCAGCCACTCAGACGCAGGAGGGGAGCAAATCCCTTGGCAAATAGTGTCCGGGAGGTTTTATTTCTCCACTTTCCAGTACAAACCTCCTCAAACATGCCTGCTTGTGCTCTTGAGAAGAGAGAACTGTGTTCACATGGAGACGTTTTCATGTAACTCGACACTAATTATTTTGTTTTGTAACCAAAGGTTGCCACTGCAGAATCTTTTCTCTCTTTTTTTTTTTTTTTTCATAAACTCATTTCCTTGTCCAGAGAAGAAAAAGATGACTGTTTCTCCCTTTTGGGCATGCTAAATTGGAAGAGTTCAGATTAAGCCCCTGAAAAGCTGCATATGTCAGTGATGCCCAATGTGCCACCAATTCCAGGATTTAGGGGGGCAAATCCACTCTGAAAATGAAAATAGAAAGTAGTTCTGCCCTGGCTGGCATGCTCAGTGGTTAGAGCATCAGCCTGCAAACAGAAGGGCCACAGGTTCAATTCTGGTCAAGGGCACCTACCTGGGTTGCAGGTTCCCCACCTCAGTTAGGGCACATGCGGGGAGGCAGCCAATAGATGTGGCTCTCTCACCTCTCTCTCTCTCTCTCTCTCTCTCTCTCTCTCTCTCTCTCTCTCTCTCTCTCTCTCTCTCTCCTCTATCCCTTTTCCCTTCCATTCCCTATAAAATCTATGGGAAAAAAATATCCCCCAATGAGGATTAACCAAAAAGAAAAATAAAGAAGCTCTGATTTAGGACAATTGAGTTTCATTTTTTTTCACTTAACAAATTGCCAGTGAGCCGCTCCTGAGTGGCATCTCGGGTATGGTCTGTATGCTCAGGAGCTCCGGGCTCCAGGCGGTAGGGGGCACAGGACATACATCTCCATGGCGAAAGGAAGCACGTGGTTAGTGACGTGTGAACGGTCTGCGCTTTGCATTGTGGGAGTGGAGAGAAGGAAGAAACCCTCACCGTCTGAGGCTGCTGGCCTGTGGGAGAGGTCTTTGAGCCGGGCCTTCAAAGGGATGTCAGGTTTTGGCAAAGTAAGGAGCACTCAAGCAGGGACCAAGGAGATCCATGTTTGCAGACTAGGGTGTCGCCGAGACTGACTACAGGGTTGCCACATAAACTCCTGTACATTTAAGGAAGTTACAACTGTATTTTTTAAAATTAGGAAATATATCTCTCAATTGTTGAAACACAATCCTCTGAATTAAAAAACAAAACCAGAAGGCACCACAGTTAAACTAAATCGTGGTTAAAGGTTTCACAGAAAACTGATTTATCCTTCGAGGGGAATTCTATGGCACACATGATAGCAAGAAGTTCAACCACCATTTCTGTGGCCTCCCTCCACGTGTTTATCTTTCTGTCAAAATGAAATACTTGTATTGAGACATGCACGCCATGCCGGGAACACAGAATTGCCTATGAACATGTGAAAAGATTTGTACAACTAGTTCGATTTAAAAATAATGTAAATAAGTATATAGCAATAAAAGAAATCATCTGCAGTAGCAACTTGAACAGTTTGCATTTCTTCTAATCCTCCTCTCCAACTTAGTACATGGGGGAAGGCTCACAAGGGTAGAGAAGAAACCCAACCAAAGATGTCCCCATCGTCTCAGCTATTAACTGCCTGCATGTGTGGGGTGTGAGAACACGGCCCCTCCCAGCCCCAGCGCCGCCCGCCCCCCCCCCCCCCCCACACACACACACACGCCGGGGGGAATATAGTGAAGGCCATCAGTAAGCAGACGATGAGCCTTGGGAGGAAAACTAGAGGTGAGCCCAGACTGTAAACAGCTGCAGAGAAGCAGCTAGTGTTTTGATCTCATACAGCTTGCTGGCGAGCACCCCCCCCGCCCCCCCCCCCCGGCCTCTGCATGCCCTGTGCTGAGGAATCCTGGGTCACGGTAAACTTTGCCAGCCGGCCACCCCTGGTGCACACATAAGTCCTAATAAACGCAGCTAGGCCTCTGGCTTATTTCTTTGGACCGGCAGGCAATACGCTGAGGTTTTCTGGGACCTGGGCACTTTGCATAACATTGCAACAACAGCTACTACTTGCTGAATACCTACTATATACAAGCTGCGTGTTACCTGCCACACAAAACCTATGCCGGGAGAGATTGTAACTTACATCTTTATAGATGAGAAAACAGAAGCCCAGAGTTCGTTTCCCAAGGTCATGGAGGTAGTAGGTAGCAGCACTGGAACCTGAGCCCCCCCGCGAGTCCAATACCGTATATACAGAGAAGGTTCTGCTGCATCACAGGGCCTGGCAATTCTTGGCCTGGTTCTCTAGTGACGATGAACCCCAACTTCACACTCGCTCCTCTTCTCTGAGCTCACTCTGAAATCTCCTAACCTTCTCTACAGCCGTCTTCACCCACTTCATCTTCAACCTTGGCTGCCCTGATGCCTGTGTCTGTGCCCCCGAGATTCTGCTGTAACGGGTCTTGGCTACAGCCTGGGTCCGCGAGCAAGAACAGGTGTCACCGTTCAGGCCCACTGGGTTAGGGGATTCTGATCCTGAGGCTTCAGTCCAAACCTGCACCCGAAAGGACTCAGAGGTGATGCTCCATCTCCACTTAGCTTTGGCCAGATCAGATGTGCCCTGAAGCTGCTGGGCCTTAAAGATAAAGAAGAAAAAATGCTCCCATGCTAAGCCTGGTGGCAGCCCAGCAAAGACTTGCATTGTGGGTTCCTGTCAGACAGATAAGACCAAACTGGGCTCCTCGCCAGCAATCCGGGGTCAGGCAGTTGTTTAACCAGTTTAATTGTTGTGTGAACAGAAGGCACCACCGCAGCAGTTTGTGGAACTTGAGCTCAGAGGGACCAGCTCTCCTCCCACCCCTGCCTCGTAGCCTGAACAGTAAAGACAGCTGGTTAAGCAACCTAGCCCTCTCTCATCTCTCAGCTGGCTTCTGTCCACCCTCCAAGAGCCAGGGACTGGGACCCAACACAGCCGGAGAATCTGTGTCATTCCAGGAAACACAAGAAAGACATCAAAGGAGAATGACAGCAGGGTGATGAGGAGCTACGGGAGACAAACACCCACGTGGCTTTCCCTTGGGTTTCTCTCTATTGTTTGCAAAACTCATAATATTAAGACACGCTGCCCATCACGGGGAATGTGGAAAAGTAAAGCAGAATTTTAATCTTCTGAGGTTTAGCCCTCATAATACCATAAACTGAAAGGTAAAATTCATACTCCCTTCTCCCCTTTCAGTATCCACATACATATTATTAATATCTATTCATACTCCCTTCTCCCCTTTCAGTATCCGCATACATATTATTAATATCTATTTTAATTTCATTGCCCTAAGCCCGTGGTCGGCAAACTGCGGCTCGCGAGCCACATGCGGCTCTTTGGCCCCTTGAGTGTGGCTCTTCCACAAAACACCATGGCCTGGGCGAGTCTATTTTGAAGAAGTGGCATTAGAAGAAGTTTAAGTTTAAAAAATTTGGCTCTCAAAAGAAATTTCAATCGTTGTACTGTTGATATTTGGCTCTGTGACTAATGAGTTTGCTGACCACTGCCCTAACCGGTTTGGCTCAGTGGATAGAGCGTCAGCCTGTGGACTGAGGGGTCCCAGGTTCGATTCCGGTCAAGGGCATGTACCTTGGTTGTGGGCACATCCCCAGTAGGGGGTGTGCAGGAGGCAGCTGATCGATGTTTCTCTCTCATCGATGTTTCTAACTCTCTATCCCTCTCCCTTCCTCTCTGTAAAAAATCAATAAAATATATTAAAAACATTAAATTTCAAAATCATTTACCCAGAAGCCTCAATCACCCAGAAAGAAAACTTATTGACTTCACTTACGCAGGAGAGGTTTATGTCTTCATTTTGAGTCTCTTTACTTACATTGCATTTTTAATTCTTATTACAACTGTGTTCCAACTAGCATGTATTGGATCCCTGCTATCTGCTAGCACTGGCTAGATGCTAGAGATTGATGGATGATTGAGACATTGTCTTGGTGCTCTAAGAGGTCATAATCTAGTCCAGTGGTCGGCAAACTGCGGCTCGCGAGCCGCCGTGGTTTGCTGCTCTGTTGACTAACGAGTTTGCCGACCACTGCTGTAAGGCATTACCCTTACCCAGAAGTTTTGACTTCAGGTTGAAGACATTAGTACATTATTAAAATTTTTTTAAGTGTTTTTCCCTAAGGCAGTGGTCGGCAAACTCATTAGTCAACAGAGCGGCAAACTGTGGCTCGCGAGCCGCAGTTTTCCGACCACTGATCTAGTCAAAAGCGACACATCTACAACTTACATCATGTAACAAGTCAGATCGGGCCAAGAGATGATAATAATAATAATACCCAACCATTCTAATAAGTCTGGTTAGATGGTTTCTCCAACCTACAGCAGATTAGAGTTAGAAAATTCAATTGCTGGAGGCAGTGGACAGCCTGAAAGCAGAGGAAAAACCAACCACCACCACCAACTCACAGAACACAGAAGTCTGTGAGCACTGAGTGTAGGGCAAGCTGTCCTACAGGCCTCTTCAGACGTCCCTATTTTAAGGTGGTGTTACTAGTAACAGCCATGCTTTATTGCTAGCACTGCACCTGTGGATGGGCTTTGCTGTGGATGATTTCATTTAGTTCTGACAACAACCCTGAGATTGATATCACTTTCCCACTCGGGGGAAGTAACTGCTGCTCAGCAAGGCCAACAGCTTGCAAGGACCCTGGGCTGTTAGGTGGGGGGTCAGGACTCCATTCCCAAGGACTCCTTCCACTCCACTCCCAAAAAGATGCTCATGGTTATGAGTCCAAGACACAAGAGTTGGCAGAGAGATCATCTCATTCAATGTCCTCATCTTACTGAGGAGGAAATAAAAGTGAAGTCGTTCCAAAATATTCAAAGTTATATTTATCTATTAAGGTATAATTGACACATAACATTATATTAGTTTCAGCTGTACAACATAATGATTTGGTATTTGTGTAGACTGTGAAATGATCACCACAATCAGTCTAGTTAACATCTGACACCTTACAAAAAACAATCTGTTCTCTGTATCTATGAATTTGGTTTTTCTGTTTTGTTTCAAATTTGATATTTAAGTGAGGTCATACAGTATTTGTCTTTCTCTATCTGACTTATTTCACTCAGCGTAATACCAGCAAGGTCTGTCCATGTTGCCACAAATGTCAAGATTTCATTCTTTTTATGGCTGAATAGTATTCCATTGCATATATGTACCACATCTTCTTTATCAGTCATCCATTGATGGACACTTAGGTTGTTTCCATATCTTGACTATTGTAAGTAATGCTTCAATGACCATAGGGGAACATATATCTTTTTTAATTAATGTGGGTTTTTTTCCTTCAGATAACTACCCAGAAGTGGAATTGCTGGACCATATGGCAGTTCTATTTTTAATTTGTGAGGAATCTCCATACTGTTTTCCATAGTGGCTGCACCAATTCACAATCCCAACAATGGTGCACAAGGGTCCTCTTTTCTCTGCATCCTCGCCTGCACGTGCTATTTTTTTAAAAATATATAATACCCATTCTAACAGGTATGAGGTAATATCGCATTGTGGTTTTGATTTGCATTTCCCTGATGAGTGCTATTGAGCATCTTTTCATGTACCTGTTGCCCTCTATATGTCTTCTTTGAAAATATGTCATTCAAATCCTCCACCCATCTTTATTCAGATTTTGTTGTTATTGATTGTATGAGTTCTTTTATATATTTTGGATATTAACCCCTTATCAGATATATGATTTGCAAATATTTTCTCCTACAAAATTATATTTAGAATTCTTTGCTTTAAAAGGCAAAGGGCGGTATAACATTTCAGGAAGATTTCTATCATATATCGTCCCCATAACAATGTCACAGGGTGGGTTCCTTAGAAGCAGAGCCTGAGGTAGGCACTTGGGACATGTGGCATCTTACAGAAGGGCTCTTCAGGAAGACCTGCAAGGATCTGAGCAGACTAAGGGGAAAGAGCCACAAAAAACTGTGGTCCCAGGTGAAGTTTCGCCCTGGCCTGGTTCATGCTGCATGCGCGGGAGGGTGGGGTTCCCAGGAACATAAATGACATTGCAGGTTGTGTTTCCATATCAGTTAGTCTTTGGCTTTGGTTGTGGCTGCCCAGGGTGGGCACAACTGACCAGGGGAAGCAGCCCCATCGAATGAGGGCAACTCTCAGGAGCAGGGCATCCATAACTGTTAGCAGTCAACCACATAGCAGTGGTGGGTACACTGGGCCAGGGAAGGGGATCTGGGCGGAGCACCAATAGTATTCACTCACACACTCTGTTTATGTCTCTGCTCCCCCCATGAGATTGTGAACTTCATTATATCCCAGCTCCTGGCACATAGTAGGCCCTTCATAAATGTCAGCAGAACGATACAGAGTTGGGAGGGAAATGGCCATGCTCTCAAAGAGGCAAACTGTAGCTACCTGGAAAAGATTGCCAGCTGGATGCAGCATCGCCGGGCATAAGGCTGCGCTGGGCCGCAGGAGGAGACAGGAAGGCTCCCTGAGTACAGGGCTACAACCTTCCCATCACCACCAGGGTTTGCTGAGAATGCAGATCTGTTCCTCTAAAGCAATACTTTTGCTTCCTCACTTTGGAAGAGCATATTAGATCAAAAAGGAGCTTTTGATGGTTTCTCACAAGCAGGAGACATCTGTGCTGTCACTGAGAATTAATCGTAGAAAGCCTCGCCTAAGGAAATGCCCAAGTATCTCCCTTTTTGCTACCAGTTTTGTTATAAGCAAGAAGCAGCCTGGCAGGTGATTAGTGATATGTTCCCTACACCACCCCACATGGCCTACTTTTGCAAGCACCGTCCTACCTTTAAGTTAAGCTTGCTAGCAAACGCAGAACGCTGTCTATTGCTCTTTTGCCGAGTTGCAGTATTGGGCGTATAAGAGAAACACAGTACAGGCGATATCTAGAATCTGCATGGCTGTTGATACTCTGACAAAATAAAGCCTCTCTATCCTGAGATCTCAATGACTGGGTTGTATTTTCCACATTTGTCAAAAATCAAGAAAGATGCATGATATTGCCTGACTTCTGAGTATGGTGATGAGAATGGACATCAGATAGTGAGGAAGTTGATTGGTTTTAAAAGAGAATTCAGGAGATGGGTGGCATCAAGTGTGATGAGAGAGTCAAGGACTATTGCACTAGGTTGCCATTAAGAATATAAAAAAAGCCTTGACCGCTTTTGGCTCAGTGGACAAGGGTCCCGGGTTCGATTCCAATCAGGGGCATGTACCTTGGTTGTGGGCATATCCCCAGTAGGGGGTGTGCAGGAGACAGCTGATTGGTGTTTCTCTCTCGTCAATGTTTCTAACTCTTTCCCTCTCCCTTCCTCTCTGTAAAAAAAAAATCAATAAAAATTTTTAAAAAATACAAAAAAAAAAAAAGATAGTGGTAAGAAATAGTGGAGTTTGGGGCTAGAAAAAACACATTAGGACCCCAACATCTCTGATGGGCTCTGCCAGAAACACTACCATGTTGATGCCAGGGTACCTGCTACAGTGGAGTATACAGGGTGCCCCCCCCCCAAATGTATACACACTGTAACAGCTGGTAGCTCAATTTTGAAAATGAAATGGCTTTTTAATAAACACCGCCTTTAAAATTATTCCAAGTGTGTGCATACATTTTGGGGCCCACCGTATATACCCCCTGCCTGCTCTGCCATGTTCTGTGGGCTCCTGTGGGCACACAGTGTGGACAGTCAGGGGACGCGCCCCAGGTACAGCTTGTTTTGGCCACTTCTGTTGCTGAGGGGGACGTGTGGGGTGTGATTCTGACAACGGAAGAAGCAAAGGGAGCCCGATGACACAGATGGGCTGTCTACAGAGGGAGAGGCCGGAGGCCTGGAAGCAGAATCTAAATTGTAGACGTACTTTGGCCCCCAGTTGTTGGTTGCTGTGTGTTTTTAAAAATTTAGATTAGTTGCCAACTTGAAGAATTCAAAAATTTCAGCTAAATATCCAGAATTTTCACTTTTCTTGAAAAACCTACCCACATTCCTGCACGGCCAGTCTTGGCTGGGCTGGGGAGCCGCTGCCCCTCCAGGGTCACGGGGTGTACCGTCACATTCTGCAAGTCACTGGGCTCACACATTCATGTACACAACTTGCCTGGCCCCTGTGGCTGGGGAGACCCCTGGCATTGTGGGCTAATGCTGTAGGCAATTGCTTATTTTCGTCTTTCCTTTTATACAGTTGTGGTAACATATACGTAGCAAAATTCACCATTCTGACTGTACAGTTCAGCGAGATTAAGCATAGCCACCCTGCTGTGCTACCTCACCACCATCTCCAGGACTCTCATCCTCCCCAAACTGAAACCCTACCCAGGGGTCCTCAAACTTTTTAAACGGGGGGGCCAGTTCACTGTCCCTCAGACCGTTGGAGGGCCGGACTATAGTTTAAAAAAAAAACTATGAACAAATTCCTATGCGCACTGCGGGCCCGGGACGAGTCGGCTGCTAAGCAGGACAGGCAGCGGCACCCGGCGGGCCGGATAAATGTCCTCGGCAGGCCGCATGTGGCCTGCGGGCCGTAGTTTGAGGACCCCTGCCAGACAACAGCTCTCCATTCCCGGCTCCCGCCAGCCCCTGGCATCCACTCTGTCGCCATGAATCTGACTACTCTAGGTCTCCCATTTAAGTGGCGTCATACAGTGTTTGTGCTTTTGTGACAGGCTTACTTCACTGAGCCCAGTGTCTTAAAGGCTCATCGCTGCTTAGGTTCTGACTCAGAATTCTGGTGCTCATGTTACAGATGAGGAAACTGAGGCCCCAGGAAAGCCCTCAGTCCCACAAGCAACCAGGGACAGACTTGGGATTGGAAGCCAGACCCCCCGATTCTTTGCTCAGGGCACTTTCCCGCTCCTTGCCCCCTTCTTAGCCCGGGTTTCAACTTCCCAGTAGTGTAAGTAGAAAAGACATGCTCTTCAGAGCGGCAGAGTGATCCTTATTCATGCAGATTTCGAACGTGCCCATCTGATGGGTTGCCCAACATCAAAGGGAAAGAACTGCCCTTTAGTGAGAAATGAACATCAATTACCCCTTCTCCTCCGAAGGGGAGGGGGAAAAAAAAAGCAAACTCATTCTGTCCCCTCCATATATTTCTAGCTGGGCCTTGCACTCCACAGAGGCTTTGAACAATGGCTCTCTAGAAACTAGTTATCACATTGCTCTCTCAGCGTCCCTAAAACAGCCCCCTTCTGCTCACAGAGATGGATTCACTCGGCAGCGTGTGTTCGGTTCCACCCACGGCTGAGAACACGTGCAGGAGCCCTCGTTCCTCAGGGCCCCTGGGCCCGCGACGCTGCGCTGGTGCACCTGCTGATGAGCGCTCAGCTGTCACACCTGCGCTGGTTTTTCTCTGCTCTTCACTCACCTGCGCTGCCAAGGCAACGGGAAGGAAGCGCGCAGGCTGTGCGCAAGGCGGCAGGGCGGTCCTGGGTGACGGTCACGCCCCCTTCGCGGGCCCTCTTAACGGGTTCGGGTTCGGGTTCGGGTTCGGGTTCGGGTTTTCTTTCTTTCTGAGCAAGCCTTTTAAAAGCTAGCGCGGCTTGGTACGCTAATTAGCTTTCCTTTCCTTTTCTGCTGTCCAAGTTTCTAGGGGGAATCTTCCCCCGAATCAACTGCTAAGTGAGTTAGGCACTTTCTTATTTTAGCCTTGAGACATTGCTTGCTCCAGGAAAGAGTAAAGGTTTATTTTACTTCAAAGATCAGCCCCTCACGTTACTCAAATCAGCAAGACTTTTCCTGGCTGGGTGGCGGGGGTGGGGTCTGGGGAGAGAAGGAAGGGAAAAAGGCAAGAAAAGACAACCTCCCAAAATCAATACTTTTTTTTTTTTTTTTGCATGTGGGAATTATCACCAACTACTATAGATATGAACAATGTGGTCTAGCACTGCTTTATTTATCGCTGCGGCAATGAAAATAGCTTGGTACGCAACCAGTTATTTTTAAGAGGTGGTAGCACAGTGTTTCTTTGAATGTCAAAACCCAGAAATAGCGTCTTTAAGAATTTCTTCCATCTGCCAGACTGAATGTTGGCTGGGCAGAGATTTAAACCGCACACGTGATGGAATCGGCCTCATGCCCGTATGTAGAACACAAGCCCGTGAAGCCCGCGAAGCCCGCTGCCCCCGTGTGGCATGCATCTAACTGAATGCAGCCCGGCTCCGCTTAACTGGTTGGCAGCCAGAGGGAGAACTCCAGGCTGGGTGGCAGGTCTGACCCCGGGGTCAATAGTGACATTTACAGGAAGGAGCACTCCCCAGCCCTGGGAAAGACAGGCGGTTAATAGGATACACACCGCAGAGGAGGTTGATTGGAAACGCCTCCAACAGCAGTTTGCTCACTTTAGGAACTCCTCCCAGGAAAACATAGGAGGCAACATCTGGGGTGTTGGTTTTGTGGTTTCAGATGTCTGGGTTGTAAATGGCTTGAAAAGGAAGTGGGCTCATGAAGACTTCACTTTGAGAAGAGATCCAAAGATGACTGAGATGCAGTTCCCAACCCAAGGAGCTCCAAGCTCTGTACAGGAGGCAGAAGAGTCGTTAGAACGAGAAAAATAAACACCCTGGTGGCTGGGAGTTTGCTCTCCCAAGAGGAGACTAAATCTCTCTACCGATTCCCCTGCTGTTACCCAGCCCAGTGGGGGAGAGAGCCCTGCCTGGGAATTCAATGTGGCCCAAGGTCAAGAACATGTCAGTGTCATGGCTTCTGCTGGGTCATGTAGCAGATGGAGGGGTGGGGTGGACTGATGACTGCTGGGGAAGACACTGGGGTAGGCCCAGTTCTTTCCTCCCCACAGTTTAGCTTCCTCCTTTGTGGGGAGCAGCTATAGTGTTTTGGACAGGTACAAGCCTTGGACTGATGAGAGGGCACAGTCCTCTCATTGCCACGTGCAAGTTCCAGCTTGGAGTGCAGGGCCCTCCCAGCACAATTATAGCCAACAGCTATGGTTGTGGGCTTGAACCTGTGGTCCGAACACGTGGTCCAAACACGTGGCCCCACGTGCCTGAGTGATGTGCGCTTGATCGAGTTCAGGTGCATGTAGTTGAGTAGGATTGAAACCCATGAGAATGTTGTAAACATCTTGATCACGCCCTTACTTTGCCTCCTGGCATCCTATCTAATATAATCTAATAAAGAGGGAATATGCTAATTAACCATCACTCCATCACAAAGATGGCTATACCCACAGCTGAGGCCAAGTTCCCATAAGGAGCCTTAACTAGCAATCAGCAGGGACCTGAGGCTACGGCCCTCCCCCACCCCCGTGGGGCTTGACAGGGGACCTCAAGGTGCGCTTCTGTCCTGGTGCTGGGCTAGGGGACCTCAGACTGCACCCCCCGCCCGGCAGGACTTGATAGGGGACCTCAGGCCATGCCTCCTGCCTTGGCACCAGGCTGGGGGACCTCAGGCCAAGACCCCCACCTGGTGGGGCTTGATGGGGACCTCAGGCCAAGACCACTGCCCCAGCACCAGGCCAGGTGACCTGAGGCCACGTCCCCTGCCCGGCGGGGCTTGATGGGGGACCTCAAGGTGTGCTTCCTGTCCTGGTGATGGGCCAGGGGACCTCAGGCCGCACCCCCCGCCCCAGCACTGGGCTAGGGGACCTGAGGCTGCGCCCTCCTGCCTGGTGGGGCTTGACAGGAGACCTCAGGCCATGGCCCCCAGTAGAGCTTGACAGGGAATCTCAGGCCATGTCCCCCACCTGGCAGGGCTTGATGGGAGACCTCAAGGCACACCCCCCCGCCTTGGTCTGGGGGACCTCAGGCCACGCCACCTGTCCTGGCGCTGCTGGGCCAGGGAACCTGAGGCTATGTCCCCTGCCCGGTGGGGCTTGATAAGGGTGGGAATGGCCGGGTCTGGATCTAGCCCAATTTGGGGGGTGGGTGGCCGGGTCTGGATCTCACACAATTTTGAGGCACATGTGGGCGGGTGTGCCCCAGACTCTGACAGGAGGAAGGTTTTCATATACATTTTACAAATTTTCTTTCATCTCTGACACTTCTATTATAGAGAAAGGGCAAATAGCAATATTAAATTATTTCCTCTAATTAATCCCCCCCTTTTTTTTTTAAATGTATTTTATTAATTTTTTACAGAGAGGAAGGGAGAGAGATAGAGAGCTAGAAACATCGATGAGAGAAACATCGATCAGCTGCCTCCTGCACACCTCCCACTGGGGATGTGCCCGCAACCAAGGTACATGCCCTTGACCGGAATCGAACCCGGGACCTTCCAGTCCGCAGGCTGATGCTCTATCCACTGAGCCAAACCAGTTTCGGCTAATTAATCCCCTTTTAATGTGCACGAATTTCATGCACCGGGCCACTAGTCTGCTATAAAATAAAGACACGGCTTGTGGGTGCCGGTTGCTGTCTCTCAGAGAAGCAGCGTCCCACCAAGATCCAGCTTTCATTCTCTTGTCTTTTCTAAGCCTTTCAGCCGCCCTCACTCAGAGTCCCCCTTGGCCGTGCCAACGCGGCACACTCCATATATCTCAAATGTCAGAAGAGCCTGTTACATACCCCGTGCGTGTGATTGTGTTGTGGAGAATTTAGGGACAGGGGCCTTCCCTGTGTCAGCCCTCTGCTGAAGTCAGCTTGGTGGCAGCACTTTCATGTTGATGAGGGACAGTGGCCTACAGATGGCAGTCAGCCCCATGCCCCATACTCACTTTCCCCAGGCTACCCGGGGGAAGGTGAGGCTTGAAGAGAAGGTGATGAAATACTTGGGTCACATCACAAATACTCCTTCTCTTCCTTCTCACCAACACAGTTGTCCGAGCCACCCCACCTGGTAGCATCTCCCGATTTCTCCTAGCATTGCTGTATTTGCCGTCCTTGTCAAGGGCACACTGTTGAGGTATGTGTCAAAGTGTGCTGCCTCCCACAAATGCTGAGCTGCCCACTGCTGCTGCTGCCAGCACCCGACACACAGAGAACTGACCCCCTGCTCCCAATGTCCCTCAGGGGTTCGGCAAACGGCTCCTTTGGTTTGCTGACTCTTTAGAAACCTCTCTCCTGAGTTCTCAGGGGAAGCCAGGGAAGCTGAGGAAACTAATGTGGAAAGTGACATGGAAACTGCCCACGTGGACTGCAATCAGAGAGGCAGGGGGTGTCAGTTCTTAGAAGACTTCCTCTTCTCGTGCATCGGCCTCACGATTAACATTTAACTCCTTGATATAGGCCCCCAAATCATCTATGACATGATCTGAATCCCACCTTCTTGTCCATCCCCATCGCTCACCACCCCCTTTAGTTTTCCTGCGGTTCCCACACTTGCCTGCTCTCGTTAATACCAGCCTGTGTACCTACTATTATCTCAGCCTGGAGACCATTCCCTAAGCTTCACCCACTTTTCGGAATCCTGCTCATCGTGCTGGATTCAGCCATGGCACTACTTTCTCCAGGAAGCTACTCATGTTCACTCCCAGTGTCTGAGAAAACTGTGCTCCCAGGGCACCCTGTCCCACCATCAGTCATTAACCCTGTAATGTCTGTTAACCTCTCCATCTCCCCTTAAGTTATGCCTTAACTATCAGTGCCATGGAGCTGCAGAACCATTTCAGCAGTTCTAAGGTGGCAGGCCAAGGCCTCTGTGAACCCCTCAGCCTTTCTCTCATGCCTTTGACCTCATGGTCACAGAATAGCTGCTGCTGCTCACTACGTTCAAGCATCTCTTACTATCACCAACTATCCAGTCCGTTTCTAATTTTCGTGATCATTTTTATTGCTTGATTTGAATCAGATTCATATTACATTTGGCTCTTTTTAACAGTATTATGTACATTAAGCTCCAAATGCCTTTTATGAGATAAAAAATAAATTCTTATTTTTTGAGCTGGTCTTACTGGAGTTTTATGTTCCTTGCAGCCAAACTGTAATACAGTATACAATTTCTAAAAATTAAAATTTACTTTCTCTCATTAGCTAATTAACACACCCTGCTTATAGGAATCTTAATCTAGAATAGTAGAACTAAGGCAAAGAAAAAGTCCCATCACTGAAATACGGGTAACATTTTGACATATTTTCTTCCCATGTTGTTTGAATAGTTGTGATAACACAGTAGTAACAAACTTGTTTCCTTTTATTGTTTCTCATTTTAAAAAAGCATTTTGGGGGTGATAGAAATATTCTAAGATTGATTTTGGTGATTGTTGTACAAATCTATGAACATACTAAAAATCATTGGATTATACATCTTAACTAGGTAAATTTTATGGCATTCGAATTATATCCCAATGAAGCTATTATAAAAAATTTTAAATAAGTATGTCTATTATGATGAATTCAATGTTAATATTTTTAATTATTGCATAATCATCTATCAAGAGGCTTTACTCCAGTTTATTAAACTATTCTCCTGTTGTTCAATATTTGGGTTGGTTCTACATTTTGGCTATCATAACATTTCTAGTCAAATTCTCTGTGCTTAAGGGTTCTCTTTATCTAGCATTAGTTCCTCCCAGAAGTAAAAATGTTGTGCCAGAGTATAACACTACTTAAGCATTTATCGAGCCTATATTGGAGGCTTACTACCAGTTAGTATGGACCCCGCTAAGTACTTTTATATGCATTATTTCCTCAAATTCTTCATCACCCTAAGAGGTCTATGCTACCTCTAGTTTCAGAAGTTGAAACTGAAGCTTAGAGAAGACAACCAACTCATCCAAGTTCACAGGATCAATATACAGAGGAGCCAGGGGCCTACCCAGCTCTGTCTGGTCCCAGAGGCCATGACCAGGCCTTCATCAGGCCTTCATGTGTTCAAACCTTGCTCGGTTTCAATGGTGAAAATGCTGTCATTTTCTAAATTGTTTGTGGGTGATGTTGGATATTTCCTTGTGTTTGCCACATCAGATACACTCTTTTTTTTTTTTTTCTTAATTACCTGTTGCAGCCTTTCCCATAGTTGACTATAAAATTTGAAGAGTGAATAGAGTGAGTAACATGTAATCAATGGCTTGTTACCCTCATTAAAAAGAAAGATGCAGCCTTAACCGGTTTGGCTCAGTGCCTGCGGACTCAAGGGTCCCAGGTTTGATTCCGGTCAAGGGCATGTACCTTGGTTGCGGGCACATCCCCAGTAGGGGGTGTGCAGGAGGCAGCTGATTGATGTTTCTCTCTCATTGATGTTTCTAACCCTCTATCCCGCTCCCTTCCTCTCTGTGAAAAATCAATAAAATATATTGAAAAAGAAAAAGATGCAGGCTCAGCTGCCTTGTTAGAAGTGCACTTCAATGTAGAAGCACCTTTAATGATGGCCGGCATGCCTCATAGAAGTACCTTTGATACAGCTCGGGTTCTTCCCCTTGTTCCTTCCACCCGGCTGAGCCTGGGTACGGAACTGAGAGAGTGCACAGTGCACAGGAAGACTACCTGGCTACAGGGCTGGCCCTCCCCCTTCAGAGCAGTCCCGTTCTTCCTTGAAGCAGGCGGGCTTGAGGCAATCATTGCTCTGCTCCTAAAGCACTTAACCAAAGAGCGGCTTCTTCTCCACGGTTATGTAGACAAATATCACAATGATGAAGATGCCAAACATAGCAAGCTTCAAGCCCGCCGGGAACCTTTCTAGGTCCCTGCTCCCAGCACTCCCGTTTATTGTGCAGTGGGCGCTCTCTTCGGTGTCATTCCATCCTCCGAACCTGGTGTACGGTGCTCCTGAGGCCCACCTGTGAAAACATTAGTGGCTCTTAGGGTTGAGTACAGGACGAACTAGCACCCCCTAAACATGTGTGGCCTTGGGGCTCAAAGGAGCAACCCTAGTGGGGCTTTAGGGAGCAGGCCTCTATCATGAAAAACCTATGCTAATTTTAACAAGTGATGTTAGCAGGGTATCATGAGGATGTGAGATCTCAAATGTCCCACCAAGCATTTCTTTATGTCTATCAATGCTGGCACGAGGCCTGGCACGGGGACTTACAGATCCCCTGGTCCCTAATGGGGAGCTGTAAAAGCCGAATGGGGGACATCAGTACACAGTCCTTTCTTCCCAGTCTAAACCCAGCCTTTCAGGGTGCAGATGGGAAGTGCTTTTGAAATGTGCTTATTTTGCATTTAAAAGAGCAAGAGGATACTTTGTGAAATCTTTCAGAGAATCTTACGTTTTCACTGGTTTTCATCTGGAAATTGGCTGATGTTTATTGAGAAGTTAGGGAATTTTCCAGAAAGCTTTACTTTCTGACTAATAAAATGGCCAATCTTGAGTTTTTATTTCAACTACCTGCTCTTTTTTTTTTCTTTCTTTCCCTATTTTCCAAGACACAAAGAAAAAATGTCTACAAACCCAGAGCCTTGGGTTCTGGTCTCAGTTCATTGTGACTTTGCGCATCCCCCTCAGCCTCTCCGGCCTCTAAACCTAAGTGGTGAGCGAGGGATGGTGTAAGGCCCCTTTAGCTTTGAAATGAGATATTATGAATCTTTCTTCTCTCTCAACAGATTCTTTTTCAGACTCAAACCCTTCACAAAAATCTGAATAACAATTTTTTTTCAGGAGTTACATACGTCAGTAATATCTCCTCATATGCTAAGAAAAGTATTACCTTATTTTCTCAGCGTGCTTATGATGCTGACAGTAGATACGTTGGGGTTTTGGTTTAGTGGTGAAAGCCTTGGGTCTCTAATGAACAGAAAGAAAATATCAAGAAGAACTTATTTATCAGGAAGATAATACCAAATTATCAAGAAGAGCCCTCACAGTTTCCAATGTCTTGTACAAAGGACCTTATTTTTTGTTCTAGAAAATAATCCCGTCCTGGCCGGGTGGCTCAGTCGGTTGGAGCATCATCCGGTCCATCAAAAGGTTGTGAGTTTGGTCCCAGATCATCTCTAAAATCAATAAAAACATATCCTCAGGCAATGATTTAAAAAGTCAACATCTTTTTAAAAGTTGTATAACCTAGGGACTGATAAAGTTGTTGGTACATCAGGTAGTTTAGTACTTCATAATATAAAATATTTTATTGATAGGAGAGGGGGAGACAGAGAAACACCGACAAGAGAGAAATGTTGATAGGCTGCCTCCTTGCACACACCCCCCCACCGGGAATGGAGCCCGCAACCCCGGTCACGTGCCCTGACTGGGAATTGAAGTGGCAACCTTTTGGTGTACGGGATGACACCCAACCAGCTGAGCCATACAAGTGAGGGCCCATGGAGTAATAGTTTACATCAGTGACTCACACATGAACAATAGACACACCAGTGTCAAGGGTCACATGACACAAGCAGCATTCTGTTCTTAAATATCATCTTTCCATTTTGCACTTTTATTTGTACTTTTATTGCTTGGAGCTTTTTTAAAAAAATGTTTTTATTTATTTTAGAGAAGAAGGGAGAGGTATAGAGAGATAGAAACATTGATGAGAGAGAAACATTAATCGGCTGCCTCCTGCATAGCCCCCCACTGGGGATCGAGCCCACAACCCCAGCATGTGCCCTGACCAGGAATCGAACTGGTGATCTCCTGGTGCATGGGTCAACGCTCAACCAGAGTCACACCGACCAGGTACTCGGAGCTTTTTTTAATGAGCATGCAGCATTTTTATACAAAGAATAAACTTATTTTTTTTAAAAAGTTGGCTATGAACAAGGACTAGAAAATAATTTAGGAAAATGAAATGTTCTGTATGAGGGATAGAAGTAAGGACAATCATGTTTTCTTTTCCTTTTCCAAAATGTTCTTTCATGCTGTCATTTTTGCAATAAAGTAAAAATGCGTAGTTCTCTATGCTTTTGTTCCCTTTTTGTGAAATAGAGTTGTAAAGATTAAGTGACTTCATCTATGCAAAATGATTAAAACATTTCCTGATATATAGTAAGCACTTAATGAAAGCACTTAGTGCTAATGATAATTATTGTTAATTTCGTGTTGCTATTTTTCCTCAACTGTCTGGTTGTCCTTGATTCTCTATTCAGACTTCACTAGAGGCCCGATGCCTCGGCCCTCTCAGCCCTGGCTTCGTCTGGAAGGTCGTCGGATGGTTGTTCTGCTGTTCGGTCTAATTAGCATATTGGCTCTTTATTATATGGGATATTCAGGCCTTATCATCCTCAAGTGTCTGCAATGTCCAAGAATGTGAAGCTGTGGCATCAGATGATGTTGCTAACCACCATTTACCAAGTGCCAGGCCCCGTTAACCCACTAACTCACCGAGGCCTCCTGGACCACCCACCCTCACCTGGTAGGCACTGTCATTGCTCCACATGGGAGGTGATGAGTCTTGAGGCACAGAAAGCTTAAGTAACTAGCCTAGGGTCACACAATATTATCCTTCAATTTCTAAAAATAATTTCCCTCCTGCAAGAAGTCTTCTTTATTATTCTCATTCACTCAGGTCAGTTGTCTAGTCTATATTTCTTCAGCCCTAATACACATGTTCTGTACTTTATTTCTCTTTAATCAAGGCATGATATCTACCATGTAGGGGCATTGGTAATTGGTGTTTATCCCCCTTCCCAGGGACCCAGCCCCCCTGAACATGAGAGGGGCCTCTGACACGTCCCATGCTGCCAGAGGCCTCACACAACAGTAGGCCGTGGACAAGCGAGTCAGGGACTGGAGCATTCCCCAGTATCCTCACGAAACCATTACTCATCAAAAAATGTATCTGGTTTTTGAAAAATGATCTACTTTGACTAAAATGATTAATATTTATCCATAAATAAATACAAGTTTGCTTGCATTATGCAAGATGTGTATTTTACAGTGTGGACCCAAACCTGGCCTGAAATGTCATAGGCTGGCACCTTCAATTATGGGCAATCAAAGGAGGGGCGCTGAGTGCTGAGGCCCCCACCCCTCCTTCTGCTTATTCTTCCAGGACTTCTTACTGTTGGAGTTTAGGGAGCCAGGAGGCAGTGATGCTCCCGGGAGGTGGGGATGAAATTCTCTTCAAGCTGAAATGTGTTACATTTTTCAATCACTCTCCTTCACTAATGCAATTGTTGAAGAAAGGCCTGTACTTAGAACCAGACATTTTTACAAATGACTTGGCAAACTGGCAGTTATGACCTTCTTACAAGTGGGGGGAAAAAAACCACTCCATTTAGAGCTCTTTAATACTGAGTTAACCCCATATCTCTTTATTGACTAAAACTGATTAAGTTAATAAAGATCTTACAATAATTTCACTCTATTGTTTTTACCTTAACCTTGATTTAATAAAGCTCTAATTTAAAACACTGTGTTCTTTTAACCTAAATGATTTTGAATTAATTAAAAGCTTTTTAAAATAATCTGCACTACATTGACAAAAGGAAGGTTAACAACTTTATGATCATCTGCATTCCTGCTTTACAATATCTTCTTGCAAACCAGGAATGGAATGGGAACTTCCTTAACTTGATACAAGGTATCTCCCAACACCTACACCAAAAATTATACTCAAAGGTAAAATATTAAGCCTGGCTGGCGTGGCTCAGTGGTTGAGCATTGGTCTATAAACCAGAAGGTTAGGGTTTGATTCCCAGTCAGGGTTGCAGGTTTGATCCCCAGTGTGGGGCGTGCAGGAGATAGCCGATCAGTGAGTCTCTTTCATCATTGATGTTTCTATCTCTCTCTCTCCTTCTCCCTTCCTCTCTAAAACCAATTAAAAATATTTTTTAAAATAGGTAAAATGTTAAAAGCATTTTCTTTAAAATCAGAACCAAGGAAAGTATTCCTACTATTATTACTTACATAATATTGTAATAAAAAGGTCTTAGAGGCACAGGTAAACAAAAAGAAATTAAAGGCATACACATTAGACTAAAAAGAATCTGCAGGAAAATTATCATAATTGCTAAGAGTTCATTGTTATAAGACAAAAGGTACTGACAAAAATCAACTGCAATTCCATATACCAGCAACAAACCATTTAAAGCATATTTTTTAAAAGATACTGTTCCCAACAAAAGAATTCTTCTTATTTCCAACAAAATTTGGCAACAAAAATTAAAAGCCTACCTAGTAATAAAGCTAACAAAAGACGAACGTGACCTTTATTGAGAAAACAATAAAAATCTTACTGAAGGACATGAAAGGAAACTTCAACAAATGTAAAGATGCAACATGTCAGGAGCAGGAAGACTCAATAGCGTAAAGATTCAGCTTTTTCCAGATTAATTTATAAAGTTAGCAAAATTTCTATCTAAATCACATTCTGAATTTTTCACGGAACTTGATAGCTTTTTCTAAAATTTATTTGGAAGAACAAAGGGACAAGTGAAAACCAACGACCGATTTAAACCAACGAGGTGGGAGGGGTTGCTCTGGTAATGAAGACATTCTTCTATGAGCACAAGCTAGACACATTGATCGGAATAGAGACCCCACTGGACTATTAACCACGGTTTTTGTGTTCTGTATTTTATGATGCTTTGGCATCCTGGGGCCTCACTGCCTCTCTGAAGGCTGTCCACTCCTAGAAATAGTAAAGACTCCTTGTGACCAAGTCTTCCATGTACAAGTCAACCAACCACTCCAACCTTCCCCTTCAGCTAACTTTCACTTACCAAGCCAGTACTTTCCCTGCCCTGCATCAGCCCAGGGCCAGATATTGGCCACCGAGGGTCCACCCCCCAAAGCCCAGAACTGCTGAAATTAGTCAAACCAGCCAATCCTAAAATGCTTACCTTGCCTCAACCATTCCTCCCTGCAAAGGCCACAACAAAACCTTGTGCCCATGCCTTCCTCTCACTCCTGCCTCCTGACTGACCCTGCTCCTTCCCCATGTGGCCCATTGGCATGATATAATCAATTCTCTGGAGTACTGTAGGTAATACGCTTCCTTGGAAGGCAGCTATCTCCCTGCCTGTCACCTTACTATACCTGATTAAAACAAATCCTCGGTGCATTTTAAAACTCCTATGGAAATTTGATGAATGACAAGAGCTAACATTGCCAACCAGATGAGAAAGGACAGAAAATTCAAAAATGGTTTTGGGAACAAGATGAGATAGATATACTTCTCCAAAATTCTTCTGCTCAATATAGCCAAAATCCCTGTGTTGGCACAGGCAGCTAGGAGTTAACAAAAGAGAAGGGAGCTACACTGGCTGGGCCTGATTGAGCCTGGAAGTTACACTTAATCGGGCTTAAGTCTGGAAGCTACAGCTTCAGACACCCCAGGGCAGCGGTCAGCAAACCGCGGCTCACGAGCCACATGCGGCTTGCGAGCTGCGGTTTGCCGCTCTGTTAACTAATGAGTTTGCCGACCACTGGCATATACTACCCTTTACCTCTTTGCACACAATATGCCACAATTGCCTAATCCTCACAGTTTCCAACTACACGGTAACATTTAGCCTAGTCCAGTGGTCGGCAAACTCATTAGTCAACAGAGTGGCAAACGGTGGCTCGCGAGCCGTGGTTTGCTGACCACTGCCCCAGGGGATAGCTGATACCCCAGAGAATAGCGAATAGCTGCCCCCCACAAAGGGGAATAACACCTCTCCATCCCCCTGTGTAGGGAGGAAGGACCTACTTTCCAATCTCCCCCAGGTACAAGGGGTCCACTCGCTGGTACTATGTGGGGGAGGAATCCTATATAATAAAAGCGTAATATGTATGCAAATCGACCGAACAACCAAAGAGCAGAATGACTATCCGGGTGACCATCCGGGACCATGCTATGACACCCACTGGTGCCAGGCCAGCCAAGGCTAGTGTGATGCGATTGGTTGAGGGCCTGGTCATTACCCCATGATCGCCCCACAGAGGGAGGCCCAGGCCACTGACAGGCGGGCTGCGGCAGATGGGTGGGGCCTCCCTCTAGGAGGAAAGCCCAGGTCCTGGGTGCCAGCAGCTGAAGGGAAGCCTGAATCCCAGGTGCCGGAGGGAAGCCGGTGCCAGCAGCCAGGGGAAGAAAGGCCTATTCTTGCACGGATTTTGTGCATTGGGCCTCTAGTAAACAATAAAGGGGAAATTCCTTTGCTAGGCACATGCGCAGTAGAAACCAAGATGGTACAGAGGGAGATCCTTCTACTTTGAGGCATTCGCAGTAGGAGCCAAGATGGTGACCATAGAGGGGAGGTGTCTAGCCTGGGAAAGGGATTGGATTGGATACGCGCATGAAACCCTAGAAGATCTAGGAAAGGGATTGGATCTGGGGAAGACCCAACACAAGCCTGCAAAGAGCCAGGAAAGAGATTGGTTAGTTTGAAAGAAAGCTTACCCCTTCCCAAGTCTGAGGGAATATAATCAAAGCCTACTAAAGGCCTCTCTCCGCATCACGTGTTCGCTATATGTTCCTCTGTTCGGCACACTCTCTCTCCACAGCAGCTGCACACCCAAGCACGGGCTCCAAGTACTGGCCTGGGTGCAGCAGGGCAGCACCAGCTGGAGCACAGCTGGGAACTGAGGCTGAACTGGACTAAGGTTTGGCATGGACTAAACTGAACTATGGCGGCCTGGGATGCCCCGCCCATACTGAGCAATGGCACACTGTCTCTAGACGCTGGCTCTTCTGGGCTTGGTGAAGACAAGGCTGGACTTCCTCCACAGCTGGATGAAGCTAAGCTCCCTGGTGGTGAATGAGACACTGGCACCTGGGCACAGTCCTTTGTGTTTGCTCCAGCTCTAGTTAAGTCTTACCACTGTACCTCATCCTCCCATGTGTGGGTCCCCGAAATGCTTTTCTTGCGACTCCGTGTAAGAACCCCATTTCCATCGGCAACACCTGGACACTACATGTAAAGCAAACAGAAGAAGACTCTGAAAGGTGGAGAAAAGCAGATGGGCTAGGGACCTCAGGACCCGAGGAATGACTTGCAGTGAATGTCCTGGGTTTTCTTTGTACCTCACGTACCCCCAGACTGTTTGCTGGAGAAGCTGGCAATCTGGAAACACCAAAGAGTGCAAACAAAAAGCCTCTGGAAAGCCCAAGGGCTAGGAAAGGAGAAAGAGGCAGCCTCACAAGACCAAAAATTTTACCAAACAGCCCACTAGCCAAGGTGCTTGGGAAGCCTGGACTTCCACCTCGTTTCTACTGGGCTGGAATCATGGACCTCTACCCTCCCCCTCTCCCCCTCCCCCACCCCCCACCGCAGCAGCCCAGCAATAATGAACCAACAAACATACAACAGCAGGGTGTCAATGGAGGCCCGGCGTGGGATGTGAACTTCTACCACTTGCCCTGCAGTGAAGAGCTGGGGTCCCTCTTCCCCCACCAGCGAATAAAGTCTGAGGAGGAAGCTAAAACAGAGTATTTCATTACAATTTGAGGAGAAAAGATGATGACGCATGCCAGCACTGAGATGACGTAATGTTGAATTCGCTGACCAGGATTTTAGAGCAGCCATCATAAAGTGTTTCAAAGAACCAGGTAAACATCTATGAAACAATTGAAAAAAATATTAACTCTCTGCAGATAAGTAGAATATATAAAAAAGAACCCAGGGTAAATTTTAGAATTTAAAAGAATGCAACTGAAGTAAAACACTGGCAAGATGGCTTGACAGAGAATGGAGAAGACAGAGGAAAGAATCAATGAGCTCTTTTTCTTCATGAAACATCCCATTATATTCAAATTCCCTAAAAGTTATACTCAAAAGTGGTTTCTAAAATGTATGTCACCCTTTCTATGATAGTTTCATTATTTCACCTTTCCTTTATAGTTTTGTTGTTTTTCTTTACAATTCTTTAGTAAAAGCCAGAGTCTTCAGTTGCCCAATTAGGAGCCTCTAACCTACTATTCTGATTAAGTTACTTCTAAATATTAAGAGTCAACATCTGGCTTCTAAATGAAAGGCTTTTGGTGTTTTAAATTACTGGCTGATAGGGTAAGATTGCACTGTTACCCATAACCACATGACCTAATTTAGAATCCATCTTGGTGTCTAGTCTTGCATTTCTAACCAAATTTACAATCCACCTTTCAGCTGCTTCTGGGGTCATGCTCCGTATATCTGCCAACATGTTAATGCTGATACATGCTGGATGCAACTAGAAGTCTCAAATACGAAGAGCTGGGCATTTTCAGTGAAACCCTGGAGACAAGCCACCAGGAAGTCATTTACCAGCACAGGTTCACATCCCCTCAGCTTTCTCTGAGCCCCATCAAAGTAAAAGTGAACATCTAAGCATTCAACAAACTCAGTAATTGGGTCTTTGCATGTGTAAGAATCCCATTAAATAACTTTGCCTAGATCTTTTAGCACCTGCTGGCATTTTTGAACATCTTTGTTGGTTATGACTGCTATGTAGTCAAGTAGCGAAGAATATGTGGACACATCATCTGAACTGCATTAAGATACTGTGGCTGGTAAAGGAAGAGATCAATAATGTTAACACACCCTTTGGGGTGGTTGAAGAAGACAAACAGACCAGTGAATGCACCATGTTCGCTGCTGAAGAGACTGGAGTGGAGAACTCACAGAATTATTATCTATGGTCTCTCAACCATGTGAGCTCTTCCAAAAAAACAACACAAAACAAAAGATCTAATTTTTGTGTTATTAGAGTCCCTGGAGGAGAGAACAGTAAGGTGGGGATGAAAAAGGTATTTGAAGAAATAAGAGCTGAACATGTCCCAAACTTGGCAAAAGATACAAATCTACAGATTTCAAAAAGCTGAGTGAATTCCAAAGATAAACCCAAAGAAATCCATGTCAAGAACTAGCAAACTTCTGTACATCAAATGACATAATGAAGAAAGAGAAAAGGCAATCCTTTTCACAGAATGGAAAAAAAGATTTGCAAATCATATATTTGATAACAGTCTAGTATTCAGAATATGGTATAAAAACAATTCTTACAACTTAACAATCTAAAGACAAACAACCCAATTAAAATATGGACAAGTGACTTGAATAAACATTTCTCCAAAGAATACATACAAATGTTCAATAAGCAAATGGAAAGAGTCTCAACATCATTAGTCATCAGAAAAAATGCAAATCAAGACCACAGTGAGCTACCACTTCATATACATGAGGATGGCCATTTTCAAAAAGTCGGGGTAGAGTCCTAGCTGGTGTGGCTCAATTGGTTGAGCGTCGTCCCATGACCCAGAGGTTGCCAGTTCGATACCCAGTCAGGGCACATGCCCGGCTCGGGTTGTGGGCTGGATCCCCCAGTAGAGGGTATTCTCTCTCTCTCCCTCTCCCTTTCTTTCTCTCTAAAAATCAATAAAAATGTTTTTTTTAATGTTGGGTTGGCAAGGATATGGAGAAGTTGGAACCTGCATACATTGGTGGTGGGAATGTAAGATGATCACCCACTGTGGAAAACAGTTTTGCCATTACTAAAAAAAGTTAAACATAGAATTACCACATGGCTCAAAATTCCACTCGTAGGTATATATTCAAAAGAATTGAAAACAGATACTTATACATGAATGAACGTTCACAGTACCATCATTTGCAGTAGCCAAGAGGTAGAAACAATCTAAATGTCCATAACATTATTATTCAGTCATAAAAAGAGATGATATGCTGATACAGACACACGCTACAACATGGATAAACCTTGAAAACCTTATGGTAAATTAAAAAGGTCACAAAACATCACATATTGGATGATTCCATTTATATGAAACATACAGAAGAAAAAAAACCATTAAAACAGAAAGCAGATTAGTAGTTGTCAGGAGGGGGTTGTGGAGTAACTGTGTAATGGGTACTGAGTTTTATTTTGGGGTGAATGAACATGTTTTGAATCTAGATTGAGGCAGCATTGTGAATATACTATATGCCATTGAATTTTGCACTTTAAAATAGTAAATTTTATGACATGTGAATTTAACCTTAACAAAAATTTCTGCCCAGCCGGTGTGGCACAGTTGGTTGAGAATCATCCCATGTATCAAAAAAAGGTCATTGGTTCAATTCCCTGTCAGAGCACATGCCCGGGTTTCAGGTTCACTCCCCAGTAGGGGGCATGCAGGAGGCAGCCCATCGACATGTCTATCTCTCCCTCTCCCTCCTCTCTCTGAAAGCAATCAAAACATAAATAAACACACACACACACACACACAGAAAACTTCTGATTCTCATCATTGTAATGTGAATATCCTTATGTTTTTAGACTAAAGAAATATATACTGAAGTTTTGGGAAGAAAGTAAAAGATTATGATGTCATAAATTAGTTCAAGAAAAAATAATAAATAGATAAAATTATAAAACAAATGTGGTAAAACGTTAACAATTGGTAAATCTGGGTGAAGGCCATATAGGAATTTTGTTGGAAACTTGCTTTAAGTTTGAAAGTTGTTTTAAATTACATTTAAAAAGGCAAGTAGAGCCCTAGACTGGTGGCTCAGTTGGTTGGAGCATCACCCCATTCACTAAAAGGTTGCAGGTTTGATTCCTGGTCAGGGCGAGTTTGGGAAGCAACCAATTGATCTTTCTCACATCAATGTTTCTCTCTCTCTCTCTCTCTCTCTCTTACCTTCTCCCTCTCTGACTCTCAAAATCAATGAAAGCATACCCTCAGGTGAAGATTTTTTTAAAAAGGCTAGTAAAAAAATGTGAAAAGACAAGCTCACTGTGGGAGATGTTAATAATGGGGGAGGCTGTTCATGTGGTGGGGGCCAGAGGTTCTATGAGAATCTCTGTACCTCACTCTCAGTTATGATGTGAACTGCTGAAAAAACAAACAAACAAAAAATGTTAAGACAACCCCAAACTACTAAGAGATCTGTGCTACACTTATGGACTGACAAAGGGTTAGTATCCAAAATATATAAGAGCTCCTATAAAGTAATGAGAAAAAGATAAACAACCTAATAGAAAAATGGGCAAAAAATATGAAAAGACATTTTACAGACAACAGAACATAAATAACCAACAAACATGTGAGAAGATAGATGCTCAACCTTATTAGCATAAGAGTAATACACATTACAATCATAATAAGATACATCCACTACATTGACAAAAATGAAATCTGGCAATACTACATTTTGAAGAAGATTTAGAATAATGGAGCTCTTAATATGTTGCTGGTAGGAATATAAAGTGGTGTGGCCACTGTAGAGCGATTTAGCATGATCTCTTCAGCTGAAGAGCAGGTATCTATCCTTCAAGTCAGCAGTTCCCCTTCTGGGTATATTCATTCAATCAGGAAAAAAATCTTGCACATGTACACAATGGATTATGTGCCACAATTGTTTGTAACAGCATTGTTTGTATTAAGCAAATGTGGCAACAATTCAAATGTCCCGTAAATAAGGAATGGATAAATAGATTTTTACAATAATTATATAGTAGTGAAAATGAATGAGTGAGAGCTGCAAGTATGGGGTGAAGCTCATAACATAATGGTGAAAGGTAAAGGGAAGTTATCGAAGAATACTTACACTACGATATCATTTAAATAAAATCCAAAATCATGAGAAACTAAAGTTTGTGGATACTGTAAAGAAAAGGAAAAGAATAATAAGTAGAAAATTCAGGGTAGTGGTTACCTTGGGGAAAATGAAGGAAGGGGAATATGATCATTGGGGTCTTCAATAAAATTAGCAATGATTTAATTTTTAATCTCTAGGGTGAGAATCTAACCGCTTATTACATAATTCTTTATGCATTTTTAGATGCATATGTTATAATAAAATGTCAAAAAAGGTTTTCAGGCCCGACTGGTGTGGCTCAGTGGTTGACCGTCGACCTATGAACCAGGAGGTCACAGTTCGGTTTGATCCCTGGTCAAGGCACATGCCTGGGTTGGGGGCTCCGTACCCAGTAGGGGGTGTGTAGAAAGCAGCCCGTCCATGATTCTCTCTCATCATGGATGTTTCTTTCCCTTCCTCTCTCTGAAATCAATAAAAACATATTTCTTTAAAAAACGGTTTTCAGGTTTGAATTTTCTTCTGTCTACTTGAGCAAATTCCAGGTACCCATGTGCATATCAGTCAGTCCATTTTAGCTGTGCGATTTCTGTACCATGGCTTTAATGTGCGGACGGAAGGGCCAGGGAACAAGGCCTCAGATGGACTCTCATAACAAAACCACCCCAGAAAGAAAGCCTTCGCTGCCATAGGGGACGAGAAGCCCTGCGTCCTGGGAGACCAAGAAAAGAGACACTGGAGGGAGCTGTTTCACCACTCAGGTGCCTGTTGTGTCTCCTCTTCCTTTGGCGGCTGGATATAATGGAAAAGGCTACGACATGGAAATTAGAAGACTGGAATGCCATTTCCAATTTTTCTGCTAACACTGTGTGGTCTCAGGCAAGTCATATCCCCTCTCTGCTTCTTTCTGCATCTGTAAGATGCACCACAGAGCCTCCTCCAAGAAGCCTTTCAGAGAGGAAATTCCAGGGTCAATCATTATAATAAATCACGCCTGGACTCATGCATCCTGATGAATAGTGCCTGGTAATAGGAAGCCCTTATAAATCCCAAGAGATCAAAATAACTCAGGGGTGCTCATCGTGGAGGTAAACAGGAAACTCCTTTCTTTAAAATGGATACATATAGTTATGCCCATCATGCAAATGATAAACTAGCTAAAGTGAGTTTGGTTAAATATTCTTAGTTGAAAACGAAAGCAAAGCTGGGTTTTCTAAACAAATGCATATTTTTTCCTATAGAAAGACAATACCACTGCTCATAATTCAGTTTTATGAAAATAAATAAGTTTACCTTTCTTATCATCTTAGAATCATTGTAATCAGAGTTTGGTTTCACTAACTCTTCCTGATGCGCTTGCGTTTCAAAGACTGGGTTCTATCACACAGAAAGAATCAGCATGTAATCAATGAGATAAAGACATGGATTATTAGCATATTTAAGCAGATATACTAGGAGGTCAGTAGTTTTACAAGAAGAGTGTTGCATTCCTTGTAAATATGGTACTTAGTGCCCATTAGTACATGTCAAAGGTAAGAACAAAGGGTTTATTAAGTAGTCATCAAATATGTAATTTACTCTTCACATTGACCCAACTGGAATATACAACAACTATTGGGAATAAGGATGTTTTTCAATTAATTAAGAAAGTATTATAGAGATGTTTAACATCAGGTCGCCTAAAACCTTTACATGCAACTCAAACCACACTTAATGGTAGTCCTTTAATATACACTGAGTGGCCAGATTATTATGATCTCTGAACGCATAATAATCTGGCTGCTCAGTATGTGTATATATATATATATATATATATATATATATATATATATATATATATATATATACATACTAGAAACCCGATGCACGAAGATTCATGCTAGAATGGGCTTTCCTTTCCCTGGCTGCTGGCACCACCTTTCCACTCCGGTCCAGCCCCTTTCCGCTCAGGCCCCGGAGCCGCCTCTTTCAGCTCCAGCCCCACCTTCCCATGCTTCCCAGAGGCCCTGAGAGACTGGGGGTGGGGCAGAATGCCTGCGTCCTGCCCACCCCCACCACTCGGCACCTGTGTATGCAAATTAACTTCCATCTTTGTTGGGTTAATTTGCATATCACTCCTGATTGGCTGGTGGCGTAGCAGAGGTACGGTCAATTTACATATTTGTCTATTATTAGGTAATATATATATTACCTAATAATATATATATTATTATTAGGCCTGGTGCATGAGTTCATGCATGGGTGGAGTCTGGCCAGCCTGGCCAGGGGGAGGGGACATGGGTGGTTGGCTGGCCTGCCTGCTGGTCAAACTCCTGATTGAGGGGTCAATTTGCATATTAGCCTTTTATTATATAGGATATACACGGAGTGGCCAGATTATTATGCGTTCAGAGATCATAATAATCTGGCCACTCAGTGTATATTCCCTTGGTACACTGGGTCTTCCAATTGTAGCAATTGGGGTAGGCCCTGCACATGCACATTATAGACCTACAAAGTATCTTACCAACAACAACAGTAATTGAGACACAAGAATAAAAATCCTATTGAAATTCTGGCACAAAGACATTGAAACAGACCTCAGAACTGGAAGCAAAAAAGAACCATGAAGCTTTCCTTCCCTTCCTTGTCCTTCCCTGGGATGTCATGTGTCCTACACAAGAAGTGGGGCAGAGGCAACACGAATGAGGGGTCAGAATACCTGGAGGCCAAAGAAATGAAGGAGGAGGGGCTGTGTATATTGGGGTTCCTGGTGGCTGAAGAATGGCAGCAGGAGGGAAGGGGACAGCATGCAGGTTTCAGTGTGCCCTGTATCCAAGGAAGAGAGATGGTAATGGGAGGCCACATGGAGGTGTTGCCATGTCCAGTGGTGGAGGAGGTGGTGCTGAGGGTTATGCAGAGAAAGAGGTGGCTATTATGATTGGGAGATTAGTTACACTGAGGAAATTAGAAAGTGGAGCAAAATGCAAATCTATTGAGGGTAATGGGAGCCGTGTTTCTCGCTGTCACAGAAGGGACTTACAAACACAAAGGGGAAAGACAGATTAGAAAGAACACTGAAATATTGGGTTGTAATTGAAGATCAATATGCACTTATGATTTTTAAATTTATATATAGAGAGATATAAAAAGTTATGATGCATATCTGCAGGTGTACATATACACACACATTTATTTTCTAGCTCTATCCACCGAGAGGACCTAGAAGCAATGACTCCCAGTAGCAATGAGCTCACCGAAGACCTAGATGTTTTTTAAAAATACGTTTTTTATTGATTCTAGGCAGAGAGGACAGGAGAGGGGAGAGAGGGAGAGAGAGAAACATCAATCAGTTGCCTCCTGAATGCACCCTGGCTAACTGGTGACTGAACATGCAATCTGGGCATATGCCTGGACTGGGAATTGAACTGGCAACCTTTCAGTGCACAGGACCATGCTCAGCCAACTGAGCCACACCAACCAGAGCTAGATCCTGGTTTTTAAATACCATCCTACAGGAAAAGTAAACACAATCCTGTAGTAGACACCATCCAAGGCTCCTTGGGGCAGAAAAAGCACCAGATGGGTCTGAAACATCTTTTTGCACCAGAAATTCAGGACATGCTCAAGGAATGAGGAGGACATATCAAAAGGACACAGTACCCATATTGAAAAGGCTACCACTGGCCAAATCTGGGACAATTTAAGCTTTAAAATATATAAAGATATCAAGATATAGTCCATTTGATTAAAAAGAATCAATGAGACCATACTAATACGACTGAATGAAAAAACAAATGAAACAAAGAACAAACAAACAAATGAATGAATGAAAAAAATGGGGGAGGAGGGAAGGTCTTGACTACCATCTAATAAATGGAGAGGGAATAATAGAAATAGAAAGTCTCAATGGGCCCTCGTTACAATGGAAGTTGATTCAAGCAGTCTTCTAGGAAAGCTAGGGCTAATGGATGAGGTCTGAATAGGAGCACTATGTTAGTGTCATTTCAGAACATTTCCCCACAGAATACTGTTTGATTACAAATGGAAAAAAATGATGGTTTTATGGAGAAACCTGACAGACACCAACTTCTCCGGGTGATTAAGGTTAATGTTACCAGCAGCGGAACGGCGTGGCGTTGCTACCTGGTGTGATGCTCTGAGAAGAACACAGCATCATTCTGAGGATTTCCTGCCCGGAGGACATGGGCTCTGTGAATAGTCCAAATGAAAAACCAGGCGGAAAAGTCGCCCTACAGGACGGAAGGCGTGTCCTCTTTTAAATGGTCAAGGGTGCCTTAGCTGGTGTGGCTCAGTGATTAGAGCGTCAGCCTGCCAACCGAAGGGTCCTGGGTTTGACTGGGTCAAGGGCACCTTCCCCGGGTTGTGGGCTTGATCCACAGGAGGGGGCGTGGAGGAGGCAGCCAATCAATGATTCTCTCTCATCATTGATGTTTCTATCTCTTTCTCCCTCTCTCTCTCTCCCTCTCCCTTCCTTTCTGAAATAAATTTTTAAAAACTTTTTTTAATGGTCAAGAACGTGAATGCCAGGGAAACATGGAGGCACTGTTGTTTGAAATTGAAGGAGACTGAAGAGCCCTGACAACCAAAGGCCACATGTGCTCCTAGACTAGTCGTGGACCAGAAGGCAAAGACATTATGGGAGAGTTGGTGATATTTGAATGGGATCTGAATATTATTGGATGCTAGCACTGAATCAATGTGAATTCCTGATTTGGAGTGTTATTCCGTGTACATGTAGGAAAGCGTCCTTGGGAGGTAGGCAGAATACATACCGGAGAACTGAGGGGCTTCATGCCTACAGTTTGCTCTCAAATCATTCAGAAAGACACAGTACTCACACACTCACACACACACACACACTCACACACACTCACACACACACACACACACACATACACACAGCAAATGTGGTAAAAGGTAACAATTAATTTGGGTAAGAAGAATATGGGAATTCTTTGTTCTATTACTTGCAACTTTTTCTAAGTGTGAAGTTGTTTTTTTAAATGTTTAAAGAGGCAAAGGAAAGAAGAATTGAAGTATCAGACTAAGAAAGGAGTCCTATATACCGGGAGGGCACATATGACTTTTTTTTAAAAGCTTGATCTGCTTCACTAAATGCACAGCACTCACAGAGAATAATCTTTAATTGCATCTGTATATTTAATTATATAAATATATCTGCAGGCACTCTGATAAACCACAGTCTGTAGAGTTCAATACTGAAAATTTAGCTTCCATTATATTATTATTCACTTAAATACATTGCTTTGTATTGCCGATGACTAAATACCATGCTTTTTATATAATAGGAATATTAATGATAGTAATAGTTCTTATTTGTACTCTGACAGCTCTTTCTTGTGCCACCACTACTCTATTTTACATACTTTAACTTAATCCTCATAACACGTTATGAAGTAGAGACTATTATTACCCTTATTTATAGATGAGGAGCTAAGAGAGAGAGAGGTCAAGTGTCTTGTCCAAGTTAGTGGCAGAGCTGGAATTTGAACCTAAGCAGCCTGTCTCTAGAGCCCCAATTTTTAAAAATATATATTTTTTTATTGATTTCAGAGAGGAAGGGAGAGGGAGAGAGAGAGAGAAACATTAATGATGAGAGAGAATCACTGGCAACCTCCTGCATGCCCCACAATGGGGATCGAGCCCACAACCCAGACATATGCCCTGACCAGGAATTGAACCCTGACCTCCTGGTTCATAGGTCGGTGCTCAACCACTGAGCCACGCCAGCCAGGCTAGAGTCCATATCTTTGATACACATATTCGGTGTTTCAAGAGCTCATCTTTAAGTTTCTTCAGGACAGGAACAAGAAGGTCTAGCGCAGTGGTCGGCAAACTCATTCGTCAACAGAGCCAAATATCAACAGTACAACGATGGAAATTTTTTTTGAGAGCCAAATTTTTTAAACTTAAACTTCTTCTAATGCCACTTCTTCAAAATAGACTCGCCCAGGCCATGGTATTTTGTGGAAGAGCCACACTCAAGGGGCCAAAGAGCGGCATGTGGCTCGCGAGCCGCCGTTTGCCGACCACTGTCTAGCACAACGCCCTTTATTTCATAAATAGGTGTCCTCTCACAGGCTGGAAGCTCTGTTGCAACCCTTCCCTGGATGGTCATCAATTCACTATGACCTAAGCATTGTCTCTCAAGAGAATACATTAAGGCATGTCCAAAAGACAAAAGGACAAAAAGAGATGGTACAGAATAGGAAACCAGAAAAAGGAAGATCATCAGCATCAATATAGGACAAAAGTTCCTTTCAGTTCATCCAACAGGGACTGAGTAACCTCTCTCTCTCTCTCTCTCTCTCTCTCTCTCTCTCTCTCTCTCTCTCTCTCTCTCACACACACACACACACACACACACACACACACACACACGCCTGGCTTTGCATTACATGGAGAGGGTTCAAAGACGTGGTTTACCATCAACACTTACAACCTAGAGAAAAGCTCTTGGACAGGGGGTGGGAATAGGGGCTGATGGAAAAGGCAGATTCCTAGGGCCAGACCCACAGAACACATTTTGAGAAAATCCTAGGAGAATATGTATGATAGGTGGCCACATGAGGAGTGAGTATTCCAGGCTGGGAAAACAGAATGAACATTGATTCTAGCAGGAAAGAGCATGTCTTGTCTTGGGATAAGGAAACACCCAGAAGGGGTCCGGGGTGCTCAGGAGCACCCTCCAGGGCCAGCCGCCCTCTGCATGCAGCAGCCCCCTGCAGACGGGTATGCGCGTGCAAACACTTCAGCCCTTGGGACCACGCCCAAACCCAGGATGACTCGATGCTCTGGTTTGCCAGGACAGTTCTGCTTTATTCCTGTCATCCCAGCACCCCTTCTGGTTAGTGTCCCCTTTCACTTTCAAAAGCATCCTGTTTGTAGTGATAAATGACGTGGTCATCCGAGCAAACCCCACTTTGTGCAGCCTGACATAGTAGATCCTTCTGCCTTGCCTCCCTGCCATTCCTGAATCCCATCTCTCCTCTTTAGAGGTTTTATGAACCTGACTTACACATATTGGCTTCACTCCCTACTTCATCAATGGAAGCTTAAGCTATGTCTCAAATCTATCTGATGAGAAAATCCCCAATTTAAAAAAATAATGACTTAGCTTTCTAAGTGGCCTTAACCACCAAATCAAATAGGCTGCATAATAAAATATACATGTATACCTAGCTAGTGTCACTCGGTTGGGCGTTGCCCTGTGCACCAAAAGGTTGCCAGTTGGATTCCTGGTCAGGCATGTGCCCCAGTTGTGGGCTTGATGCCCAGTAGGGGGCGGGCAGGAGGCTGCCAATCAATGTTTCTCTCTCACATAGATGTTTCTCTCCCTCTCCCTTTCTCTCTCTCGAAAAAATCAATAAAAAATATTTTTAAAATAAATAAAACACATGTACAGTGTTAAAAAGTATCCAGAAATTGGCATAATCCAAATCTCAAGGTGATTTGTATTTCACTAGAAACCTACTGAAGTGAGAGGAAAATATGTGTTCATTGATGTTTCCAAGAAATGTATAATACACCTTTCCGGGTACTTAGAGAACTGTTAGGTACGGACCAATGCTCTTAAGTAATTAAAGTCTATGGTGCCAGACAAGTGTCTCAATAAACACACGTTCTACTACCTTTTAACATGGAAATTTAAATGCTTATTTACATTTACTTTCGGATTTAAAATTGAACAGATGTCTTGCGGCTCTTCTGAGAATCAAAATGGCTTATATAAGCCTTCAGATCAAAACATTTTATGCCATCACAAACTTTCCATTTAATTCTATTGCCAATTCAAAATATTGATGTGGTTTTATTTCAGGTGTACTAAAGCAACGCCTGAAGGGCATTGGCCCCACCTGCTGCATTTTAAATACTCAGGTTGCTTTTCTCCTGTAAATGTCTTGGCAGGAACTAGGCTAAAGGGTTTTCTGCAGAAATAAGGTCCATGTGAAAGATTTAAGGAGTATCTCTTAGAAAGTTTGCTTTCAGAATACTTCATCAAACGTGAATTAGGTTCAGATGGAAAGCTAAAGTAACGACTTACTCCAGGAATGTTTACCTGGGGTTTCTTCCATTTATTTAAACTCAACAAGTATTTTAAACATTAGACCATATTTTCAAACTAGCCTATGTGCCACCAGAGCTGTTTGGTGGTTTTGATCAAGTGATCTTTGGGCTCCTGGTATGTGCAAAGCCCTGTGACAGCTACTGAATGAGATAACATGCAATTTTAATGGGATGCACGGGAGTGGCCTTTGAGACGTTGCTTAAGTGATCACAGGATTTTAACAGCAAGACAGATGGGGTGGGTGAAAGCATGAAAAGAATTCTAGGCATAAAAAACGGTTGAGGCAAAGGTGCGTGGGGAGAGGTGTGAGAGGTGGAGAAACAAGGTAAGTGGGCATTGGTTTGGATCAGGGGTCCTCAAACTTTTTAAACAGGGGGCCAGTTCACTGTCCCTCAGACCGTTGGAGGGCCGGACTATAGTTTAAAAAAAAACTATGAACAAATTCCTATGCGCACTGCGGGCCCGGGACGAGTTGGCTGCTAAGCAGGACAGGCAGCGGCACCCGGCAGGCCAGGTAAATGTCCTCGGAGGGCCGCATGTGGCCCGCGAGCCGTAGTTTGCGGACCCCTGGGATGGTGAGGGAGATAGATGTACAGGAGATCCTGGTGTCTCTTCCTGCTGTACAGCAAGTTTCCAGGCAAATGAAAGACATGATTCAATCTCTGCTTGTAGATCTGAACTGGCATTGGTAAAGGATGGAGCAGAGACCAATTAGGAGGGTATTGCTAGTGTTCAAATTAACAAACAAACAAACCCCAAAATAATATGGGTGCAAGCTGGGAAAGCAGCAGTGGGAAGAGAAAGGAGGGGTAGATTTTTGAAAATTGTAATTCAAATCCATAGGACTTGGCAACTGTTTTTATGTGAGGAGCTAGGGGGAATGGGCCTTCCAAGGTAGCGATGTGATTTCGAGCCTGGAGAGTGGGAAGGAGGTGGAACCATCAAGATAAACGGAGGCCACAAATGCAGGTGGTGCTGGAGTGAGGTGCTGGGGTGACCACAGAAGTATAAATAATCTATATAACCCATGAAACATCTGTAATTATAAATGAGCGTTTGTGGCCCTGGCTGGTGTGGCTCAGTTGGTTGGAGCATTGTCCTGTGCACCAAAGGGTCATGGGTTTGATTCCTGGTCAGGGCACAAGGCCAGGTTGTGGGTTCGATCCCCAGTTGCGGCACGTACCAGAGGCAACCCATCAATGTTTCTCTCTCTCTCCCCTTCTCCCTTCCCCTCTCTCTGGAAACATGCCCTGGGGTAGGGTGAAAATAAGTAAATAACCATTTGTTGAATGAATGCAGGAAGGAGGGAAGGAGCTTTCCAGGAGGCAGGCCTGTGGCTCAGGAGAGAGGGCCTGCGTGGAGGGGTATATGTGGAGTCACGACACAGAGGTGGTAAGTGAATGAGATGACCCCGGGGAGCAATGCAGAGCAGGAAGAGAAGTGGCTGAAGACAGACCTCAGGAGCAACGTGCAGTCAGGGCCCAGAGACAGAGTGAGAATGGACACAGGCGGGGGGCAGAGTCCAGAACCTAGAGAGAGCAGAGTTGCCAACATGGAAGGAGGCAGGTGTCTCTAAATAAAGAGGGACCCAGCACAAGTCACTAGTGTTGCTATCTTGGAGTTCAGGGGTTGAGTGAAAGCATGATGTGCCGTGTTCTATGCTAAGAGCTCCACCTGCCTTTCTCTCACGCTCACCCTCGGAGGTAGGTCCTGCTAACTAAACTGGGGGAGGAGGTTCAGGTCCATGCAGTGACCCCCCAGCGTCACACAGCTGGCAGGTGGAAGGCCACCCAACACCTGTTCGTCTCACACACTTGGCCAAGAGCTCCAATACGGCAGCGAGGGTAGGAGCCAGATTTCAGTGTCTGGACAAGAGAAGGGGACCGGCACTCGCAGTGTTCTGTGCTCCCTGTGGTCGGGGGCTGGGCTGGATGCTCTGGGAATGCAGACCACAGGTGGTGAGCGCAGAGAGAGGGCGGGCAGCTGGGGAGGAAAACGGGGCGGCTGCCCTTTCAGAGAGGGGCTGTGGCTCTGGGGCCTGCGCTAGAACCTGGAAATAGTTTCACAAAACAGAAACCTGCGTTCCAACGAGCTTCTTTAAACTACATTTCCCCGCCACAACGCAATGTAGTGCCTCGCTACTTCCTTACACGGGAAACATGCTGTCTCTTATGTTTACTGCGTGTACAAGTATCCATGCATTCCGATGGTACCTACTTTTTTGGGTCCCTTCTTTTTTTCTGATGAGAGTATGATATTTCCTTTCAAAACGATAATGCCCCTCAGCTCTGGATCATGGGAAACAAAAGGAAAACAGGCCATGAGGACCTACGAGCCAGCCAGCCACGAAAATCAGCGAGTAGTGGATTCTGTTCATCCCGGGGCAGAGGAGAGCTGCGAGGGGAAGACGACTCGCTCTGTCCTGAGGGAGAGAGCATCTGCGCAGTGGCCTTTGTGGAACGCACCCAGGCCTTCCCCTGGGGACATGGGGGGCCCTGTCAGGGAAGCTGTGGTGTTGGGGGGCCTTTGAGAGCAATGCATGCTAAGCCCGAGCGGGCTGCTCCGCTGGGCAGTTGTTTGCAGTCCAGCCATTGCCCCTTGGAGCCCGCCGGAAGCCTGGCGTATCTCTGGATGTCAACACAGGGCAGGAGAAGTCCTTCTTCTGTATCCAAAGAGGCACCCAGGGGCGGGGAGGCCAGACCTGTGCTCAGGCTTCACCGGCAGGGGAACCGCCAGGGCAGAAAGGTTGTTGTAGATCAGCCCTCGCCTCAGGCTGTGAGGAAGCCGTTTGATAAGCTTGGAGCAATCACTGCTCTTGAATATCAGCGAGCTTTTCATGGAGGGGATTTTAAAGGAGCTCCCAAGTCAGAAATATTTGGGAAGGTTGAAAAAAAGGGTAGCCGAAACCGGTTTGGCTCAGTGGATAGAGCGTCGGCCTGCGGACTGAAGGGTCCCGGGTTCGATTCCGGTCAAGGGCATGTACCTTGGTTGCGGGCACATCCCCAGTGGGAGGTGTGCAGGAGGCAGCTGATCGATGTTTCTCTCTTATCGATGTTTCTAACTCTCTATCCCTCTCCCTTCCTCTCTGTGAAATATCAATAAAATATAGTAAAAAAAAAAAGAAAAGAAAAGAAAAGAAAAGAAAAAAGGGTAGATCAGAAAGCTGTGCCCACCCAGTGCCAAAACAATGAATGAAAACGAGAAGAATGGAATCCACCCATTGTTTGGATGCCCTAAAACTGCTACCCCTCCCTGCTACCCCAGGACTAAGTATTTCTGTGAAGTGCTCAAGGCTGAATCTCCACGGGACCCCCTTAGTTCCATGTCAACCCCTCCATTCTAATGGCACCAGGGTCTTTGAGGCCCCTCCAATGAGCAAGTTCAAATGTCTGATCCAGGCCGGTTTCCGAGAAGCAGGTTTTTGACTTGTACCCACCACTGGCCAGTGACAGACTGCGCCGCATGACAAAGCTAGGCCTGAAGCAGAACTCCCACCTCTGGCTAGATTGCCCACGGAGAGCTAGCATCAGGTGGGCACAGCGTAAAGCAATGCAAAGCTTAAACCGAAGGCCCGGTTTTCTTCCGGTCCTAGCGTGCCTGCCCCTTGGTGGGGGCTGTGTGGTGGCCTGCGTGCTGGGACCCAGGGCAGCTTGGACGGAGACTATGGCAGCGTTGACCTGCAGTCCTCAGGCATCACGCTGTCCTCCCTGGAATCTTCGAGCCTGGCACTGCTTTTCATCGGAGGGCTGGTCTTGTCCCTTCAGCTCCTTCCCAGGCAGGAAACAGAGGCAGCCCCAGGGCTGGGACAGGACTGTGAACACATCCCACATCCAGAAAGGGTCTGGGGCAGCCACTTGCCCTGAGGCACCCCCAGGCTAACTGTCCTGCTGCCCTCTCTACACCAGGCCAGCCATTCCAGACTCTTGGGGACGGCTCAGTACCCATGCTACTTTTTAATACCATTGCGGGGCATGTTTAGAGGGCCTCGGGCACATATGTTTGTTGAACTATGAATATGAACTACATGAAATTGCCATTTGGGGGGGGGGTGTAAATCAAACATGGTAAAAAAATGTAATGTGTCTATTCTCACAGTAGAAATTGTGAGAAAAATATAGGGTATGTGGTGGAAAGAGCATATTTATGAGAGCCAGACCTGGGTTCAAATCTCACTTCTATATCACTTTCATTCAACAAACATACATTGAATTCCTGCTATGGGCGTGGGCCTGCCCTGGCAGCTGGACACGTAGTGCTGACGAAGACAGGTGGGCCTTGCTCTTCATGGCACCTTTAGTGGAGGCTTATCTTCTGGGGCCACTTCCTAGCTCTCTGATGTTGGGCCCATGACTTGGCCTCTCTGAACTTCAGCGAAGTGTTGTGAAGATTAAATGAGATCATGCAAGTTAGGCCGGAAATGCATTGGTGGCCTTTAATAAGTGGTACTTCCTATTATTTTACTGTGGCTCATAGAGAACTACTAATAAATATTTACTGAATGAAAGAGCCTTGGGATGTACTGTGGGAATCTTTAAGTCTGCCCCCTAGGAGCCTAAACTAGATGCCCCCACAGGTGAAAGGTGCACCTGGGCAGGGGACACTGTAGGGGAAGCTCTTGTATCCCAGAGACCACCACTCCCCACCCACCTGGGACCTGGGAGAGACCAGCTGTGGTCAGCTCCCATGAGGTCAGGAGGGCAGTAGGCACAGGGAGGGAGGGCTGGTTCATCTTTCTTAATGTATGTGAAATCATTTAATCCAAAGAAAATAATTATCAGATTTATTGACTGAGGCAAAGCAGAGGCTGAGACCTCAAAGGAGACCTGGAAATTATCTGTAGGAACTTCTGGTTTTAGAAACCAAACATGGACTTGCCACCCAACTGAGTCACTGGAGTGAATATATACGCGGAGGTAAGCATTCCCTTTGCAGCCAGGGGCCTATGTCCAAGCTTTGTGTGCAAACAGGCCATGTGGCTATTTCACTCATGCCATTAAAAGTTGCGTAAGTCATGCTGTTAATAAGTGCAAAGTTGCCCTAGCCCAGTGGTCGGCAAACTCATTAGTCCACAGAGCCAAATATCAACAGTACAACGATTGAAATTTCTTTTGAGAGCCAAATTTTTTAAACTTAAACTTCTAACGCCACTTCTTCAAAATAGACTCGCCCAGGCCATGGTATTTTGTGGAAGAGCCACACTCAAGGGCCAAAGAGCCGCATGTGGCTCGCGAGCCGCAGTTTGCCGACCACTGCCCTAGCCGGTTTGGCCTTGGCTCAATGGATAGAGTGTTGGCCTGAGGACCGAATGGTAACAGGTTCGACTGTGGCCAAGGGCACATGCCCAGGTTGCGGGTTTGATCCCCAGTGGGGAGTGTGCAGGAGGCAGCCAATCAATGATTCTCTCTCATCATGGATGTTTCTATCTCTCTCTCCCTCTCCCTTCCTCTCTGAAATCAATAAAAATATATTAAAAAATAATAATAAGTGCAAAGTTGCTATCAAGCAGTATAGCCTCTAATGGTACCTTTCCTGTCTTCATAGTCTTGAGTTCTGTGCTGCTTTCCCGGTCCATTCATCGTAGGTGATGCACAGGGAGGTGAGACCAACAATTGCATTAACTTGTTTTCATACAGTTTTCTGGTGGAAGCTGAGGAAGAATGTGGAGAATAGATTAAGTTGTTCTGTTTGTATATGGGCTCTTACTGGGTTCAAGGTATTTCACATATCAGGTCCTTATTCTTTTTATTTAATACTAGTAGCCCTGCGCACGAATCCATGCACCAGTAGCTCTCTGCCGCCCTCCTGTAGCTCTCTGCCAGCTGCACGGCCCCCTTCCTGTAGTTCCCCTCCCCTCCCCCCCCCCCCCCCCCATAGCTTGCAGCCCTGCCCCGTCCAGTAGCTTTTCACCAGCCCGCTTGTAGTTCACTGCTCCACCCTCCTGCAGATCTGTGATCTGGTCCTTACTCCATTGGTTGTTATGCCTCAGTGCATAACGGATAATGTCCTGTAGGAACATTAACAGGGGTCCTCAAACTACAGTCCGCAGGCCACATGCGGCCCGCTGAGGACATTTATCCAGCCCGCCGGGTGCCGCTGCCTGTCCTGCTTAGCAGCCGACTTGTCCCGGGCCCGCAGTGCGCATAGGAATTTGTTCATAGTTTTTTTTTAAACTATAGTCCGGCCCTCCAACGGTCTGAGGGACAGTGAACTGGCCCCTGTTTAAAAAGTTTGAGGACCTCTGCTAGCATATTCCTCTCTTATTATATAGGAGGATGTTTTTATTGATTTCAGAGAGAAAGGGAGAGGGAGAGAGAAATAGAAACATCAATGATGAGAATCATTGATCAGCTGCCTCCTGCACGCCCCACACTGGGGATTGAGCCAGCAACCAGGGCATGTGCCCTGACTGGGAACAGAACCATGACCTCCTGGTTCCTAGGTTGAGGCTCAACCCCTGAGCCATGCCAGCCAGGCTCAGATCCTTACTCTTATACTTACATTATTAACGGTGTTTTTCACAATAAGGTGGACCTTACAGCTACTCAACTCACTCTATCCCTTCCACAAACACTTCAGGTGAAGCCTCTATGAGTTAACCATAGAGTCAGGCACTGGATACATCTGAGAAGACTGACAAAGTTGTAATTCTGTCTACGGGGACTATGGACAATACATACATGCATAGTTAGCACAGTGCACATACTAGGAATGAAAAAGAACGCAGGGTGATATAATCAAGAGTAACTAGGGGGAAGAGATTTTTTTCTGTCTGACTCCATACTTACTAATCTGTATGAAGTATCTGAGTGTATTTATCACCTCTTCCCTTCTTTAGGGTTTTTCTGCTTTTTTTTATTTCCCTATTTCTAGTTTAATGATTTTTATTGCATATGTTTCTTCCACTAAAAATAAATTTAAATCTTCGAGGTAGTCTATGAGTCATAGGTGACTAGTCTCTTACATTTGCTGCATACATACATAGAATTGGGCCAGGTGAAAATCCAAGCTTATTAAGTTCATTCTGTAATTCATAGTCACTCAGACATTTCACGTCCACCATGGTGATGGAAGCTTGGTCTCTTTTCTGATAGCGAGATCTCTGAAAGAGTAAAACATTAAGTTCATTAAGACAGCCTTACAAAGAAGAACTAAAATGTCACTAGTCCGCCGATGTGTGTCCAATCTTGGAGGTGCAAAGGCAATGAAAAAAAAAAAAATCACCATTTTTTGCTGTTTCGGCCACAGAGCTATTCCAGATTTGTTTGCCTCGATGCAAAGCTTTGGATGGGTGTCACTTTCCTGCATGTTGGGGTTCAATTATTTCTAACTTTTCTACTCAACTAATGTGAGAAAATCTTCTGCCCAAAATGAACGAATGAGCACATATTTCTATTACTGCTTAGGAACTCAGAAAGTCTCAAGTTCTGAGAAGATAAGAAGTTAATTAAATATGAAAGAGCTGAGAGCGATTTTTTAGTGAGTTAAATAGAAGTTATTTATCCCTGCCCGCCTTTTGATGAGAGTACAGAGAGTACAGAGCATTCAGATATTGCAAACAGTAGTAGTTTCCACACTTGTAATTTAACTCTGAATGTAACAAGAGGGTCGTTTTTAATTAACCGCCAGCAGACTCTGTAATTGCTGAATTGGCATTTGAAAAAGTCAGCTGTTCATTCGCTCGCACATGAATTGATTTATATAGATTTACGCAAGTCTCAATATGGCTTCTCTAGCCTGCACACCCTCCCGTTCGACCAGTGTTATCCAGTTGATCCCTCTATCCACCCAAACTGGCCCCTCCACCCACTTAACAAAATCCTAACAGACAGACCCATTTGTCAAACCTTTTAACAGAGATTTTTAATTTAGGGGTTTATTTATTGTACCTCGTTTCTATCATGTTTCCAGGCTTTTTAATATCACAGTGAAAATGACTTCAAGACAATTACTCAGCATTGGAGGATCTGGACCAATTTTAAGTAATGACTTTGCCTTTATTGGTGATCAGTCAATGTCCAATTAGGAAGAACATTGTACACAGCTAGAAAAGAGCTGTGAATTGTCATGCATACCAAGGTTGTTTGAGAACTCCTAGCTTAACAGGTATCCACTTTTAAAGCTATACTCAGGCCAGGGTCACACAGGTGTTTAGTAAATGTGTTCCCCTCTTTTCTGTATGTTTGAGAAGCTGAATTAACACTTTTAGGTCACTAGTAAACATCCTAATGTTAGGAAGGAAAAGGACAATGCACTTCCATTTTTATTTATTTATTTATTTACTAGTGGCCCGGTGCACGAAATTCGTGCACATTAAAGGGGGATTAATTAGAGGAAATAATTTAATATTGCTATTTGCCCTTGAAGTGTCAGAGATGAAAGAAAATTAGTAAAATGTATATGAAAACCTTCCTCCTGTCAGAGTCTGGGGCGCACCACGGGACCCAGAGACAAGTCCCTGCCCACCCACATGTGCCTCAAAACCCCATGATATCCAGACCCAGCCGGCCCCGCCCCCATTGGGCTAGATCCAGACCTGGCCAGTCCCAACCTTGCCAAGCCCTGCTGCACAGGGGACGTAGCCTCAGGTCCCCTGGCCCGGCTCCAGGACAGGGGACGTGGCCTGAAGTCCCCCAGCCCAGACTGGGGCGGGGGTGTGCCTTGAGGTCCCCCATCAAGCCCTGCTGGGCAGGGGGCAGGGCCTGAGTTCCCCCGACCCAGCACTGGGGCTGCACCTTGAGGTCCCCTGTCAAGCCCTGCTGGGTGGGGGGTGGGGTCTGAGGTCCCCCAGCCTGGTGCCGGGGTGGGGTCACGGCCTGAAGTCCCCTGTCAAGCCCCACCTGGTGGGGGGCACAGCCTGAGGTCCCCCAGCCTGGCACTGGGGTAGGGGGAGCAGCTTGAGGTCCCCTAACCCAGCATCAGGATGGGAAGCGCACCTTGAGTTCCCCCATCAAGCCCCACTGGGCAGGGGGCATGGCCTCAGGTCCCCTGTCAAGCCCTGCCGGTGGGGGATGCGGCCTGAGGTCCCCTGTCAAGCTCTACGGGAGCAGGGGAGGGCGTAGCCTCAGGTCCCTGCTGATTGCTTGTTAAGGCTCCTTATGGGAACTTGGCTTCAGCTGTGGGTGTAGCCATCTTTGTGATGGAGTGATGTCAATTAGCATATTCCATCTTTATTAGACAGGATTTTTACTGGAAGCTAGCTTAGGCAGATCCTGTAACATTTCCTCCAGAGAACAGCTGTCTGTTGTTTCACCACCTTCCCAAAAATAACCTCCAAAAGAGCCCTCATCCATTTCAAGTGACACTAGACAATTGCCTAGAGGGAACACACATATGGAAGAGAAATATTCAAATGGGATCCAACTGGGTGATTCATCCACTTACCCCTTTACATGGTTGTCTAAAGTCTGTGCAGTTGGGTTGGTTACTGAAGCTAGGTGAGTTTCACCCACGGGTTCCCACTAGCAACCAACCCCATTTTGCCTGTTGGATATTATGATAAGCATAATACTGACAGTGTGACATCAATAACCTCCTTAGCAACAGACTGATGTGCAAGTCTGAGGATTAATTTAACCTGGGTTCAAACAGAGGCAGCACTGGTTGACTTCACAGGCTGACTGCCATGGTAAAATGTCGGGGGATGCAGGGGCAGTGATCAGCAGGCACAGGAAGTGAGGAGAAGGAGCTGCCGCCAAACCAAACGCTGCCAAGAAACTGGGAAGATAAAGGAGAAATCAAATGTCAAGCATCTACCAGGGGTGGGCAAACTTTTTGACTCGAGGGCCACAATGGGGTCTTAAACTGGACCGGAGGGCCGGAACAAAAGCACGGATGGAGTGTTAGTGTGAACTAATATAAATTCAAAGTAAAGGAGCGGAGGAGAGACCAAGAGAACTGGATAGAACAGCCGGATCCGGCCCGCGGGCCGTAGTTTGCCCACGGCTGAAGGCCATCATAAGACCCACAGTAGCAGATGAGTAGTTTGGCCATATCCTCTAGGGCAGTGGTTGGCAAACCGCGGCTCGCGAGCCACATGCGGCTCTTTGGCCCCTTGAGTGTGGCTCTTCCACAAAATACCACGTGCGGGCGCGCACCTACAGTGCGATTGAAACTTGGTGGCCCATGCGCAGAAGTCGGTTTTCGGCCTGGGCGAGTCTATTTTGAAGAAGTGGCGTTAGAACACTCAAGGGGCCAAAGAGCCGCATGTGGCTCGCGAGCCGCGGTTTGCCGAACACTGCTCTAGGGAAAATGAAAGAAACTTATATTAACTTGTTAAGGAGTTGCTCATTTAAAAATAAGGATCCGGATAGAGTGCAGGTAAATAGCACGTTGCAGAATGTTGATGGTTTTGGCCTTTTCAAAGCACACTCGTATCTCGTTTCATCCTTGTCACACTCCTGTAACATTTCCTCCAGAGAACAGCTGTCTGTTGTTCAGCCTTACCAGGAAGACAGCATCTACGTTGCAGGAGGCCAGTTCTTGTTGTTGTTGCTTTAGTTTCTTTAAGGAAAGATCCCTTAGACTATGAGCTTGAGTTTGCTGAGACAATCATGCAAGACAAATTAGGATGAAACAATTATGCAAGACAAAATGTAACTTTGGGGAAACACATGCCTTAATTAAATACCAGGGATCGGAAGGAGTCACCCGAAAAGGGTTAGGGGGACATTGGAGCCAGCCTGACTGGAGCCAAATCCCAGCCTGTCTCTTTCCAGCTGGGTGATGGATGCCAAGTAAGGGAAGTTACTAAACTCATTGTCTCCTTTGCTTCATCTGCAATGGGGATGACAGGGGTACCCACCTCACAGGGCTGTTATGTGCATTTAATGAGTTCTACCACACAGTAAGCACTAATTATGCATGTGCCCTAGCCTCAGAGAGATTCCACATCCAGCCTCTTCTTCAGGGGGCTCCATTCTATTTACACTTACCCATGGGACCCTATCATGTCTGTACTTTCCCGATGCTGGGAAAGGACTGAGCACCTTTGGGTGCATGGTCAGGAAGGCTCCTTGAGTGATCCAAGCTGAGGCTCTGTGGTAGGCCATTAGACAGACATGAGCAGAGCAAGGACGATGGGCCAAGTACAGAAGGTCACCAGGTGGAAAGCCCCTGGTGCCTGGCAATGGGCAAAACTGGGAAAACAAGACCCCCCACCCTGAAAGGACACACCTGAAAAGCTGCTAAATATTCTGAGAGCTCCAGATAAATACTCTCAGGTCGAAGGACCAAAGGTGCTCTCTCTCTCAAGAGCACACCCTCAACTTTCTCGTTCTCCTCCTCTTCCTCCCCCACCCCCACCCCCAGTTGCATGACCCTTACCTTTCTCGCTCCTACGCTCTCAGGGTCCCTTCATTTGCCTCTGTAACTTGTTTCCTGAGCCCATTTCTTCTACCACTCACTTCTTCCACCTCCGTGGCTTTCTAAATAAACTTTCTCTTAGAGTTTGAGCCTTGCCTCAGAATTCTTTCTTAGCCAGAACTCAAGTACTGAGGTTGCTGAACCGAGGTCTGGTTTGACTCCACCGGTCTAACACCTGGTGCCATTCCGCTGCCAACAGTTCCAAGAGCCATGGCTCAGTTTCCAAACAAACATGTAATACACGCATTTGCCAACATCCAAACATTGGATGCTCCAGACAAAGACATTGAAAGTTGACACATTTGTTTCAATCAAAGCTAATAAATGATAGGCTTGGGTTATTAGGATGCACAAGCATTTTGTTTACATTTCCCAGAATTGCTTTACACACAAAAAAGCAGACAGCAGGTGGAACCCCTTCCATTTAAGCAGTTAAAATATTGGAATGAAACAGGCATTTCTAAAATAATTTTTGGTCAGACCTCTGGGGATTATAACAAGCGAGGCTGACAAAGGATTCAATCAGATGCTCTCATTGGGTGGAGCCCTCTATTATGTGCAAACTATTCTGTCTGAGGTAATTCTCTTAAAGATCCCCCACCAGCATATCCATGGCTCTACTCTCATCATTATTCTGTTTAAGAATTCCTGTACTCTGCCTGACTGACATGGCTCAGTGGTTGAGTGTTGACCTATGAACCAGGAAGTCAAGGTTCGGTTTCTGGTCTGGGCACATGCCCGGATTGTGGGCTTGATCCCCAGTGTGGCACGTGCAGGAGGCAGCCGATTAATGATTCTCTCTCGTTGATGTTTCTCTCTCTCTCCCCCTCTCCCTTCCTCTCTGAAATCAATAAAAATATATATATTTTTAAAAAGGATTCCTGTACTCTGCAGGATGCTGAAATATTCAGTTTTGATGTTTACAGCCCCCATTTCCCTTGGTTGTACTGTGAAGTCTTGGGCATTAGCTTGTTTTTTATTTCCTCCATGGCTGCGAACATATTTTATTCCAGTTCTTGAGGGAAGTTTTAATTGCCAATCGACTAGGTATTCAACATGATAAGGTATCTAAACCCCGAGAGCTTCCTCCTTTCATTAAAATGTGGATCCAATTTCTTTTCCCTTAATGCCACATGCTGTTATTAAACTGAAATAACGGAAATAGTAAAAGCCAGATGTCACTTCAGTCTCAGGTCTGACGCGGGGCACAATTTCCTCTCCTCAAGTTCAATCTGCTGTTATTTACCAACCCCATCCTTTGGAAGAATGCACAATTTAAATGTAAATGCAATTTACATAGGGGAGCAGATAGTAGATTTGCAGTTTCAATTGCCAAAGAACCATTTGCAAAGGGGGAAATCAGCTAGAGCAAAGATCAGCAGCTGTCAGGCTGCAGTCCCATCACTTGCCATTCTCCTGTGACTTTCCTCCTGAAGCCACCTGCCTCCGAGCCTCAGCCAGGCAGGCAAAAGGAAGTGGAGAACTCCAGCATCTTCCCAGATATTTCAAGGAGCATTGACTATTGACTGGGGGAGAAAAGAGAAAGTTTGGGTTTCAATGAGCTAATCTGGTTGGTATCCTTGTTGAAATCATTAACTGACCAATTTCTTTCAAGAAATATTGATTGCCTGGCTGGTGTGGCTCAATGGTTGAGCACCAATCCAGGAACCAGGAGTTCAGGCTCGATCCCAGAAGAGGCTGTACAGGAAGCAGTGGATCAGTGATTTTCTCTCATCATTGATCTCTCTCTCTCTCTCTCTCTTTTCTCTCTCGCCCTTCTCTCTCTGAAATCAACAAAAAACATATTTCAAAAATAAAATCAATAAAAACATATTTTTTAAACAAGAAATATTGATTGATCATCTCCTGTGGAGCAGACATTATAGTTGGCCTAAATTAGGGAGAAGTAGAAGAGAATACAAAGATGCAAAAGCTATAGTCCTTTCAAGGAACTCATTGTCTCCTTAAAGAGAAAAGAAAACAAATAATTACAAGAAAATAAGCTGTTAACAGGAGCCCAGAAATGGAAGCCCATAGGGTTTGAAGGTTTCATTTAGGCTGAGACTTCCAGAACCAGCAATAGTTTGCCCTATAACACGGGGCTTGGGGCAGCCATTCTAGGAGTGTGGTGAGCAAGAGAGGAAATGGGCCAGGTGAGTAGGTTGGGGCCATTTTGGGGAGGATCATGCTAAGGATCCTCCAGGCACGTTTGAATGTGTATGAGCGGGACACGACATGATTAAAAATATATGTCTGACACTGGGTGGAGAACTATTTGTTTATACATTTGATACAATTGAGGTTTGATTCTGAATGGAGAATGAGTGGTAAGACAGAGTCTGGAAGCTACTTGGGGACATTATTACACAGTCCACAGAAGAGTTGTTTCAGACTTGGACGGGACCAGTTTGGAGAAGGACTGGAGAGGAAGACACACGATTCATGAGTGATTTAGGGGCTGGAATAGCCAGGCCAGGGTGCCTGATTAGATGGTTCCTCTACTTCACTTGCACAGGCCCCACCTCGGTCTAAATCTTTTGTCTTAGCCATGAGCCTGCTTACACCAGGAACCATATGGAGTTTGGTCTACGCAGCACTGACCCTTAAAAAATTATTCTGCCCTCCTCCAGTCAGCCCTTGATTGTGCACACTATTTGAAGGCAGCAGCAATGCAGATAATCCATAGCACTCCTCTATTTGGCTCTGGAATTAATTACACCTCTTAGAACAAATTTGCCTTCTTAATTAATCTTTCTTAGGCTAATATTAAAATTAACTAATATCCTCTGAGCCCATGACAGCTGGGCAGGGGAAGGAGGGAGCAGGGGAGGGGAGGGTAAAGCCACTTCATGTTACAGTTCAGTGTGGATCATCCATGGAGGCCACAATGGAGCTGGGTCTGGCCCATGGAGAGGTGGCTATATAACTAGAAACTCAGATCCCTTGGGAGTTCAGTTACTGAGCACCTGCCACGTACCAAGCGCCCTGCTCAGACTGAACAGAAGATAAAGCAGAGTGTCTGCTCTCAAGGAGCCACCCATATAATGCGGACAATGGATGAGTGAGCAGATCGTTTAATCAAATGCAGTGAGGGTTCTGGCAGAAGCTTCTCCTTATGAGACTAAGGCATGGCCCTGGCCGGTGTGGCTCAGTTGGTTGGGTGTTGACCTGTGCAAAGAAAGGTTGCCAGTTCAATTTCTGGTCAGGGAACATGCCCAAGTTTCAGACTCGATTCCCGGTGGGGGGCACATAGGGGGCAGACCTAAAGAGCAGGTAGGGTCTGAATAGGCAGGAAGCAGGAAGGAGGAGGATGGGCATTCTAGGCAAGGACACATCGTGAACAAAGGCTTGGAGAGGGAGGAATTGGGACCAGACGAGGCTTTTGCAAAGGGTTTACTTTAGAAAAGTGGATGGATATGGTTGAGCCAGGAGCCCCAGAATTTCCTAGGTCCCTTCTACCTCCAGAAGCCTCCCAATCTGGGGCCCTCTGATGCCAATGATGGCTTGCACGTTCCCCCCACCACCACCACCATCAACAACAACAACCAGGCCTCTGACAGAAGGTGCTCATGGATAACAGCAAAGCCATCAGGAAGACTAATCTGACCTGCAAGGCAAGATGCACTATAGGGGTGGGGTGCCAGCAGGGAGGCATCGAGGGAGATGAGGTGGGTCCTTCCCCTTGTCTCCCTGTGAGATGATAATGAACACAGCGGAGGGAATGCAGGGAGGCTTTGGATGGTCAGGCTCTCAACCAGAAGAACCTTGAGAGGCCAGAGCAGAGTGGTTAGCAGCACAGACTCCAGGACCAGACTGCTCCATTTGTATCCTGGACCTGTCGCTGACTATAAGCTCTGTTACCCTGGGCCCTGGCTTCCACATCTATAAAAGGAGAATCCTATATAATAAAAGGTAATATGCAAATTGACCCTAAAGGCAAAACGACCAGAAAGACTACTCGACCAGTCACTATGAAGCACACTGACCACCTCTTGGTCCCTTTCCCTCTGGCTGGCAGACTCCATCGCCCAATGGCAAACAGGAAACTGGGGGTGAGTGGCGGGGATGTGGGCAGTGCCAGGCCAAGGCCCCCACCCCACCAGTCCCCCCACACACAGAGGGTGATCCGCAGTGGGGGTGGAACAGCTGACCTCTTGCTTCCTCCCTGCAGCTGGCAGGCTCTGACCACCCGATGGCGAATGGGGAACCGGGGGTGGGTGGCAGCGGGGGGCGGGGCTGGCTGCCAGCAGCCGGGAAAGATGGCCCTGATCACAGCCCAGGCCTAGGGATCATACCCACACATGAATTTCATGCGCCGCGCCTCTAGTCTACACTAATAAAAGAGTAAGATGCAAATTGACCATACCTTCATGACACCCACCAGCCAATCAGGAGTGAGTATGCAAATTAACCCAACAAAGATGGTGGGTTAATTTGCTTATGCAGGCACTGAGCGGCTGGGGGGCAGGGCGGGATGCTTGCGTCATCGCCATGGTGATGACGCAGGCATTCGGCACCGCCCCAGCCACTCCGGGCCTCTGGGCAGTGTGGGAAGGCGGAAAGGCGGCTCCCAGCCAGAACAAAAAGGCGACTCCAGCCAGAGCGAAGGTGGTGCCAGCAGCCAGGGGAAGGAAGGCCCATTCTTGCACAAATCTTCATGCATCGGGCCTCTAGTATAATAATAATAGTGCATTCTTCCTGTAATTGTTGAGAACTGAGTTCATGCATCTTAAGTGTTTAAAACACTGTCTTCAGTAAGTGCCCATGGTAACTGCTCACAAGTGTGGCTGTGATAAGCCTCATTTCGATGTCGTGGCCTAACCCAGAGTTGTTAGTGGGGAGGGGATTTTAGTACCATAGCCCACCTTTCCCTGTGAACTCAGGGAAACCGAGAGTAGCTTGTCCTGCTACAAACACTGGTCAGGGCTCTGCTTTTCCTCTAAGAAACATGTGGAAGAGAGAAAAAGTACTGGAGGGAGTGGGAGTATTGTTCAGTATAAGGAACAACTAAATTTAATGAGAGACTAGATAAAGCAAGTTGGAGAGGGCATGGGACATCCATTCCTGTCCTTAAACCAGGATTGGTGAATTCCATGGCTTAAAGGAGATGCTGTACCATGACCAAAGTGGAAGCAAAAGGAAAAAGAAAAAAAGTGGGAGCATTAAATGAAGCCGAGAATGAAGCGACAAGATCTGGAATCTCCTAAACAACTATATAGACCTTTATTGTACATGCAGGAGGATCTCCAATGTGACCCAGCTTTTTAGCAGCCACACAAAAAAATCTACCATTCCATACTCATAAAATGAAAACAAAACAAAGTTAGGCTCCAGAGAATCTAACCATTCCTGATACCTGAAGCATGTATGTTTCTTGGAGATCCCCTGAGTATGCAAAGCAATGGGGTAACTGGCAAGGGGCAGGGGCCAGTTGGTAAAGGGCCGGAAGCATGAGAAGGAGCCCTCCAACTTTATCCTGAGGACAGTGGGAGCCACTGAAGGTTTATGGTTTTTGGTTTTCATAGTCTTTAAACTCAAATTATTTTAAACACTTTCAAGTTGAAGTGAATTATCAAGTGAAATGGAAGTATAATGAAACCCATACCTAACCCTTCACTCTGTTTCAACAATTGTCCACAGTTGACTGTGACCAAAGGGCTTTGAGGATGGGTGGTGATATGATGACATTTGTATTTAAAAAAGATGCTATGGAAAGAATAATACGAGTGCACAGACTGGGCACAAGAATATCATTAGATTGTAGCAAACTATTCATTCGTTAACTCATTCATTTATTCATTCAACAAATATTTCCTGACACTGTTCTTAGTCCTGAATTAAGAATAAATAAAGCAGATGGGGTCCTAACTGGTTTGGCTCAGTGGATAGAGCATCGGCCTGCGGACTGAAGGGTCCCAGGTTCAATTCCAGTCAAGGGCAGGTACCTTGGTTGTGGGAACATCCCCAGTAGGGGGTGTGCAGGAGGCAGCTGATCAATGTTTCTTTCTCATCGATGTTTCTAACTCTCTATCCTTCTCCCTTCCTCTCTGTGAAAAATCAATAAAATGCATCAAAAAAAAAAAAAAAAAGCAGATGGGGTTCCTGGCCTCCTAGAGCTTACATCTTTGGAGAGAAAAGCAGACAAACAAGCAAATGAAGTGAATGAGTGAATGAGTGAATGAGAGAGAAAGTTTCCGAGTGTGATCATGTGACAGAGAAGAAGTTGAGAGGCAGAGGTCTAATTAAATTGGGTGGTCCTGCTTGTGTTCCTGAATCAAGAAGGTCAAGATGGCTGGAGCCGCAGGAGCGAGAGCATAGTAGAGATGAGAAGGGAGAGGCCAGGTGAGAAAGGAGGATGGCCTGGCCCACGGTGGTGGTGGTGGTGGTGGTGGTGGTGGGGACCGAGAGCAGTAGATTTGAGGGAGATTTGGGAGGGAGAACCCACAGGACTTAGTGATTGATCAAATGCAGAGTAGAGAGTTGGGGGTGTCCAGGATGACGCTCTGGCCTGAATCAAAGGATGTCCAGAGTTGGGGGGTGTCCAGGATGACGCTCTGGCCTGAATCAAAGGATGATTACCCAGGTGGACAGAGAGCTCTTCACTGACACAGGAAAGAGGGGTCATGGGAAAAGCCCAAACTCCCAGGTGGCCCCCTCACAGCCTTTCAAAGTGAAGGCCTGGCAAAGTGAAGCCAATTCGCCTACCAGCCCCAGTCCAGAAACCAACTATCGATGCAGCTTCCAGATCAGACATTTGCCGAGGGCAATGCCAAGTGATCATCACCATGCCCCTGATTCTCCAAAGCTGGCACCACAGCTATCTCCAGCCATGGAGCTAGTACAGAGGGCCACTTGTGGGTCCAGCTGGGCAGTGGAAGAGACAAAGGAGATGCCCCATTATTTAAAACAGCCGTGGGCCCGGCCATGTGGCTCAGTGGTCAAGCATTGACCTATGAACTGGGAGGTCACGGTTCGGTTCGATTCCCAGGCAGGGCACACGCCTGGGTTGCAGGCTCGATCCCCAATGGGGGATGTGTGAGAGACAGCCGATCAATGATTCTCTCATGATTGATGTTTCTATCTCTCTCTCTCCCCCTCTCCCTTCCTCTCTGAAATCAATAAAAATATCAATATGAAAAACAAAACAGCCTTGGGGATGGGGTGGGGTGCAATCATTGAGCTGAGTCAGTGGAATGCAATATTCATAGTGATGTTTTTATCATGATAGCAAGGGTCCTTGGAAGCCATGTCAGTGTCTCAATGCCCCATCTCAAGTGGCTGTGAGGACTGAGATTTGAAAGGAGCAGGATTTTGCTGAAGGACAATATGCAGGCCTGGGGGAGGGGTGTTCTGGAATTAGAGCACTCCTGGGCCCGCAGCCTGTGACTGCTGCCTGGTGCAAATTTATTAGAAGGGTCACAAAAGGTGGCCTGTGAAGATAGCCGGGGTGGGGAGAAGGAAGATGCCCCCAAATGCAATCTGGACAGGAGACCACAATGGCCAGGACAGGCGTTGTTTCTGGGACTGTCTGCTCCATCTCCTTTGCCTGGTTCTTAGCTGTGATCTGTCCTTGCAGCCTCTTGCTCCACAAGAGCATTGCTCCCCAGCAGTGCCTTTGTGGGGAGGGAGGGAGCAGGGGACAGGGACGGGCATTCCGGGTCATTGTCTGGGATTGAATCCTGGACAGCAGGAGGCTGCTGCTCTCCTTCCTCAGCCCTGTCATCTGTCACCCAGTGAGGGCAGCGGCGGCAGGCTGCGGACTGCCTAATGAAGACAGAGAGGTGGTTCCGGCTGTGCACAGGTGCCACTTCCCCATTAGCAGAGGTGACATTCCGAAACACTACTCATTACAGAGCAGACATTGGACAGCGCTGGGACACATATTGATGACAGCAGGGCCAGCCAGCGTCTGTCTCAAATCCCACTGCCCTCGAGAGAGCCAGCGAGAGCTAGAAAGAAGCGTCATGACTGGCAAACCCGCAGGCCCTTCATTTGGGCAGGGGCGGGGGGGGGGGCGGGGGGATGTTAATTCTCAACATTCCTGATATTTAGAGCTAAGTCATTCTCTCCACTGCGTGTGGACCAAGGGTCCTCAGCTTCAGCCCACTGAACACTGGCCAGCTCCTGCCCGCCCAGAAAGGCTGATGGTGTGGATGCATGGGGTGTGGATCTGGTCCTCAGAATCACACCTGCAGCTGGGGCCCAGGAAATTTTGCTTTAGAGATGGAATGGGCCCAGGTCGCAGCTAGGAGGGGTGGAGTTAGGCTACGGAGAACTTCCAGACTGAGGGTAATCAGGGACGGACCAGACGTGGAATCTCCTTTCCAGCAGACCGTGAGCACAGGGCGGAACCCCACCTTAGCCAGTATGAGATGCCCGTTGCCCTGGAGACCAGGACGGCCAGGAACCGCAGGCAGGCAGCCGCCAAGTTTCCGCAGCTCCCAAAGTCAGGAGCAAAATGGCCATAGGAAGAGGCAGTGGCCCCGAGTGCGCACACAGCCGGGTACATCCACTGCACCCACAGCCCCCACGCAGCCTGCACCCCGCAGCAGGGCGCCCCGCCCCCGCTCTGCCGATTGTAAACCCGCAGCAGACAGAACTTGACTTAAAAATAACTATTTTGACAGTTCCTATGTAAATATGTGAGCGATGCCTGGGCCTGGTTTTCCTTCACATGTGCCCTCCTCCCCTCATCCCTACTCCAGCCCCTCCTCTGCTGAGGCTGAGACGACGGGAGAGCGCCGCCTGCAGGAGGCTCCCCAAAATGTAGCAGAGGAAAGTGATCTGTGCAAGCATGTCAAACTCAAAGGCTAACACCGGCCAAATAAACAAGGCTTAAGTGTATGTGGGCCACAAAAAAACCCCAAAAGCTTCAATTTTCATAGAAGCATAGGTTTATTTCGATAGACATGCTGAATACAAAGGGCTGAGATAAATGAGTCATCGTTAACATAAAATAATAGACTATTTTAATAAAAATTAATATTTTTTCTTGACCATTAACTTACCAGACACTGAATAACTACACAAATTAATAAGCGTAATGCAATAAACCTATTTTTCTTGTTCTCCGAAAGCGAAATATTTCCTGTTGCGCACACCAAACAAGTCAGTCCAAGACTAATGACACGGCAGTCAGCTGCTAAAATATTCGCTGCTGGTATTAGTGGAGAGAAATGGTGCGCCTGCGCGTAAGGTGCGTAAGGGAAATGAATGCAACACGATTACAGTAATCAGTCATTAGCGAACATTGTAGTTCGTTATTAATAATGATGTATAACAGGATATTGTAAAAATGAAGTTACGAATTTTTTATTAAAACATTTCTTATATACCGTTATATTGGTTGGGCCGCCAAAATATTCATTGTGGGCTGCATGCGGCCTGTGGGCCGCGAGTTTAACATGCTTGGTCTAGAGCAGTGGTCGGCAAACCGCGGCTCGCGAGCCACATGCGGCTCTTTGGCCCCTTGAGTGTGGTTCTTCCACAAAATACCACGGCCTGGGTGAGTCTATTTTGAAGAAATGGCGTTAGAAGAAGTTTAAGTTTAAAAAATTTGGCTCTCAAAAGAAATTTCAATCTTTGTACTGTTGATATTTGGCTCTGTTGACTAATGAGTTTGCCGACCACTGGTCTAGGGTGTTCAGCCAGTTGGAGGGCAGGGTGTGGGGAAGAGGGCTCGGAGAATCAGAAGTTAGAGGAACCCCAGCTAATGTCACCGCACCACCACAGGGGCAACCCTCACTATGCACTATTTCTTGTCTTCTACCTGGGAAAGGAGACGTTACCTAGGACACAGGTGAGCTAATGTAATAATCCCTGACATCTCCATACCTGTCTTCAGATCATAGCTGTCTTCAATTCAGTGTGACTTGTTTTCTGAATCTCTGTCCTCTCCCCATCCCTGTGCTGGAAGCAATGCAATGTGTGAGATATGCAGTATCTCTTGCCATTTGTAGTTCTTTCAACTAACCTTCTCTGGGAGCCTGTATTGAACCCCTGCTTTGTGCCAGGCGTGAGCGAAGGAAACCCTTCAGCATATATTATTTGACCCTCACACAAGCTTGCAGGGTGGGAGTGACTGCAGTTTACAAATGGAAGACAGAGGTTTGGGGAGATGAGTTGGTTCTCTAGGCTGCCACAGCTCTTGAAGAGAATCGAGATCAGAACCCAAGTCTTGTGCTCCCCCAACCACCATAGCTAATGGGGAGGAAGGGAGGCAGACGCAGAGAGCCACTCACCCTACAAGGAGGGAAACTGAGGCCCAGGTAGACAAAGTCACGTGCCTATCTAGCCACCAAGAGGTACCTTAGCTCGGGCAGAGCCAGGACCGAAACATAGCAGCTTTAGGACGGCCAGCCCGCGCCGCTGTCCCCGATCTTCAGGATGGGACATCGTATGATGTCTTTGAGGTTTCCTGACAGTCTCTTTGGAAGGAGGGGAGGGGAAAGGTAGTTGGAGAACAGAAGAGGACGGGAAAAGGACGGAGGGGGTCTGGAGAGTGAAGGAGCATCAGTAGGCACAGTCCTAGCCCGGCAGAGCTGGGAGCTAGGGGAGGTTCATTGTCAGAGCTCCCAGCTACACCTTTCTTTGCCCTCTGTCCCTACGAGGTGCCCCCTCCCCCAGCCAGATGCCCACCAATGATCTCATGATCTCCCCCTCCATCCTAATGAAACCTGCTCCGGGGAGGGAATCTGATGCACTCATTGATGCTGTGGACAAATGCCTGATAACTACCCAGTGTTTGCCTCTCTCCCACAGTATAAGTCCCAGAGGATCGAAGTCTAAAGTAAAAGAGCAGAAGCACTAATGAAATCTCAGGGGCCACACTCCTGGAGAGGAGAAACGTTTGGGAGCCAGAGGGCCCACCTGTTACAGGAGAGGCTGCATACAGCACCTGCTTGCACGGTTCTGTCCGTAGATATTGGCATAGAGAAGTCCCCAGGGTCTGTGCTCCGAACCCTCTCCTCTCCATTCTTCAGGGCTCAGATCACATGTCACCTCCTCTATGAAGCCTTCCGTGATACCTCCCCTCTCTAAACACTGTGCTCTCAGGCCACTGCAGCCTCCACGCACTTTGCTTGTCCTCTGAGGCATCTTATATCCTTTGAGCCTTGGCATGCTGCTTTTTATTAAATTGTGAGTTCCTCAAGGGGAAATCAATGTCTGGTTTTCCTGTTTCTCCCGCAGCTCCTCCCACAGGGCTTTGCACAGTCGGGACTCAATATGGATCGAATGGATCGAGTTGACAACAGTACACAGCACACACACATTTCCCCCCACCGGCGGGGGGAGGACTGGGGTGCGGAAAGCAGAAGGGCTAGGAGAAGGCATCCCAGCCCACTCCTGAAGAGGAGGGAAACCGAGGTCCAGACAGACAGAGTCACGTGCCTATCTGACCAACAACAAGACGGAAAGGCATGGGCGCCAACCGGATGGTGAGGGAACTCATTGCGTGCTTATGTGCTGGGCACCATGGTGGCCGACTGGGAGAAGAGGCAGCCACCCCCCTCAGGAGCAGCTGGCTCTGGCTGGAGCCGGAGCTGATGGCCCCAGCTCTCTGGCCCTTTGGTGACAATCTGAAATCTCTGTCCCTCCAATCAAAGGGGGGTTATAGAAGAATTCTTTTTTAAAAGAGTTTTATTGATGCTTCACATACCATGACAGAGTAAATTTGTTCATAATATTATGCCATCTCGTAGTATCTTTCTCTCCTTGTAAGTCTGTAAAATGCCCATTTGTTCTGTCCATAGTGCTGAGAAGCCCAACCAAAGGTCGTTATTCTTTCTGTAAAACATAAAGGTACCTTACCGGCCTGTGTTGCTCAGTGGTTGAGCATCGACCCATGAACTAGGTGGTCATGGTTCGATTCCCTGTCAGGGCACATGCCCGGGTTGTGAGCTTGATCCCCCGTGTGGGGCGTGCAGGGGGCAGTTGATCAATGATTCTCTCTCATCATTGATGTTTCTCTCCCTCTTTCCTCTCTCTAAAATCAATAAAAACATATTTTAAAAAATAAAGTCACCTTTATTAAGTCCATGTGATCATATTGTTGTCCCAAACCACCTTCCCTATTCACCACCCCATCTCCTCCTGCCAGTTTTATCCCACGACTTCTCTGTGATGCTAGGAGGCAGGAGGCCTGCCTTCGCTCAACTTATGGAGAGCACAAGTGAGGCTCAGGGCTCCAGGGCTGTGTCTCAGGAGCCTCTTCCTCGGCCCCACCACCTCCCTTGTTCATGCTGCTGACTTCCTCCCAGTCTTTCTCCCTCCTCTCCTTAGCAGTTGGCGGAAATGTTTAGCTTGTGCTGCCGCAGTGTATCCCAGTGCGAAATAAACACGGACGCCCCATCCACCCTGACAACATAATTCATTTACTGCAAAGGGATATAATAAAGTCTGTTTATTACAGCCATTAACAGAGCGGCGTCTGCCGGCACGCTTTCCAGAGGCAACCAGAAAAGTGCTCGGTCCAGGTGCACAGATCCGGGAAACGTGCAACTTGAGCCAAAAGGAACCCAAGTGGAGGCTTAGTAAGTGGGTCCCAGCCGCCCTAGAAAACAGCCGCCCAGGAGCAGTCAGCGGAGGTAGAACTTCGATGCAGGAGTCCAGCACAATGAGTGCTACTTAGCTGGGTTAGACCTGGACCTGTCTCCAGGGTCATGGTCTGGTAGACGTGCATGAAATGCAACCCCCAGCCCAACCGCCCCAGCCGCTGGGTTCATAGTTCACTGAGCTTCTAGGTGGGGAATGTTAGTACCATTGACTCTCAGGGGCACCTTGTTACTGGGGTGAAGTGGGGGTATAGGGAGAGGACCAGAGGCTGGGACAGAAACTGAACAGCTCTAAGAAATCCTTTCATTAAATCCTGGCTTCACCTCAAGCCCCTGAAGGGAAACATGGCTGGAGGGGAGAGAGGGAGAAAGAGAGGAATCCAGGAGTCGGCTTTCTGGCCTGGAGAATAGATGCTAACTTGCTTTGGGCATGAAGACTGGACATAGACATGAAGCCCCATTGCCCAGTCCTTTGGTGGAGGGCAAAGAAAAGGTAAGTGCTGGTTTGGATCCCCCAGTGATGTTAAGTGTATTGATTAACGCAAACCTGGCCCTCATCCCCTGTCAAGGGGACAGTTGGCTGTGCTAACAGGATGTTCTTCGGAACAGGTCTGGTTTTCCCAGGGCAGCGCCGGTGTCTCAAGCACGTGGAAACCTCGTCTGGAGCAGCATCTCCTTTTCGCTCTGGGGCAACGTCTCAGGGAGACATGGGGGAGTTAGATCCTGAAAATATAAAACTGAGCGCTTAAGCTGGAAACCAAAAGGCTCCAAAGTGCAGGGCAACCCACCCTAAACAGTCCCCTGGTGGAGGGGTGACCCAGGGGGTGCCCCTTCCCTCCATCACTCTATTTCCTCCCCAGGCCTCAGGGAGAAGGTGCTGCATTGAAGGGTGAGGGCAGAGCCAGCTTGGCCTCTCTGGAACAGAGAAAGTGAGGGCTTTGAGCATCATGAACAACGAGATAAAAATAGCAGCATTGCCATGGCAACGAAGGCTGGGAGAGTCCTGAGGATCTGGTCTGGGTCCTGCCATCTCCCCCTCCAGCTTTCCTCTGCTTCTTGCTTCTCGGATAGAACAGGAATGAGCTGAGTGGAGGGAAGGCTGCCCAAGGAAACCCCAGAACTCCAGAGCTTAGGCTGCCCAGTTCGGGGGGCAGTAAGGGAGCAGGCCTCCTGCCTTTTGGAATTTCTTCCTCAGCATAATGAGTTTCTCCAGAGAGAACCTGAGCCCCACGCCTCACCCTCCTTGAGTGTGGTCCTGGCGTCCTGGGTTCCCCTGCGAACAGCCAAGGTTTCTGTTACCTCCTCATGGTCTGTGGTTCTGAGAAGGGAGCCCAGGCAGGACTGGCCAGAAGCCTGGCACAGTTGGCACTGGCCTGGGGGCATGGCCTGGGCGGTGGATTTACTCTGAAAAGCCATATTCTCTGCTCCTGGGTTGTTTAGCAACACAGCCTTAGGGAACCGTTTGCATTGGAAATAGGGAGATGCTGGTGAGGGCTGTCTCTTGTTCTTGAGTCAGAGGGAGGGGGTGTTCACTCTTTGGAAACAGATTCTGGTTCTTGGTTCTGCAGGTGTTGTCACCCCAGCACCTGTCGGGCACAGCAACCACCTTCAGGTTTTCCGGACCAGCTTGCAGAGCCCACCAAACACAGGAGCCAGAGATTTCCTCCCCTGGTGAAAGCCCATCTTCGTGGTTATGACCAAGTGTCTGTCTCCAAAAATTCAAGCCACATCAGATACAATGTGCCTTTGCAAGGCACGCCTCCCGGTGAGGTAGGGAGGGAATGGGTCTGGTCACCACCTTTTTCCAGGGGCTGGGAGAGAGGAAGCAATTTGCAAGGTCAGGAGTCAGCCATGGAGGAACACTGGGAAATGGGGGGCAGCAGCTCTTTATCCACAGCCGGTCACGAGCCCCTCCTACCACCAGCACATCCCCAGCCACGGGGTGAAATGCATATTCAGTCTGCAGACAGGGCAGATTGCAGCCTGAGGCACTTCCCCTTGCAGATGGCAAGGTGATGAGGTGGGGTGGGTCCGGTAGGCTTGGAGAGGGGCTCACCAGCAGCTAGGCAAAGCGAAGCCCATGGGTTCCGTAAGTGGGGCAGGGAGTGGGTCTTTGGGACCCCATCTGCAAGGTGAGAGAGAGGACAAAAGTGGCACTTGTGATGGTCTAGACAAGGCCTGGAGTGGGGAGTCCAGGCTGACATGTACTCCCTTGGGGCCTGGGTATAGGAAGGCGGCAGAAGTACTGGCTCCCTGGGCAGGGAATGTGGGGGGAGGACCATAGCAGAAGCTCTGGGTGCTTTGGCTTTCCCTCTTACCTCCCATTTCTTGGATCTACCATATCACCCCCATTTGCTGCATGCACAGAGCTCACCAGTGGGGGCACAGGAAACCTGCACTCCCCGGGCCTCACAGCCCTGAACCCCACTGACGCTCAGCTTCCCAGACCCAGAGCCCTGGGAAGGGGGGAACCTGGAGAACATGAATGCAACCCCCTCTTTATAGCTGAGGAACCTGAGTCGCAGAAGTAGGACATGATTAGCCTAAGGGCACACCGTCATCAGTGTCCACGCAGGGCTGGAATCCAGCCCTGGTTCTTTGCACCCCACTGTGCTACCTCATGCATATTTCAGTTAATTAAATTATTGCTTTTTTTCTCCCCCAAATAATCTCCCTATATATATTTCTGTTGACCCATATGCTACATTCAAAGCCCCCACCCCCACAGGAATGGAGAAGGAAATGACATTCTAATTTAAAAAAAAAAAAAGACTTCAACCTGAGACAAGAAGCCCCTTGGGGTCTCGGGCCAGGGTCCCTGACCGCATTCAAGTCACAAGAGCCTTAAGTGCCCTTCACATCTTTATCCCCCACTCAACAGCCACAGCACAAGAAGGGAAATGGCGTGGGGCGTTCTCCCTTTAGAGATGGGGGAGGGGAGGCCCAGGAGGCTATGGTTCCACCTCTTCACAAGGACTCAGGGCCATGCCCCACAGACAAAAGGCCAGACCGTCCTCAGGATCGTCTCCTCACTGTGGCCGCCCCCACCTCACCCCAGAAGTTCCCAGTCCCCACCTCCCAGGTGGAGTCTGGGAGGGATTCCTGGAAGGGAGTTCGAAACAGCAGGGCAAGACCATCCAACCTAACCGCTGGGGAGGAGTGAGGCTGGAACCAGGGCCCAGGCCCCACCCCCTCCTCAAAAGAGCAGGGCGAAGAAAAGCCTGGACGGCAGTCAGAGGCTCCGGGCTGCACCTGCCTTTCTGGATGAAACCTCTCCCCTGGGAAGCCCAGAGGCGGAGAGGTGGGAACAGGTGTCCGGACGGCCCCCCTCGAGGCTGAGAAGGAAACAGGGGCAGAAGGTGGGGTGTCTGGCTAGACCCTATGCCTGCTACTCAGGCCTTTCAGCTGCAGCGCTGGCCCTAGCCTTAGCCTTGGATGCAGACAGGACCACTAGCTGGGAGACCAAGGGCAGCGGGGCTTCCACTCAGATATACTAGCACCTTGTCCTTGGGACCTCTCCCGTGTTCCCACAGCAGGGACTCGGTAGATCCAGTATCCCTCCAGAGCCAAGGGAGTGCTGGGGCTGGGGGGCGGGGGGAGAGAAGCTCTCAGGACAGGCTCAAGGCCAACCCCCTGCAGCTGACATCCCTGCCAAGGCCTGAGAGGCCCCAGGGGAAGCGCTTGCTCCCCACCCCTCCCGCAGATGTTCTCCACTCTCCTGACCTTTCCTCGGGGTGAGCCCGTGTGGTCAGGACAGAACACTCAACACCTCTGAGTCCCGGGGATACAATTTCATCCTCCACCACAGCAGTGCCTTCTCTGGGCTTCAGCCTACAGGAGCCGCTAGGACACTGGTGCCCTGGGGGCGGGCCCTCCTGCCTCTACCCTTGAAAGCTTGTCTGCCTATCTCTTTGCCTCTTCCAAGGCCTCTGCTGTCCAAGAACCAGGGAGTTTTCTTCGGTCCCTTGTGACCCCATGGGCCTTTATTGCTGTTTCCTGGAGAGAAGAACTTCTGTGTATAATTCTTTGGATATAAAAGGGAATTGCAGATCTTGGAAGGCTGTTGATGGGGGAGAGGGGCCAGGGCCAAGGACAGGAGGAGAGAAATCTTAAATTGTGCTCCGGCTTCACGAAGATGCCCTGGGTCCCACCAGAGCTGCCAGAAGCCTGTGGACTGCTCTGAGCATGAGCTGGCCGGGCAAAGGCTGCCCGGGTGGAATGTGCCCTTGCTCCTCCCAGGCTCCGGAGGAACCAGCAGAAGAGGTCTCTGCCCTCCCAACGGCCCAGAGAGGCCCACATCCCAAGGAAAGGGGCACACAGCCCCTCTTCCTGTCCCGGGCCCTGATCTCCCCTGCCCAGGTCACCTGTGCTGTGGGAAAGGCTGTTGGGTCCCTGAGTAGAGGGCTGCTGGGCTGACTGCTGCTGTGATAAAGCAGAGGGCAGACGGGCTACAGCGGCAGAAGCTGCTAGTGTCTGCGCTGGCTCTGCTGTCTGCGTGGCCCTCTAGGTCCATGACAGGCTAAGTTACATCAAAATCGGGGGAGGGAGGGAGGGAGGAAGGAAGTGGTTTTTTGTTTGCTTCCTACCTCCTGGAAATAGTCTGGGGATGGGGGCAGAGACTGACCCCCAGGGTGAACAGGGGTCAGTCTCGAAACAGCAGGGCAAGAGGAGAAGAAAGAAGCAGGTGGGGGAGACAAGGAGACAGAAGGGAGCGCACTGCTCTGTCCGGGAAAGGGCCCCCGAGTCTGGCCCTGGAAGGCAGTCCCTGAGGGGAGTCGGGGCCTAGGGAACAGCTCCCCAACCTGAGCTGCAGCCAGAGCCAGAAGGAAGTGAGTGGACAGAGGCCAGGGCTGCAGGGGAGGTTGCTCCGTGGAGTGGGGCAGAGGGAGACACAGCTGGCCTCTCCCTGTCCACACCTGGCCATCCTACTCAACCAGCCTGCCCCCCAGGCCTGGCTCCACCTGGCCCAGGGGATGCTGGGAAGGATGGGAAAGAACTCATCTCCCACAACCACAGAGGCTCCTGCCGCGAGTCCTAGGAGAGACCCCACCCTGGGCTCAGATGGGCTCGTCTCTATGTCCAACGGGCCCAGCCGAGCTGTGGCCTCCTGAGGAGTCAGCGCTGCTGGGAGCTTCTCTGGCGAGCAGCCAGTGCCAGTTTCCTCGTTAGCAACAGTAAGGCTGCGGTCTCTCAGGGGAGAGGTGCCCTGAGCAGAGCCTGGAGCCTCAGGGCAGGAAAGAAGTGTCTCTCCAGGGCCTCTCGGGGCTCCTGGTCAGGTCCTGGGCTTCCCTTGGAGTGACTGGGACCTCTCCAGGGACTGGAAGCACAGGGGCCTGGGCTGATGCCCTCGGGTTAGATGCAGTCAGGCCAAGCGAGAAGGGCTGATTCTGCTCCCAGCCTCAGCCAGAGGTGCCCGAGGCCCGGCACCTGCTCACACCGCTGTTTCCCGCTCCCTGCGAACGTTCTCCTTCTTCCTCTTCATCTTGCAGAAGCCGTGGAATCCGCAGAAGCAGGCGAAGGTGAACTGGGGCATGCCCTAGGCCAGACCGGGGCGCTCACCTGAGAGCTGCAGAGAAAGGCCGGGAGGGAGACAGGAAAGAAGCAAGCTGCGGTTAATGTCTACCGGGGAAGGGCCGTGACACCAAACAGCAGCTTGGAAACCCGTTTCCTGACCTGTGTGAAGCTGACAGCATTCCTTGAGTGGAGCGGGCTGAGTCCCAGACAGGGAAGAGAAACTGCCAGCGGACCACACTGCTCCCCTCCTACCCCCTCTGCCTAACCTCATCACCACACCTGTGGTTGGGGACAGAAAGCAGGCTGACTCAAAGCAAGCTCTGCCCCGGCCGCTGTACACAGGTTGGGAGGGAGCGTTCCACTCACTCCTTTAGGTCACAGGGTCTAATGATGCCAATGCAGGACTGCGTGGACCTTGAAGAAGACCCCTCATCCAGCACAGCCTCGACCTTGACACCTGGAACTGAGTCCCGGCTTCCTCCCGGCTTCCTCCCTTCCCTGGCAGCCCCCGTGTGTCTGATGCCCTTAGGGAAGTCTATAGGGGACATAATGCACTTGCTTTGACCGCTCAGGGCAACACACATCTGTCCTCATGCAGAGAACAGAAAGCAGCCGGGCGGTGTGGCTCAGGAGTTGAGCGTCCACCCATAAACCAGGTCATGGTTCAATTCCCAGTGAGGGCACATGCCTGAGTTTGGGGCTCAATCCCCAGTAGGGGGCGTGCAGGAGGCAGCCAATCGATGATTCTCTCTCATTGATGTTTCTCTCTCTCTTCCTCTCTGAAATCAATAAAACCATTTATATATTTTTTAAACAGCAGTGTTCTTTTAGCCAACAGGCTATTTTATTGAGCACCTATGCTGGGCAAAGGGCTTAGGAGGTAGGGACATCAGGGTAAAAGTATAGTTTCTTCCCTGGCACAAAATAAGTCTGAGGCAGTCTGTCTGGGGGTGGGAGGGGCTTCAGGAGATCCACTCAGTCTGTGCGAGTACCCCTTTCTCCACACTCCTGTGGGCCTCCCCAGCCTCAGCCCCTGCCCGCTGGCACATTCCTCCAGCTCACTTCTCTGCCCTCCTGCCTGCCCCGAGGGGGCAGAAGTGCATTCACGGCAATTCAAGCGGAGCAGCTGGGCTCAAAGGCAAGCCCCCTGTGTGGGCCAGAGGCCGGCATCCACCCATCCACCCCGCACCTGAGTCACTCCTCTAAGAACACAGAAGGCAGCCCAGCCCAATACCCAGAGGAAGGAGGCGGCAGGGGCTGTGGAAAGCAAGCACAAGGCATGGCCCTGGGCCCCAGCCCCTCTTGCGAGAGATTGCATGGATATCCCGGGCCCCAGATGCTGGGCGCCCCTGCAGTGTGTCCACCGTGTCTGAGGAGGCTGGCATGTGCTTAGGTGGTGGCTCTCTGGACAGTTGCACAAGTCTGGCCAACCTTGCTCTGGGGGACAAGCTCCTTCCTGTTTCTCCAGGTAGAGCAGGGGGCCCAGCTGGCAGGCCCTCCCCAAGCACAACGCCCACGGATTCTCGTCTCCCTCACCCCTCAGAGTCTGAGTAATGCAGTTACTGACTGTAATTTATAGGTGCGATGCATTTGCCATGGCCAGCTGGGTGGGCAGGAGGCCCAGCGTGAGTCAGCACCGGTAGGTAGACTGGTTTAATCACCCGCTTCCCAGCGCCGTCCAGAACCCACTCTCCTGGAGTATATATAGAAAGCAGGAGCAATCTGCCCGCTGTATATATAGCCAGAGCCGAGACATCACTACTAGATTTCTAGATCTCTCTACCGCAGCCGTCTCTGGATCCCTCCGTGACAAACCTAGAGAGAGGCAGGTGTCTTCACTGGGGCTTAGCTGGCCGCTCTGTTCTTGGCTCTGACGCTGCCATGCTGTGTCCCCCTGGGCAATGGCTGTCCTCCTCGTTTTATCGTAACAGGAAGCTCATCAAGGTTTAACATCTAGACCCCAAACCACTGGGAGCCCTCACTTGATCAAGGAGGGAGGGAGAACAGGAGGTCCCCTTGTAATGAGTAATTGTACATTTTCTTTGCTGGGGGATGTGTGTCAAGGGTACTATCAACAAAGCATTCCCATGATTACGGGGAAAATATCTGGGGTAAAATCAACAAAGCGGATGTGGGGAAGGAACTCGTGAGGAAAATAAGCCAGGAGAGGAGCTCGGACCATCACTGCCCTCTCGCACCCCATCCCCCAAGCTCAGGGCAGCGGGTTCCAGGGTGCAAAGATCCAACCCCTCTCTCTACCTCCCTCCCCTCCAAGGCCAGCTTTCTTAAAAACAGCAAAATGTGTACCCTGACGTAATGGGTCCTACTGGCTCCTTTGAAGGTGAGAAAATCCTGAGGATTTGGCTCATTGGAGGGAAGTTTGGGGGAAGCAGAGGGGGAGCCAGGACCTCCAGAGGAAAGGAGGTTCATTCAGGTGCTGGGGCTGCAGTCGGCCTCCCAGAGTGGTGCAGAGCCGACTGCCTCACGGGGATTCCTGGGCCCTTGTTTCTAAGGACAGAGAAGGGCCTGGCTCAGGTCTTTGGTTCAAAATGCTCGGGGCCTCCTCACCTCTCCCCCAGCCTGCCAGGGTCCTAAGGTGGATGCTCCAAGCCCTGGAGGCAGCCTGGGTTGTCTGTGGCTCACAGGTCCCTGGCCAGTCCCAGAAGTGGGGGGACATGGAGCAGAGAACCACTTCCCGTTTTAGTTCGCCCACTATGGGTCCCCTCCCCCTCCCTCGGCCCCACCAAGAGGTGCCTGGGGAGCCCCTTTGCCAGGGCTGTGGTCTCTGCTGCTGTCTGCTTTGCCCCCCATCTTTGTCCCTTCACTTGGCAGAATGCTTCAGCATTAGCTGGAGGGCTCCCTGGGGAAGTCAGATCCCGACGAACCTCTCTTGCTGTGTCTCCTTGAGGGGAAAGGAGTCTGCGTGTTGAAATGGACAGAGTCCGGGGTCTCAATGAAGCAAGTGGACCAGCGCCTGGGTGCACTCCCAGTTCCTCTGTGCTCAGGATGAAAACTTCCCCTCCTACCTGGCAGTTTCCCCCTCCGGCCTCGATTTTCAGAGGCTAAGAGATAGGAAAACAGAAAAAGGAAAGGGGGGTGGCCGCGGGACAAACCCCTGCTACCCCACAGTAGGTCGCATCGAACCGCAAGCTGTTATTCCCTGACTTCTTCCCCAGCCCTCCTCTCTGGCTTTTCCCAGCTCAGGTCCAAGACGGCCTGGGCTGTGGGGCATGGAGGACCCTCTGCCGGGCCAGCTGGGAGGGAGTCATGCAGAAGAGCTGCCAACCTCTAGAGCAGTGGTTCTCAGCCTCCCTAATGCCGCGACCCTTTAACACAGTTCCTCATGTTGTGGTGACCCCCAACCATAAAATTATTTTCGTTGCTACTTCATAACTGTAATTTTGCTACTGTTATGAATCGTAATGTAAATATCTGTTTTCTGATGGTCTTAGGCTCTACAGCAGTGGTTCTCAACCTGTGGGTCGCAAACCGCTAGCAGGGTCGCCTAAGACTATTGGAAAACACGGATATTTACATTACGATTCATAACAGTAGCAAAATTACATTTATGAAGTAGCAACGAAAATAATTTTATGGTTGGGGGTCACCACAACATGAGGAACTGTATTAAAGGGTCACGGCATTCGGGAGGTTGAGAACCACTGCATATAGAGCATCTTCCCAAACCACCAGGAGGGTCCCAGCCTCCCTGCTGACCCCTTCCCTTGGTCCTCACCCTCACATCTCTCTTTGCCAAACACCCCCACGGGGTCCCCCACCCTAGAACCTCCAGGGAAAATGGGGCAGTGGGTCAGAGATCGCTTGAACAGGTGGAAGAAGCAAAAGGAGGAAGGGACCCTAAGATGAGGAGACAGACAGGGATCCAGGCTTGCAGACCACAAACTCCTGGGTGTCTCCAATTTTGGCAGTGTCCTCTCATAGTGGGCGGCAGTGGGGGTTGGGAGGAGAATTATAAGTGTTGGGACATGCTAGGAATGCTCTGACAAACAAGAAAGGGATGCTGTCCCTCCCACCACCCACCCCCTCACCTCCCAAAGCAGAAGCAGAGTAGCTTCGTCAAGGCTCCCCCCATCTTCCACCCACCCCACCCCCTACCCCAGGTAAAGGGCAGAAAGAGAAGTGACCCAGGGAGGAGGGACACCCTCAGCCTCTAGAACAATGCTGAGCCCCCCTGCCCCGCCCCACCCCCTTAGCACCGGGCCTCAGTAATTAAAATATGAATTCACCTTCCCTCCCCGAGCCATTCATCACGGCGAAGGGAAGCAGCTGCGGCCTGGGAGACCGGATTTGGGGGATTAACTCGGGCGCTGGAGCAGACACACCAGGAGGAAGAATTAGAAAGGAAGGGGGTGAATTGGGTTTTCTCTCCCCACCTCCTCCCTCTCCTGCCACCACTGAGCCTCACACCCCACCCCTTCCCCCCAAGCCTGGCCTCTGTAGGTTTCTGGGAACTGTAGTCTCCAGGACTGTGTTGATAAACAGGCAGGCCAGGGGTGGGTGGTGGCACAAACTACAGATCCCAGGACTTCTTCCCGGAGTTGGCAGCAGCAAAGCTGGGCACAGGCCTCGTCTGGGAGAAGCCCGAGTTCTCCTTGAAGATTAACTCCTTCTTGGCCTGCTTGAGGCCGAGTCCCTGCCTCTGGCTGACTGAGCACTCTGGAATCTGCAGCCAAGTCCTCTCTGCCCTCCATGGCTTGCCCACTGATGCAGAGAGGGGAAGCTCCCCCCGCCACCTGTCAAGACTACAGGGGCAACCACACACTGACCATTGGTTCTGAGGGACCCGGCCATGGGAGCTGGAGGGGTCTCGAGCATAACTGGGGGCATCCGCTTGACCTGAAACCGCAGCTCAGAACCCAGTGGTCCAAACTGTCAGTGCCAGCAGGGCCCCAGAGGTCACACGTGAGTGCCATCCCCTTGTAAAGATGGACCAGATTGTTTTCAGTAGAAAGGGGTGGTTTTAGCAGTCAAACTCCATTTCCACTAAGAAACAGGACAAGTACAACCAGAGAGATCCGCTTGGACCTCGGTGTAAACACGGAAGCACTTTCCCCATGGAGGCCTTCTGCTGGCTGTCTCTGAGGACGACGGGAGACTTAGATGGCTCAGAATGTTAGGTTTCAGCTGTCTGCAAGCAGGGAACAGGAGATGCAGCCCTCTGATCTGCAAGTCGTGCCGCGAGAGAGGGCACGAGGCCAAGCGACAGAGAATAGAAAGAGCTGCAACTCTAATCCCAGAAGCGCCCCGGCCCAGGCCCATCAAAGTGGGACTGGCCCAGGTGAGTTGCTGAGCTGTGGGCTTGCTCTCTGTCCCTGTTCGTGACAACTTACTACTTTCACCACCCCCCACCCCCTTTTCTTCCAGCTCACAATTCCATTCATTCGACAAACATTTACCCAGAAGCCCCTACTGAGCCTTGCTGGAGCTTTAGTCATTGGAGCAGTCATCTGCCCCTGTGGTCCCAGGTCCAGCCCAGTGTTGGGGCCTTCCTGCAAACTGGGCAACAGGGGTCCAGTTGCAAGAGGGGTGCTGCTCCAAGCTGACTTCTCACCTAGGAGACCTGGAACTAAGGGAGGCAGATAGGTGCTTGGGTGTCCTCAGAGCATGACGGGGAACAGGATAGGCTGACTCAGAGCCAGCGCAGATGGACAAGGAGCGGGGGAGGGAGGTGCTAGCCACCTCTGATCTCTGGGCGGGAGAACCAGAGGCGAGTGAAAACCCTAGCAAATTCTCCTCTCTGTTCTGTGCACCATCTAAGTGGCTTGGATTAGCCCCAGCAAAACCCAGCTGGCCTGGGCTTTCTCTTTGCTTCTATTGTTGGATTCCTGACCCCCAATCCTCCGAAAAGGAAAACCAGTGAGGGACCTTGAAAGAGTAATTAGAGTTGGGCCCTGGGGGCCAATCTATAGACAGACATCCAGGAGGGACATGGTGAGAACCCCTCAGGTGGGAACAGCACTTTCCAGTTCTCAGAGTACTTTGCCATGCACTAGCTTGTTGGTGCTCCCACCTCCAGCATGATGTGGTGAGAGCACAGGTTCAAATCCCAGCGCTGCCCCTTCCTAGCCATATGAACTTGGGCCACTTTCCTAGCTCCCTTGCGTCTCAGATTTTCCACAAGTGGGATAATAATAGTTCCTTTCTCAAGGGTTGTTTCCAGGATGAAATGAGTGAGTACAGGTAAGATGGACAGAATTGGGTCTGACACATAGCGGGCACTAGGTAGATATTGGCTGGGGAAATGAAAGGCTCTGAGGCATTATAAGTAACTTGCCTTCTGGTTCTCAATATCATATATAGTACTCTGGCTCTATATTTGGTCTGTCTTAGACAGACTGGGCGCTGGAAGGGGTGGGGAGGCGAGGGTGCTTCCTCCGCTACTCCAGACTGCCTGCCTCAGCTCCCTCGGCGGGGTCCTCCAGGGCGGCTGGGGTGGGGTTAGGCAGGTTGCGGAGAGGGAGTAGGGAGAGCAGGTCTTTCACAGACCCGGGAGGGAGGGAGGAAGTGCCTGGACGGGGTAGCAGGCCAGGAGCTGGGATCCTGGGCTCCAACTAGCAGCCTGTGGGGGTGGCTGCTTCCTACTTTCTCTGCTGAAGTTCCTCTCCCCCAGTGGCCAGCCTGAGCCCTCCCATGTCAGCCACGGAGAGGTCCCGGGGTCTCTCTTCCACCGACAAAGGCTGAGGATTCGAGCTGACCACGAGGAGTGAGTGAGGCCGAGAAGCAGAGGCTGTCCTGGAGGTACTGAGCCAAGGTCCAAGTGCCGAGTGGCCCAACATTCCTGATTCCAGCCCCCAAACCCCAGGGCGCAGGCCAGGCCTCAGTGACTTGGCAAGGAGGCAGGAGCTGACAGAGACCTCTGCGCCCCGCATGTTTCTTTCCAGCCTCAGAGGGAATCTCCCTCTAGAATCACCAGTCCAGCCTCTTCATTTCAGAGTGAAGGACCAGGACCAGAGAGGGCAAGTGACTTGGCCAAGGTCACACAGCCTAGCCCCAGACCCCCTGCATGCCCCGCCCCCAAGCGGAGCCCCATCATGGCTGTCTCCCAGCCTGGTCCTGAGGGAGATGCAGATGCTGCAGGAGAAGGAGCAGGCCCCTCACTGTAGCCCATGGCTTTTAGCCCTACATGAGTTCCAACGGCAATCACATAGGAATGAAAAGCCATAGGCCACAGCAGAGCTGAGGGGGTCCGGCAGCAGGAATCACAAAAGGACTCAGGGAGCTGAAGGTACTTGGGTGCCCTCATGCCCCTTCCCACCCACCCCACCCACCCACACTGCCTCCCTTGAGGTACTGGGCCCCCCAGGTTACATTCTCTCACCATCCCCTGAGGCCTGCCCCAGAAGCATTAAAGCCATCCCAGTAATGAGTTCCCAGTTCTTGTCCCACAAAAGCCCCCACACAATGGGCCTCACTCCGGGTATGAGGGGTGGCTTCCAGGCCACAAAGCACCTCCTCCAGTCCCCTTAATTAGCCTCCAGCCCCCTGCCCAGGGGCCTTAACTACACCCTCCCCTAGAGAAAAAGGCCGGATCTTTTCAATGCACTGCTGCAGGGCCCAGGATCAGCCCCATCAGACGCTCTCCTTACTGTTTAACCCTTTCTAGTCCGGCCACAAGAAGCAGAGAGGGCAAGAGGGTCTAGGAGGAGAAGAGCAGAGACAAAAGCCTGCCTTTGCTTTAGAGGGATGAACGCGTTTACTGAGCACCCTGAGGTTGGGGGATGGCCCAACTTTCTAGACTGGTCCTGGTAGTTAGACTCTTCCCATTCCTGCACGGTTTAGAGGGGAGGGGGCCTCTGTCTTCAGACCTAGATGGCGGCAGGAAAAGGGCCAGAGCTCGAAATCCCCACTGGCTGAGGAGCTGGCCATGGCGCTACCCCTGGGTGATGCTGAGGGAGGGGTGCGCGATGCTCTGCCTCCCGCATTGGCAGGATAAGGTGGCTGGCACAGGCATCTCCAACATCAGGGTGAAGGGCTGAGTCAAAGGAAACCGAGGTCGCGGGTCCCAGGAAAAGATGTGTTCTAAATTCAGGACTGTCTCCTCCTCCCTCTCCCATGATGGGGCAGTTGTGGGCGTGCATCAGCCTTGGAGGAGAGTTCAGGGAACTCAAATCCCCAAGCCCGGCCTTGACCTCTCTCATGGACCCCCAACAGAATGGTGAGAGGCCTTGGGCACAGACCAGGCCCTGTCTAGGACAGGGAGCAGGGGCAACCCCCACCTCAGCCCTCTCCCCAGCCTCTGGAGGCTCACTGGCGCTCTGCGGGACCCTGGCTAATTCCCACACTATACACATACACACACACCAATTTTAAGAGCCAAACTGACACCCTCCAACTTCCCACGTGAACTTTGGGTCATCGGCCCCCAGATCCCAGACACAGGCCCTGCAAACACTGTGGGCTCCAAGAATGCCCTCGGTCCTCTCCCAAGGGACACTGGGCCAAGGGGCTCACAATTCCCCAAGAGCCACTGCTTGCCTCCGTGCAGCCACCCACTCCTCAGCTTACCCCAAGAGCTCCTTGCCCAGCAACTAGGGCAGGCCTTCCTGGTCCGCACTCCGCCTCCTGGTCTGAGCTGTGCACAACTCAACTTGACTCACTAGGGAAGACCTGATGCGCCCCTCCCCCAGCCCAGTGGCCAGTGGGTGTGGGGGTGGGCGGGGCCGGCAGGAGGTCAGGTATTCCTTCAACCCTGACTTGGGCCTGGGTAACAAAGGTCTCATTGAGCCTCCGGCTGTCTGGTCGGTGAAGCACAAACCTCTTGTATCTGCTTGCTTTTGATCTCACTCCCTCTGAACGCACCATGTATTACTCACATCCCCCTGCCAGGCTATTGGTGTGGAGGGGCTCCCCTCCCTTAACCCCTCCCCATCTCCTCTCCTTCCTTCCCCTGCTGCTCCTCTCTAGCTTTTTTATGCTTTGATTTTTGGCAGGAGACCTGTCCCCTTCCTCCCTGAGTGCCCCTCCCCACCTCTCAGCCCTAGCTAGCTCCTCTCCTCACCCAGACCCTGTGTCCCTGCACAGCCTCTGCTGCTGCACCTGTCTGTCCTCTCTCCAAGATCGTCAAACCAGCTCAGGTCTGGCCCCTCCACTCACTCTCACCTGGTCCTTCCCTTGGACCATGGATTCCCTGCCCTGGCCGGCCTGCCAGCCCAGCCCACCTGACAAGCCCCCAGTAAGCTCCACAAGGGGCAGCCTCTCTCCAGGGTGTTTCTGGGGCCAGGACGACTAGGGTGTGAGGGGGAGAACAGCTCTCAGTGGCCTGTCCAGACCTCCTTGGAAGGTGGAGGAGGGAGAGGCAGGTCAGCCAGGCCTCACCTACTCTTCTGAGGAAACCCTGCTTCGTCCAGTCCTGAGAATCTGCCTTCTAGGGAAAGGCTGTCACTGGGTGAGAACCCCAAGGGTTCACCCTCCTCAAGTGGGAGCCATCCCACCATTCCTGCCTCCTCTGTGGCCACCCCAAACCTCTGCAGTCCTGCTGGGATGAGAACTGCACGTCCTCTCTGGCTTCCCCGGCCGTTTCCCACGGCAGGCCACTGCAGGGAGGGAGACAGTCACCTTTGAGGGCTGAGCTCTCCCCAGAAATGCCAACAGATGCTAAGAGTTCCCATTGTCATCTGCGAGTGCCCTGCCAGCTCCCCATGCACCACCTGTGGCCTCCTCCACCCCTCCCTGCCCCCCAGGTACTCCATTCAGCTGAGCGGAGGATTTGGGAAAGTTCTCCTGCCCCAACAGAGGCCCCATTCTTCCTGTGGCCGGCTCCCTTTGTCCCTCCTGACTCCACACATTCTTGGGCCTCTAATGAGAAGCTGAGACCGCCACCAGCCCTTCCCGCCCTGCTCTCATCAGCACAGCCTGGGCCCGCGCCTGTGTGTGGCAGAAGCTGGGGGAGGGAGGCCGGGGACAATCGGGAGGAAGTAAAAGGAGGTGGGAGACAAAACAGAGGGGAGGAGACAGAACTGGGGGGGACACAGAGAAATGGTGAAAGAAGATGGAAATGTAAGAGAAATTATAGAGAAAGGGGAAGGGGAGAAAGGAACTATTTTATTAAGTGAAAACTATGTCATGCGTACGCTAGGTCTTTAATACCAAATACTGGTATTCTTCTTCTCATCTAGATGAGAAAACGGAGGCTTACAGAAGCTGGATGGGCATGTTTGCTCTTAGGACAGGGGGCAGGGGAAGTTTGAGAGAAAGGAGAGCCTGAAGAGGAAGAATGCTGCCAATGAGGAAAGAGGCTGCCTTGGAAAACAAGCAGTTCAGGAGGAGGCAGAGGGCCAGCCGTGGTCTTGGGATATCCCTAACCCCCTGCCATTCCCTTCGGGTCCAGCTGCCTGACTAGAGAGCACACGCTCTAAGGGCCTGCAGTGCCATCCCCTCTCGGGAATAAGTCCTTCGCTGCCACACCTGCTACAGAACCCAGGTGCAGCCTGGACACGAAACACTTGTTTCACGGGGGAGCAGGCTGCAGCAGCTCCCTTGTTAAAGAGCCCCCAGTCCCACCATTGCCTCCGATGGCCCAGTCACCCTGAACCTCAGCCTACATCTAGGCACCGGGGTTGGAAGTGGTTCCAGTTGAAAATCAGGCAGATTGGAGAGCACTTCTTTGCAAGGAGAGGAGTGGGAGGGGCTGGTGAGCTGTTCACCCTCCACCGGAGAGAGAGCCACAAAAGGGGCCAGGGGCACAGACTAGGCTCAGCCTGGGAAAAGACTGAAGAACTAGAACGGCTTCTAAAGGGGCCACAGGTGCACAGCCACCTCTCAGCACCACGGCCAGGCCTACAGTAGGTGCTCAATAGGTGGCATGCTCGTGTATTAGGGATTCTTGCACGTGGAAGGAAGTTACAGCAAACCTGAGGTCCCATCACCTCCAAGATTTCATGAGTCTACAGACGTAGGTACCTTTTGAGGGGCTTGGAGCCCAGCAGCCCCGCCTCTTTCTTTGCCCATGGTGGCAGGAAACCAGGCCATGAGGAAGATACTCCATTAGGAAAGTGAGGCACTCTCTCTCACAACCCCACACACCCTATGATGGAGATTGAACTGGAAGCATACCACCTTATTCTAAGGATGCTGGCTGAACGATACAGGCATGTAGTTGTTGAATGAGTGAATGAATGAATGCACGAATGAATGGTGAAGCTTGGAAACAAGAGCAAAAGATCTAGATTCTCCCATAGTTCAGGTTTGGTGTATAGTGTGGAGCTCCTCGCGGTCTGTACTGTCTGGGAGGAGAGTCCCTGTGCTGGAGCAGGCCGGGTTAGGGGTAGGAACACACCTCCTGACATCTGATTCCACCCACCATGGCGGGGGCGGGGGGGCGGCGGGAGAACACACTGCAGAAACTTCAGAGTGCCAGGGATTTGATTCTGCTGCCTCTGCCCAAACAGGCCTCCAGATTTGGAGGTGACATTGGGATGGGTCTGTGGGTGCAGTCCTTGGCCCATAACTGACCCAGAAGACTAGTTCCAGACGGACCAGGCAATCTCCTCCACACTGTCCTCTAGACCTGAACCAGACCAGAGGGGTGCTTGCTCCCAAGAACAGGATGACCACCTTATTTCCGGACCCCTAGGCAGCCTTCTCTATGGCACAAACCTCCACTGCTTCCTGGCTCTGCTTCTACTCCAAAGCATGACCAGCTCAGGCTCCTTCTCAGTCACTGGCTTCAGAGCCCCCAGGGGGAGGGTGCTGTCCGCTGAGCAAGAAAGCACCGAGATGTCAGGCATGAATTTTCTTTTCCCCCAAGGGCTTTGTCTAATTGTCTCAGGAGCCTCCGTTCTGAGCCTCCCCAGGCAAACAGAGGGAGCTCCCAGCCTGACAGGGTCCCTGGGCTTGGGGGGTGGGAAGGGAAGGGAGCCCTGGGGTGGCCTCAGACCATCAAGGCAGAGAGAGACCAGGGGACAGAGAGATAAAGGGGGGGGGGTCTTTGCAGCCCTGACACTTTCGGCCCCTGCATCTGATTTCTCCTAAGCTCCCAGGGCTGGGCTGTGGGAGGGAGGAGAACACAGGGAAGTGCTTGGGTCACCAGAATCCAGCCTCCCCAAGCACAAGGCCTGGCCACAGTTTTGCCTCTCAGAGCAGTCAAGCTGTTAAAGAAAAAATACAATAACGGGTCATTGGCAAACTCACATGCATTTCAACCCGAGCAATTCATGAATATCAAAATGTTCCAACGACCTTCCCAGACCCCATTTCCTCCTCCCAGCCCACTCCTTTCCTCCCGGGCCTCCCTCAACCCACAGTGGGCGATGGTGGCCAAGCCTACAGAATGCCACCCTCTCCCAAGCCCCTGCGGAGTATCTCAGAGGAGGAGGCAGGCAGAGAAGTGGGGGTTGGGGGTGGGGAGAGGGTCTGCAGGGGCAGCCACTCGTTTAGCAAACATGCACTGAGCACATACAATGCGACAGGGGCTGTGCTAGGCACTGGGATACAGCACTCAGTGAGGCTCAGCCACCACCAGGCAGTGATGGGAAGACAGGCCACGGGCAATGATTGCATTCAGAGCAGTCCTACAACCCTGGCCCCGGTCTCCCTCACCACCCAGGACCTTCACACTGCCTTTTGGCGGCGGGGTGTCTTACACTGAACTTGGCACTCTCTCTGTTTGAGGGTCCCTCCTTCCTCTTTATACCTTCAGGCAAGTGGCCTCAGGTGGATACTGTGTGAGACAGGCCCCACTGGGGCAATGGGGAGCTGGAATTGAGTGACAGAGATAGACACTGTTCCCAGCCCTAAGCCGTGGCTGTGTCCGCTTGGAGGACGTGACCAGGGACCAGGGTTTTCAGGCCATCAAAACTGCCCCCCACCAAGGGGGCATCTTAGAGGACAGTCAACTCAGAGCTCTTTGATCCCGGGGCTCCCATCCCAGCCTCAAGTGAGCCAAACGGCCCTCCAAAGTTAGCCCTTCTCCAGGCTCAAGTTGGGCTAAGTTGTTCCCTGCTTGCTGAAGGTACAATGAAAAAAATCACCAGAAGAAAGTAAAAGCAAACCTGAAGAAGAATTTGTTCATGAGAACTGAGGGGAGGGGGCAGGATTCTAGTGCTTCCAAAGGAGGGCTGTGGGATGTCAGTCAGGAGGGGAGGGCTCTCCCTTGGGCCCCCAGGCGCCCTCTCCTGACCAGTTGGGAAGAGGCAGGGTCTGGCGGCCAGCCGGTTCTCTATGGTCATTCTGCCAAGGACCCTTTCTCAGGAAAAGGGTGCAGGTCTCCTGTCCCGTTGCTGCTTCCCAGCCTGCCCTGGCTAGGCTCTGCTCCCAGGCTGGCCTCCAGCTCCAGCCCCTCTTAGGGCCCTGGGTTTGAGGAGGGAGGGGGTGATCCTGTCCTAAGGGTTTCACTTAGCCTCCCATGATGGGGTCTCCTGAGACCTTTGCCCCAGGGGTACCAGACACCTCTGCTTTCCCCTTCTTAGTGTCAAACACAGGCACAGGTGTCACCAAGTCCTGATCCCTACCTCGCATATATCCCCTTCCCCCAATCCCACCAGCACCCTGGGGTGAAGGAAAGGGTGGTGACACCCAAAGCTAGTCTCTCCAGCCAGGAGTGGGAGCCTGACCTCCTGAGCCAGGGCCCTAGCTCCCTCTCACACTCCTCCCTGAATCCCCAACTGCAAAAACCTTTAAAAGAACAAAGGCAATGGGGGCCGGGTGGGGGCTCCCTTTGGCCGACCTGGGGCGCGTCGACGCAGCCGCGGCCGGTTGGCCCGGCTTTCAGGTGAGTGCCTGAGCCGCATCGTGGAGTCCGCCCGAGCCTCAAGAACCCCTCGCCGCCCAGCCAAAGCCCCGCGAAGAGGCGAGCCCTCCCCAGCCGTTCCCGGTCCTCAACCCAGCCGAGGGCTCGGACTCGCAGCACTTTCTGCCCATTTGTTTTCGCTCAGTACTCACAGTTCGGATGCTGAGCCGGCTCCTCTCTCGCACTCACTTCCTTTGTCTCTTTTTCTCTCCCTCTCTCTTCCCTCCTTGTCTGAGACTCCGCAGTAGCTTCCAGTGGAGAAAAATAATTATTCTTCTCAATGGGTTCGCACGGGGCGCACGCACACACGCGCGCGCACACACACCCCCGCCGGGGTACCCAATCAATGCACAAATCTTCGGGGTCCCTTTAACCTCCGCGGATGACTCCGGGAGTTAATTACCAAGCCTATTTCGGCGCAGCATAAATATGCATTAAGGTATGAAATGACGACCGATGCGCTGAACTTCAGGTTTGGCATTTAGACAGACTTCGGTCTCTGTCCCCCACCCCCCGCCCATAGCCCCAACAAGCCACCTCCACGGCCTCGCAGTGGTCATCGCGAGCTCGTACGGGGTGTCAGGGGGCCGCGGGGGGCCTCCTTACCTTGCTCTGTGCCCCAAGACCCCCCCCTCGCGCGCCCCCTGCGGTCGGGGCAGACCCTCGGCGGGCGCTTCCACTTCCCGTACGCCGCGGCGGCCTGGGCCCCCGCGCCCCCGCACGGTGCCTGTCAGGGAACTAACTCCGAGCTCAGTGCCGGGAGAAGCTGGCGAGAGCTGGACGGCGACCTGCCCGCGCGCCGGAGTTCCCGGCAGAGCGAGAAAGGCCCAGGACACGATCCCCTGCGGGCAAAGCCACCCAGCGCCCGGGGGTCCCGTCGCCCCCGCCGGTCCCGACCTGCACACACACACACACACACACACACACACGCATTTGCACGCGCGCGCGCACACACGAACGCATTTGCACACGCGCGCGTACATATCTGCACACAGACACTCCCGCGCGCGCTCGCGCTCGCACACACTCAGGGTTGTAACAAAGGAAGAGGGGCCAGCACTGCCTTACTTTTCTTTCTCTTCTCCACTCTTTGGCAGCCCCTCAGCCCCGCGCCAGCCTGCCCGGCCCCACACTCCCCCACCCCCCGCCCTCCGCGCCCCGCGACGGCGGCGGGCAGCCGGCATTCCGGAGCAGCGCGTCCGAGTGGCAACTTCGCGCCCAGGCGCCCGCTCCTCGCAGCCCGGCGGGCGGGAGACAAAAGCGGCGGCACCGCCGGAGGCCGCGGCCAAGGTGTGCTCGCTAATTGTCAGGAAATGTGTGTGCGCGCCGGGAGCCGGAGCGGGGGGGGGGGGGGGGGGGGCGGGGAAGGGGGAGGAGGAGCGCGGCGGGAGCGGGAGAGGGGAGAGGAGACCCACCCCCCAGCCCAGCCACTCGCCCGCGCCGGGCACCCGATCGCGGATTAGAGAATAAATTATCTGCTCGCTTCTCATTGGGCTGTGGCTGAGGCCGCCGTCGGCGGCGCCGGGCTGGGAGTCTGCCCGGCTCTTTGCATTCACCGCACAGCTCCGGCTCGCCTCCCTTCGCGGGGGCCAAGAGCCAGGGGCCTTGGCTCCAGACACCGGAGGACACCAGCCGGCTGGCTCACCGCCCCTCCCCCGCCACCCTGCTCCGCCTGACCCTTCGCCCCTCTCAATTCTGGCTGGTGTCTTGGGGACGAAAAGACTGGGATAAAGAAGCCCAGAGGATGGAGATCGCAGACTCCCTCCCCCAACCTCTGCTCCCACCACCCTCCAAGAAGGAGAAACGGGGGCAGCTGGGGTCGGTCACCTGAGCCAAACCACCTCAGTTAGAGAGGGCCTGGGGAGCCCGCGGAGAGGTTTCCTTTAGTGACCAAGGCCCCTCCCTTGGGGCCATCTGCCCTCCACACAGTAGCAGTGACAAAGAGGTGGTGGCACTAAGGCTCTTTGCTTTCTCCAGCCCAATCTTGTTCCCTATTTCCTGGGCCTTTCCATGCCCTCCTGGAAGACAGGCAATACCTTCTGGTTCCAAGCAGCTCCCTGCCAAGAATTCATTCATTCATTCCTCAAGTAAGTAATATGCAGGATCACCCCTATGCCAGAACGTGGGCTAGGCACCGGGAAATACAGAGAGAAAAGATTCAGATCTGCAATCATGCAAAAATAAATAAATAAATAAATAAATAAATAAATAAATAAATAAATAAAATTACAACTGTGTGAGAGGTGCTACACCAAGGTACAGGCAAGTTTTGAACTCAGAAATAGGGGTGACTAATTTCAGCCATTCATTCAACTAATGATTTAGCATGTCTTAAGTGCCAGGCTCTGTGCTGGGCATTGGGGATACATAGATGGACTAGAAGGCATGGTGTCCACCCTCCCTGGAGGAGACAGTCTGGTGGGCACTGACTGGTGTGATATGAGCTAATTGGCAGACATAGGGGGAGGGGTGATGGGACTAGCAGGAGTTGAGATCTAAGTGAAGGCCTAAAGATAAATAAGAGATAGCTAGGTGAAGATGGGTTGGAGAAGGGGAGGGGGGTGCGAGTTCTGAGCAGAAGAAACTTGTAGAAAGGGCCTTGAGCTGCTGGTGACTGGCTTTAGAAGGCAAGCAAACATCCGCCTTGCAGAGAGGGAGGTGGGGCTGGGAAGGCCTGTGCTCTTGTTCCGGGGGAACTAACAGAACTGCCCGAGTAATATCTACACGTATGACCCAGGGCAGACTTTTCCAGGCCTGACAGTTTAAGGTTTCGGAAGAGGCTCACTTGTGTGTTATCTCTCATTCTAGGCTAACCCCGCACCCTACCCCCATTTTACTTTTAGTCGCTGTCTGTTGCAACTGGACCAACTCTGCCTGCTAAAGAGAACCCTGAAATAAATAACCTAGATCAGTGGTCGGCAAACTCATTAGTCAACAGAGCCGAATATCAACGGTACAACGATTGAAATTTCTTTTGAGAGCCGAAAACCGACTTCTGCGCATGGGCCACGAAGTTTCAATCACATTGTACGTGCGCGCCCGCACATGGTATTTTGTGGAAGAGCCACACGTAAGGGGCCAAAGTGCCACATGGGGCTCGCGAGCCGCGCCGCGGTTTGTCGATCACTGACCTAGATGATGACTTTCCTGCTCCATGTGTCACTCTGTTTACTTTGTTACTGACACTGGAAGCTGTCCCCCAGTCTAGACTTCTTTCCACACGCTGGGATCGTATGCTTTCCAAGCACTTCCACGTTTATTATCCCTCGATTCGCACAACCCTGAGAATTAAGTTTATCTCCATGGGACAGATGGGGAAACTGAAAGTCAGAAAGGGGGTATGGCCTACCTAGTGTCACATGCAAATTTCTTGACGAAGCAGTTTGTGGCTTCCTACCTTCTCCCCACTAGACTTCAGGTATGTGCACCTTCCCAGCAATCTGGTGAGCCCCATTGAGGGTAGAGGCAAACCATCCCCAGCCAGCTCCTTCAGCACCTAGGACAGGGCCCGACACACCCAGGCTCTCAAGCCAACCCTGCTGAGAGCCTGGCTGTGTGGAAAGTAAGGAATTGATTAAACAGCAGAAACCACATGGTCTTGGGACTTACACACACCTCGACCGACACTGACACTGTTACTAACGCACACTGTGCACGTTACTCAGCCTTTCTGAGGCAGAGTTCCCTCATCTTTCAAGTGGAATTCACAGGATCCACCTGAGAAGGTGTTGCAAGATTAAGCGAAATGATAGGTGTATGGAATATCTAGGGAAACATACAAAAGACATTGATAACAGCAGTTACTGCTGGGAAGGGGGTCAGAGTGAATGGGGCACTGGAGCAAAAAGAGGAACTCGCTTTTCATGGTTCCCCTAGTAGCTGTGATATACCACATGCATGTGTTACCTGTCCAAAATGAAGAATGAAATATTTTAATGAGATAATACATGAAGCAACATAACCACCACCAAATGGGCATTCCGTACACATTTGTTGAACTGAATTGAGTTTTGCAGTTGGAAATACCAGGATGGCTTATTAAAGAAAAGCACAGAGTCTCCTTCAGAAGTGGTCTGGCCTGAAGGATTGTACTCTGGCCACAGGCAAAGGTGAAGATGCCAACCAGGTGAGATATTTCCAGTCCAGAAATTCTACAGTTCAAACCCTCTGCACAGAGGGAAAAAGCATCCCAGTAGGCCCATTGTTCTACTGAGAGACCAAATTCCTGGAAGTAACATGAGATGGATGGGGATGGAGCAGAGGTGACAGGAAGGAAAGGCCAGGGGTCTGGGCAGCCCTTCCACAGGCCCCATTCTGTCCAGAGAGGATAGGACAGGAAGGATTCCCAGACCTGCTTCCTTAGTTAGCTCTTCTAAAGCTTAGCAAGCGAGCTATCTCCTCCCCCCCACAACCCCGCCCCCCACCCCGGGCACGCTGTGGCCCCTAAGGAAAGCTGAGAGCAGCAGGTGCTGAGCCTAAGGAGGGGAGTGGGTTTTCTCCTGTTACCCTCCAGGTATTGAGGTCCCGGCCAGGACAGGGCAGCCATTCATCACCAGCACAAAGAGACACTCTCTCAGCCACACAGAGACCAGGCCAGGTCACCTCAGATACTGGGGCATAACCTCAGTGGGAACTTTAGAGCCTCTTAAAAAAAGCTTTGCACTCTTACATCTAGTGGCATTGGGGGAGGGATTGAGACAGGAAGGAAGCATTTTCTGGGAGATTCTGGGGAGGAAAAGAGAGATAGTGGCCCCAGCCTCAGTGAAACTAAAGGTAGGGCAAACAGGGTCAGAAAGGCTAGAAAAGGAAGAATCAGAAGAAATGGAAATCATTTATTGAGAGGAGCAACAGCTAAGGGAGGGAAGGAAGAAAAGTCAAGTACTAGGGCTGGAATGGCCACCTTTCCGTCTAAGGGGAGGATGTGGCTGCTCCTTTTTCTGCTCTGAATTTCTGGAGAAGGGCCTGGTGAGGGTTTTAGTCTGTCTTGGGGGCTGGGGCACAGGACGTTGTGTAACTCCAGCCTCGGACACATCATCTTCCTGACTCCCACCTTTGCCTACTGTCCGCTATTCCTCATTAAGGCAGAACACAACTACAATCCAGTCCCTAGTTAGTCTTGAACACGGAAATGACCTTCATAAGAAGGGACAAAGTGCCAATGATTTCCATAGTAAGTAATCAAAGGTACTAAGAGATGATCATCCCCCACGCACACATTCTGAGACCCTGTTGTATGCAGTGCACTGGGTATTGGCCTGCTCCTATCACAGCTATCAGAGCATCAGATTCATGCTGTTTTAACCAATGATTATGCCATTGCCTGGCACAGCACTATACATCTCAGGGATACAGCCAGGGTTCGTTTCATTCATCCTTTTATTCACACTTGCCAACTAAATACTCTGGACTGTGTGTAGCTTTAACTGACCATCCACCTTCCTCAGTTACAACATCAGGACATGCCCCATCATGCCTCATATCACAAATCCTAGTCGCCCACATCATCTTTAATCCCATAGACGGAATCCCCAACCCAGCCATGAATTGAATGTTATCTCCCACCTCTCCTTACCATCCAGAACCTTTGCACTGTAACCTCGGGAACTCAGTCTGTGACTAGCCCATGCCCCTCTAGCCTTAAACCCCTCCCTCAGCGTTCCCTTCACTGACACCTGACTGTCCCCTGAAGACACTGCCTCCCCAGCAGACCCGACTACAGGCAAGGATGAGGGGTGAAGACTCACACATCTCAGGGTCTATAAAAGGGCTTCCAAACTGCGTCTCCTTCCTTCTGCAAACACTGCAGCATCTGTCATATCAGTGGGGTTAGATCCCATCACTTGCTATCTTTTCCATCCATTCCCATGATCACACCCTAAATCTTGTTCTTACCAATATCTCTACCCCCAATAACCTCATTTTCAAACATCTCAGTCACTAATGCCCTCTATCTCTTCCAATTAATTTTCTACCAGACCCCATTCAAACTATTCTTTGATCCCAGAGGGACCAAATTTACTGAACACAATTTTTATTGTCCACCATGTCCTACAAAGGACCACTTCTCCCCTTTTATAGCTTAATTTTCAGATTTTATTACTACGATATTTCTCTTACAAACACCCTCATCTTCTTGTCTCTCTTTTCCTTGGCTGTACTTATCTGGTCAAACCCCAATCCTATTTAAAGCAGCTAGTCGCCTACCCACGCAGCTGAACATTACTGAAGAAATCACACAACCATCCTTACTGACTGGTCTCACTCTAACCTTATGACTTGAAATCTCAAAGGAGTACTCAAGTCTACCCAGCAAACCTTCTGCATTTCCATGATGTATTTATCTTCCCTTCCTCTCTCTTCATTCAAAGCTCTAGCAACATCCCTCCATATGACTCTGCCCCATACTTCACTGATATCATGAATACAAAGAAATGCAAAGAAATAAGAACTACTTCATCTTTCCACCAACCCATGTGCATGCTCTCTACTCATATTCTCTGTCATCCCTGCACTTATAACAGGTGAAGAGGCTCTGTTCTTACCGGGGGCCAGTTCCTTCGTCTGTGCACTGACCCCATCCACTCTTGCTTCTTCCACGGCTCTGCTTCTTACAAGTCTCTACTCCTAAATTATTGGTCTTTCCTTATGTCATCTCTACCAACATAGAAATATGCCTTGACCTCCACATCTTTTTCTAGGTAAGACTCCACTTCTTTGTCAGTTTATAACAAAATTCAAAACAATTCTCTGTAATTACTCGACACTTCCTTACCTACGGTCTCTCCTCAGCTCACTCCAGTTTGATTTCTGTCTCCACCACCTGCTGATATCTCTCTTGTCCAGGTCTTCAGTAACCTCCTTCTTTTTTCATTTTTTTTTTTAAACAGCCTCCCTCTTACCAAACCCAAAAGGCAAACAAAGCCAGTCTGATTTGAACTCTCCTCAGTGTTAGACACAATGACTACTCTACTCTTCTCCCTGCAGCACTCTCTTCCCTTGAAACACCTCCCCACCCCACCTCACTGGCCATTCCCTCATCTCCTCATGGGCTCTCTTCTCCTCTGAACTCTAACCCTTTCTCTAGTCAACCTCATCTAGTCCTTTGGCCTTAAAAACCAGCCTCTCCCTGAGCTCTGGGCCTGCATATCCAAAAGCCCACTTGACCTCTCCACTTGGATGCTGTATCAGTTTCCTAGGGATGATGTGACAAAGTACCAGACACTGGATGCCTTGAAGCAACAGAAATATATTGTCTCCTAGTTCCGGAGGCCAGAAGTTCAAAATCAAGGTGTTGGCAGGGCCACACTCCCGCTGAGTCTCACTTTCTTCAGTGACAACATCAGGGAGGAGGATCCTTCCTTGCCGCTTCCTCCTCCTCTGTCTGGCAGTTCCAGATGTTCCTTGGCTTGTGGCAGCACCACACCTATCTCCTCTCCACCTTCACACGGCCGTCTTCCCTCTGTGCCTGTGTCTTTACACAGTGCTCTCCTCTGTGTGTGTGCCCCACATTTTCCTCTTCTCTGAAGGACACTAGTAATGTTGGATTAGGGCCATCCTAATGGCTTCATCTTAACTTGATTATATTTGTACAAGCCCTATTTCCAAATAAGGTCACATTCATAGGTATTAGGGATTAGGATTTCAACATATCTTTTTTTGGTTGAGCACAAGTCAACCCATAACCGATGTCAACTAGTTATTTCAAACTTAACACATCCATAATGGAATTCTTGATCCTATACTGCTAGCCCCCAACCTGTTTCTCTTTGTCTTTCCCTATGTTAGTTAACAGCACTATCGGCTCTGTCCAGAAGCCTAGAGAACATGCTTGATTCCTCTCTTTTCCTCACTCTCTACATAAAATCTATCAGCAAGACCCATTGCCAAATCCAACCCCTCTTCCCATCTTCCCTGCTGCCACTTGAGTCTAGTAATCTCGCCTCTCTCTGCACCAGCCTCCTAACTGGTCTCTGCTTCCACTCACCCTAATGACTACAGTCTACTTTCCATCCAAAAGCCAGAGTGATTGTTTCAGTGCATAAATCAGATCACATCCCTCCTACTGCTTAAAACCTTCCAAAGACTTCTTATTGGAATTAGAATGAAATCCAAGCTTCTTAACGTGGCTTATGAGGCTTTATACGCTCCGACCCCGCTTCTCTCATTTCCCACATGCACCTCATCCTCAGCTGCACAAGCCTTCTTTCTGGCTCCCTGGAGCGCTCTGAGCTTGTTCCTGCCTCTGGGCCTTGCATTTGCTCTTCCTTCTGCTTGGAACACCCTTCCCCATCTTGGTGTGAATAACTTTGTTCTCATGTTCACTGCAACAGGAATTCTCTCCCATTCCTGTATTTTCCTATTCACAACTTCATTGCTATCTGAGATGGTCTTATTTGCTTTATTTATTTATTTCTGAAACTATGATCTGATTCTCCTATTAGACCACAAACATCATAAGGGTGAGGGTTTAATCTGTCTTTGTCACTGCTTCATCCCCAGCACCTATAACAGAGCCAGTGAGCGGTAGGTATCCAGGGTATTTATTAAATAAACAAATCAGTGCTATATGCCAGGCACTGTACTAGGGTCTGCGGATTCAGCAATGAGTGAAAAGCAAAATCTGTTCCTTCTCCATGAATCACACAGCGACCCTCCCCATGAGGAGTATGTCATAGAGATAGCCAGCTCTTGAACAACTTCCTCTTGAACAACACTCTCTCTGAGGATGGGTAGACCCTCTCTCTCCACCCAAAGAAGCTTCTCCAAACACACACCACTCCAGAGCTAATAGCAAACCCACCGGTGTGCAATGGAGTGCTGATTTCAAAGATAATAAAATCTGAAAAATAATGCGTGTTACATTTGGTGAAATGTTATAAATGACAGTCCACTGGCTTTGGAATATGAATCTTTTTATTGGATGTTTATCCTAAATTCAATAGCAAATGGGAAGAGGATGTAGTGAGAGGTGAGAGGCAGTTCCCAGTTTATCAAGCTAGAAGAGCGTAGCTCATTTTTCATATGCTCTTAAAGGGCACGAGAGCTTTAAAATTTAAAAAATGTTATGGTTCTATTTACAGGTGAATTGTCAAGACTCAAAGACATTACATGGCTGATCAAGGCCACACAGGTAAGAGGGGACTCAATGCTAGGGCTTCTGTGTCAAAATTCAGTATCTAAACAAATGCCCATCAGCTGATGAATGAATAAACACAATGCATTACAGGGGAATATTACTCAGCCAGCAAAAGGGCACATGCTACATGGATGGGCCTTTATAATATTGTGCTAAGTGAAGTAAGCCAGACACGATAAACCATATATTGTATTATTCCATTTATACGAACTGTCCAGAACAGGGAAATCTATAGACACAGAGCAGATATGGTTGCCAGGGGTTGGGAGAAAGGGGGTGACTTAATGAGAATGGGGTTTCCTTTGGGAGTGGTGAAATGCCCTAGAATTAAATAAGGGTGTTGGTGCACAATCTTGTGAATGTACTGAATGTCACTAATGGTAAATTTTACGTTACATGTATTTTACCACAATTAGAAAGACTCAGACCAAAAACATTCTGTTCCCTTTCCTCCCTGGTACTGCTGTCGCCAGTGTACAGGCTGGCATGGCCAGTGCCTACCATACAGTGGGCACTCAATAACTTGTTGAGAGAATGGGGCGAGGGGGTGGCTGCTGTTTAGGGAGGTGCCAGGGGACAGGATCTCCCCAGAGGTGGCCTACATGCTGCTCGAGGTCACAGCCAGGATGTCCGGGGGTGCAGAGGAACAGAGAAAAAGAGAGATGAGGAGGAGGGCTGAGGAAATTGGCAAAGGGAGAAACGGGGCAGAGAGAAGAAAGAAAAGCAGAGAGAGGGGGAAGGGCCAGGCCCAGGAGAAAGCAGGGCCAGAAGTAGATTTATGGCTGCGGGTGGGCGCGGGAAGAGGAAAATTGAGAATAACTGCTACTGGGCGTGGATTTCTTCATGGGGTGATGAAAATGTTCCAAAACTGGCTGTAGTGATGCAAAAAATCACCAAATTATACGCTTTGAATGGATGAGTTGTATGGTCTGTGAATGATATCTCAATAAACCCTTTAGATTTTTTTTAAAGCCCTAATCTCAAGGCCCACTTCTTGGGGAACACAAACTAAGACCTTTAGAGCCTATCACTGTGCCTGGCACATAGTAGGTGTTGGGTATAAATGGACATACATGTGGAATGACTAAATGAATGGACAATAACTGCGAACACGGGATTCATGGTAGTCACACAGACAACTTCAAAAAGAACTACAACTACCATTCCCCCAAGCTCGTCCTCAGCCCTTGCTTCATTCCCCACTGGAAACAAATCGAAAATCTCACAGCAGATTGGAATTCTCTTCGTGTGTGAAGGGAGCAGAGTGGCGTGTGTATGGGTGGCAAGGAGATGGTGAGGGTGGGGAAGGAGTGTGTGTGCATGTGAGTATGTATGTATTTGTGTGTGAGGGTGGGACATTTACATTTGTGCCTGAGAATGTGTGTGAGTTTGCATGTGGTGTGTGTGCGTGTGTGTGTGTGTGTGCGTGTGTGCGTACACATGCATGCATGTGTGGTGATGCAGAGTCCACAGGAATCTAGCAACAGAACCATTGGTGGTCTCCTAGCTGCAGACCACCTCCTGAGACAGAGCACCCAGCACCCACCCAGCCCCTTGGTGTTGCCCTTTGGCCCAGGAAGCCCCTGCTATTGGAGTCCCTGACTGTTGGGGTCCCAGCAACAGATAATTGTCACTTCCACAAGATGGTCCCACCTGCGGCCCCTTGGCCAACACTCTTGGCTGTTCGTTGCTCAGCTGGTCGCATCTACAGGACTGGGCGGCTGAGAGGAGAAGAAGGAGGCAAACTCCCAGCAGATTTAGAGAGCAGAGGGACCTAACCCCAACTCATAATCCAACATTCCAGACCTTTTCTTGTCCACTAGCAATAAATGCAGTTCTGGACCGATTCAGAACATAATTCCTGTGAAAATGTGCTTCAATGGCCTTGACTCATCATTCCACTCAACTGAGTGAGGCTGTAGGGGCTCTGCCCTGTCCGCCTGCCTCTGCTGAGCTTCAAAGACTGGGATCCAAGCCGCCATGCACCTCCTGCGAGGCTGTGCAAAGGTGGAAAACACGCTGGTGACCAATGTGAGGCCTGGCCCTACACTGACCCCTGGGAGACAGGTCCTCTCCCCCCCGCCCTGCGCCTCCGTTTCCTTAGTGTGGTCACATTCCACTCTGACATGGGACAGCCTGTAGCCCTCCACCTTGTTGGCCCCTCCTTCCTCACACCCCAGCAGTTTCAGGGATACCTGGCCAGCTGCCCCATCCACTCTGCAGGACCATGAGGACTCTCACTCTAGCTGTTCCCAGCCAGGAGCGTTTCAGGGGCAGAAGAGTAAGTCTTTCGGCTGGTTCCAGACTCCACCTCCCTGGGCACAGCCCTTCCCACCTCAGGCAGATGGTCACAGCCACAAGCAGGAAAAGAAAAGCATGGCACCCAAGCCAGGCCTGCCCTGACGGTGCCTGCTGCCACCCTGCATCCTCTCTCTGACTCCTCCCCAACAGAGAGACCTGTCTGCATGCGTTTGCCTTAGCCCATCCCAGTGCTCCTACTGAGCACTTAGCCAGTTGTCATTCCACAAATATTTTGGCCTGTCTGCTCTGAGCTAGGGCCTGGCACAGTGCCCGGGGACACCAAGATGAATGCCCTCAAGGACCTCAGACAAGTAGCACCTAACACATCGTAATAAAAGCAAGGATAGTGCTTATAAAACACAGAGAGCTCACCATGTACAATCTGTGTGTTTGCTTGGTTGTGTGAACTACTGTTTTAAGCATTTTACCTCTGTTAGGTCATGAAATTTATAACAACCCCAAAGCATGGATGTTACAAATACAGAAACTGAGGTTCAGAGAGGTTAGGTAACGTGTCCGAGGTCACCCAGCTAGTAAAGGGAGTGAAGAGGAATTCTAGGTTGCTTCCGGATGAGTACAGGAGAGAGAGATGCAGGGGCCAGGGCACTCAGCTGCCTGGAGGGATAGTGGGGGTTGTTGGACCATCCACTTTCCCTTCCCAGACACTGTGAACTACCTTCAACTCCGCTCTAAACACAAGGGATTGGCAGGGGCCTTCGAGCCTCACAAGATTAAGTCTTTAGCGTCAAAGCCCCTTCAAACACTGAAGGACAGCAATGCGGGTCCTTGGCATGGGAGGGCAGGGAGAAAGGAGGGTCGTGGTGCCAAGAATCTGTGACCAGGAGGGTCGTGGTGCCAAGAATCTGTGACTAGACACCATTTCTTTGGCACCTGGTAAGAGGGTAGTCTTGGGGGCCCCAAAAAGGCCCGTCTCCCCTTTATGTCATCCACTCCCGTTGTACTATATACTTTCTTGGTCATAACTCACCACGCCTCATGGTTTCATTGTCTGTTTGTGTTTCCAAGTTCCCTGTGTCTTAACCAAGGTTGTGCCCCTGCAACCAGCGACGTGCCTGACCTGGAAGACACTACGGTTGTTGAGTGAATGGATGAATGGGTGATGGACTGGTGATTGAGGAAGCTGATCCCTACAATCAGCCTGGGAGGAGAGAAGAGGTGTTATGATGCCCACTTACCAGCTCAGGGCAGCAACATGGCATGGCGCAGCTGTGGGAGCTTTGACTCCAGCCCAGGGAACCTTGTTGGGTCACACCAGGAGCAGGGCCCCAGGGTCACAAGAATCATAAAGACCCAAAGCAAGCTAGGGGGTAGCAGACTTTTGGGGACAGCAGACCCAAGTCCCATTTTCCTTCCTCTTTTCCTCCTCCCCTCCAAGAGCATGTCCATCAACCCCAGGGGGTTCCAGGGCCTTCCCCTGGCATGGCCATCATTGTGTTCTGGATACTTATTGTAGGGGACTGGACATGTGCTTGGGGGAGGGACAGGAATATTAACATGTACCCTTGGGACCATAGTGACACCCCAAAATCCTCCCACATAAGCACCCCCACTGCAGTGAAGACCCAAACCCAACACTCTCAATCACCCATTCTGTTTTCAGTGGAAGTGGAGTTCTTGGGGTACCTTGAGGGAAAGAATTTCCTGAGGCCGCCATGGGAGGATGGGGTTTCGTGGGAAGCTTTTATTGATGATGTAATGTTAAGGGGCTTCCCCTCCAAGGTCTCATCTCTGTCCGTGTTGCCATGGAAGAAGCCCAATCTTGTCTCCAGCAGGGCCAGAATCAAAACGAGTGTCCAGGGTTTCTGCTCCATATTAAAGTCCAGGCCAGGCCAGCATCTGGCTAGCTTAGCTTGTGCTCCCAGCTGCAGTCCATTGGGTGTGGGGCTCGCACACCCATGGGCCATGCAGCAGCTGATGGTCACATGGCTATGGAGAGAGAACAGATGAACACACAGGTGAGTGTGGGTCCTGGAGCAAGGGAGCACAAGAAGAGGAAGAAGGGAACTCTTTGGGGCTTTTAACCTTCCAAGATTTCGCAGGCTTGCATTGGGATGCACAATCCATTGTTCCCTGGGCTAGAGTGACAGGCAAACACCTTTCCTATGTCACCTTAACTTCACTGTGAATGCACCCATCTCCCCTTTGGTTCGATCCCTTCCCCCAATGATCTGCATGGAGTTGCAGCTTCCTGGTGAAGCTGCCCAGATGACCATGCTTATAATGTCTGGCCTCCCCTTTGCTCTCTTCCTATTATTAATATTAATGAACTAATTATGATAAAACAATTCTTTATTCATCCAGCACATTCATGGAGGGCATGCTGTGTACCATGCAGAGTTCTTGGCACCAACGACCCAGGCCAGCCCTCAAAGGACTCTCAGTCTAGTTGAGGAGACAGAGAAAGTTACTTCTTTGAGGGGCCCAGACACTGAGGTGAGAAATAGCACAATTTGTGGGCAGCGGGACGTGGGGGTGGATCACAGGAAAGGCTGAGATGCTGAAGCAAATGTGTGAGGCAAGGAGGGACTAGAGAGGAAGCAGGAGAAGGAAGTAGCAACAATCACAGTCCTAACTGCTTTGCACAGAAAACTCATCTAATCCTCACGAGTCTATGAAGCAGGTACTTTTAGAATTCTGATTTCACAGATGAGAAAACCATGGCACAGAGAGGTTCAGTAATGTGCCCTTGGTCACACAGCAAGAAAGTAGCCGGCAGGATTGGAACCCAGGAAGTTGGCTCCAGCATCTATGCTTCTGATTACACACCGCACTGCCTTGGCAAGCAGGAGTCAAACCATAGTTGTCTTTTTTGGTCATGCTAATGAAACGGAAGTTTTGGACTGGAACCCGGATTCTTTGTCCGCTGGAATCGAAGAATGAATCCACGCACAGAAAGTGGTACAGCAAAGGTGGAGATTTATTGAAGAACAAGTACAGACTCCCACGTGGGGAGAGGGAAAGAGTCCCACAGAATGGACTCCCACGTAGGGAGGGGGAAAGGGTCCCACTGAGTTCCTTTTCCCTATGGCTTATAAAGCCTGCAGATCCTGGTGCCTTGATATCCCCTCTGATTGCTCACTATTCCCTAAGCCTGGTTACTATAGTAACTCCTGGGCCTAAAGGTCGAACCTCACATGGGACATGTAAGGTTCTCACCCCCCCACCCCCCACCCCCTCCTCATTGTTCTTTTCTTTCTGGCTTTCTTTCTTCTTCTTTATTTTGTAAACATAGACCTTTTTGGCTACTTCCAGCTCCCCTGTCTTATGTAAATGCAACTGTTGCTGCTCCCTGTCTTACGGAAATGTAACTGCACCTGGCTTCCTTGTGTTATGGAGATGTACCTTCTTCCAATCTGTAGCCCTGTGTTTTTCCATGGACCCCAATTCTAAAAATTCTCCAAGTCTGCCTATATTCCCCTAAAATTCCTGTTTCACTAAGAAGCCCAAGAGGATCCCGCAGAGATGGGGAGACCTTGAGGACTTAAATGGGAGAGTCAGCTGCTCAGACTGACCCAGGGGACCACCCTGGAGCATCTGTGGAGGATGGGTTTTAGGGGCAAGGAAGAGAGATCTGATCTGTTAGTGTTATCAATGGAAGTGAGGGATCCACCAGCCGAAGTGGTATCCCTTTCCCCACTGGGTGCTGGGAGTCAGGTCCTTACGATATCTTGAGAAAAATAATCTTCTGAGACTCGCATGGGAGGATGAGTGATTTTTATTGGCATGGAATTACCCCCGTGGGCTTGTAAAGTCCCATTTCCTTTAGCCCAGTCCTGGGAGAAGCGTAGCTGGAGATCCAGAAGAGCTAAAAGCAGATCCAGTGTCCATTCCATGGTGGAGCTGGGTCTGGTGTGGCATCGGGCTAGTTGCAGTCCATTAGTCCATTGTTGTGGGGTCCACATGGCTGTGGGCCATGTAGGCAGATGTGAGAGCCACCACATGCCAGGAGCACAAACCAAGAGAGCAAGAGAGAGAGCTCCTTTGTTTAGGAGTTTATATATCTCAGATCATCCCACGCTTGCAGTGGCCATGCCGACATGGAAGTTCCAATGCTTACCCAGATTCCAGTCCCCGCCATGCCGCAGTGTCTGCCGCCTCTGGGTGGGCCCTCACAGGCCCTCCCCATTTCCAGCCTGCCTTTACGGTGGATGGGACTTTCCTACTCTGGTTTCTCTGCCAGGTATGGGAACGTTATCTCCCTCTATGTGACATGGCACTGAGACAGGTTGGTAAACCAGGACAAGTGAAATAGGGAAACTGAGACAGATAGCTATATGGCCACGTAGTTTATAGTCATCAAGCAAATCACAATTAAGAGTAAAGGGTTTACATGTTTCCCCAAACTGGAAAGTAAATAGCTTAAATCACCCTACTCAGGGAGAGAGCAGAAATCCGGTTTGTGCCAACCACACCCAAGGATGGATGAAGTCAGGGACATAAATCTCACTTTGGCACATCAGCATAAGGCTGATAAATATTCTATTGAGATCTTCCCCTAAGACTTCCCCTAAAATTCCCAACTGTGGAAACAGATGAGAACCCTCCAGACAAAGACCCAGCACGGGCTCTCTCTGGAGCCCGACCTTGCCTTTTCCTCTCTCAGGGGTGCATCGTTATTTTTCTCTCCTAAACTCTAAGGGTCCCCAAGAGACTTGCAACCAGGGGAGCAATGGGCAGCGGCAGCTCGTCCGGGCTAACCCCGGAACCTGTCTCCAAGGCCCCCTTTTCTCTAACTGTTCAGTGAAACACTGTGGCTCACTTCTTTCCTCTAACACTTCTAGAGAGACAAAGCAGCCCACCTGGTCTTTCTCCTGTTGCTTCTTCTATCCTAAGCCCTTCCTTCCCAGCTTTAATAAATATCGTCTCAAAATCACCTGGACTCTTGCTGAGAAAGCGTTCCTACACGAAATAAGAACCTGTGGTGGGCAGTTAGACGTGAGCAGAGCAAGGACGATGGGCCAGGTACAGGTCACCAGGGCAGAAAGCCCAGGTGCCTAGCAATGGGCAATCGCAGGGTGGGGCCTCGCCCCCAGGGTGACCTTTCCTCCCCCAGCATATCACTGGTCATGCGGTTTGGACCCCCTGACCGTTCCTCCATAGAGATAACCTAGACCTCAGTTGTATTTCAGCTCCAGGCCCAGAAAAGCAACAAAACCAGCCCCAGCTGACCTCAGGACCAGCTGCATTGGATAATGACCCCCTGCCCTGGTGCCAACCAATCCACCAGTGGAGACCTAGACCCTAAAAGGACACACCTGGAAAGCTGCTGAATATTCTATTGAGATCCTCCCCTGGGGCCGCCCCTAAAATCTCCACCTTTAAGCCCTTCGGACAGAGGACTCAGTCAGTGTGCTCTCCCTCCCGGGCACAGCAGCACCCTCCTCTCCATTCCCCTCTTTTCCTCTTCACTCTCTTCCTCTCCCCTTCCCTCTGCCCTTCCCCTCTTCCCAGGGGGGTTACCATTACCTTCCTCACTCCCAAGCTCCTAGGGCCCTTCCTTTGCCTCTTGTTTCCCCAGCCCATTTCTTCTACGGATTACTTCTTCTACCTCTGTGATTTTATAAATAAATGTTCTCCTATAGTTTGAGTCTTGACTTTCTCACGGGGAGCCAGGCCAGGAGACCTAAGTGCTAATCCTGGTCCTGCTACTGACATGCCCCGTGGCCTCAGGCAGCTGGCTGACTTGCCGGGATCCTAACGCTCAGCTGAAGGACAGAAGCTTTGAGCTGTAGCTGCGTTCTCAGCCTCCTGGGAGCGGGGCGCCCACAGGGACGAGGAGTGCAGTCCTGGAGGCGGGAGGGCCCTGGGCAGCACACTCAGCCAGGTGTTTTAGCAACAAGCAGGACAATAGAGCGGCTTAGCGCTGGGAACCTACTCTGCTCATTTCCGTCTGTGTGTCGGGACACGCCAGGGCCGGCATGTGCACCTGGGCAAGCCTCTTGCTACAATAGCATTTTCTGCAGCTCAGTCACTGGGACCACAGCGGTAATCTGCTCAGGAAGAGCCCAGCCCTGCCTCAGCCTGAGGGGGACACATGTTTGGGGCACGGCCCCTGCCTGCCTTTGCAACCACTCCTCCTCACCGGCCTCCCTCTGTTCCCACACCCAGTGTGTCACCTTCAGATGCCCTACGGGCCCACCGACCAGCACCGTCCGTGGGAGGGCTGATGGATCACTCCCAACGGAAAGGAATCAAGGGAGATACTAGGAAAAGCTGTCCCCGTGCCGGGTGGTAGAGTAAGGAGGGGTGTGGTCTCTCTTTGTTTAAAAGAGTTCTTAAATATTTTTTGTCTGAGGTAGAAGTAGGATGGTGGAGATTTGGCTTTAAACCTCCTGAATTTTCTGGAATGAAGCTGAGTGGGGGCTGAGGGAGGGGGGACCAAAGCCATGGGCGAGGACCTCCAAGATGCAGCCCATCTCTTCCCCTCTGAGGTGCAAACTGACTGTGAACCCTGAGTCCTGGGGTGGGGCTGTCTGACCACAGGAACCTGTCTGACCCACGGTGTCCTCTTAAGCCACACAGTTCTTGGTCAATAAAACATCTCTGACCTGAACTCTCAGCGTTTGATAGTGGTCACCCCTCCCTCCATTTGGAAAACGTCTCCTTCCTCAATCACCAAAATGTGGCGCGGTCTCCTTTTCCTCAGTATGGGTGCGAATGGTTCGCTTTCAGGAAACAAAACTAACTGCCTTAAACAAGAAAGGGTTCATTTATATTTGTCCGCCCAGGGCTCAGGCAAAGAGCGATAAACCGGCCTGGGTGTCCCCGAGGGCCAGGTCTCCTCCAGCCCCTGCTCTGTCTTCCTCAGCCTAAGGCAGGCCCCCCTTGGGGTCCCATCAAGGGCTCTTGGCCCCACCTGCCTCGTTGTTCATGTACTGATGGAGAGAGCTTCTTTTTCCCAGCGTGGCCATCATCAGTGCTGTGGTTCTCATTGGCCTGACTCAAGACCAATGTCCCCCTTGAACCCATCATGGTTGCTGGGGCTGCCACGTGCTCCACCCGGGGGCTGCTGGGTGGGAAAGGGGATTGACTCCTGAGGAGGCGCCTCTGCACACCCTCCCCCTGGGCCGCCCCTTCTAGTCCCTGTCCCTGCTCCACCTGCGCCTGTCCCCACGCTGCTCCCCTGGCACCCTCACTCCCTCTCACAGCTTCCTTGTGGCTGAGTCCCTCCTTTTCTATGTCTCAAGCCCTGACTCTCTTCCAACATCCCACCCTGTATCCTGAGGCATTCCTGGAGCGTTCCTACTTGGTGTCCTCAAACTCATCCGCATGTAAGGATAGTCCTCTTTCCTCTGGCATTACCCCTCCCACTCAGACACACCGCTGGGCCCCTCAGCTAGTCCCACTGTCCATGTCACATCAGGCTCAACATCCTGCTGTTCTTCCAGACCCACACCCTCTCCTCGTGTCTATGGCCACCTTAGGCCTGGACCACAGAAACCTCCTCCTCTGCTTGCTCCCCAATGTGCCTGTTTCCCAGTTCCCTTCCTTGTGTGTGTGTGTTGCAAATATGCCATTTTTATATGTACATTTTATATATACATTTAAAAAAATGTAACCACGTTTACATTCCATACCATTTTCACCAGTTTCAGATGTCCAGCAAAGTGGCCAGAAAACCATGCACTCTGCAGAGTGGTCCCCACAGCCCCAGCCATCCACCTGGCCTCGTGCCCCGTTATCTTGACGTTATTGAGTATATTCGCCTGCTATCCACACTCATCGCTTTCATATCAGCCTCTCTGAGGACTTGCTGAAACTCCCTTGTTTCCTGTCACCCACCGTCGAAAGCCTCGATGTCTCCCCATTGCCCACATGACCAAGCCCTCCTCTCCAAGCCTGGCATTCGAGGCTCCTTCTGAAGGGGCCTACTCTGATTTCATGGGCTCCCATGTTGCCCTCTGCTCTGCTATCTGTCCCAGACTGCTGTCTGCTTTTAGAGGCAGACCCTGAAGAACTGTGAGCATCTCTGCCTCTCCTCCCTGCGGCTTCCCAAGGCCATCTCGGCAGCCTTCCCTGACCACTTCCGCCCGGCAACCTCTTCGTTCCTGTCACATCTGTGTGTGTAAGTGCCCGTCTGCCCTTGAGCTCACAACTGCATCAAAAGCCAGTGGGCAGCCTGAATGGCGTGTCTCAGTGGTTGAGCATTGACCTATGAACCAGGAGGTCATGGTTCAATTCTCAGTCAGGGCACATGCCCAGGTTGCGGGCTTGGTCCCTAGTGGGTGGCGTGCAGGAGGCAGTTGATCTGTGATTCTCTGTCATCATTGATGTTTCTCTCTCTCTCTCCCTCTCCCTTCCTCTCTGAAATCAATTTATATATGTGGCCCGTGGACAGAACAGTCGCTGCCCGCATATATCCTGGGGAGCCTGTTCTTGGTAGAAATGAGCTCACATGTGTGGAAGCCCTTGGAACAGTCTGAGTTCCATGGGGATGAGGGCTGGTTTCTTGATTCACAGCCCAGAGGACAAGGACAGGGATGCTGGAAGAACCGCAGAAGGTGGAGCCCCAGGGAGACAGGGTCCTTAAGGACAGTTAAGGACAGCTGCCGACCAGGAAAGAGCCACACCTGGCATCAGAAGATAGGATTCGAGCTCCAATCCCAGGCACAGGGCTAACCAGCTGTGGGACCTAGGGCAAGCCACTCAACCGCTCTGGGCTTTGGTTCCCACCCGCCTGCCCTGCATGCTGGGGTCATTGGAGGATGACTAGGGGGGGTGTGCGAATAGACGAGAAGGAGGGTGTGCGGAGTGACTGGGCTCTATGGGGCCTGCCTCTGCGGGCACCAGGGTAAGAAGGAAGCCTGGCCCTCCTCCAGCAAGAAGCTCTGCACCTGCCTGGCCGCCAGCAGGCCTCAGGGGGAACAGGAGCTGATCAAAGGCCAGGGTTGTAAACAGCAGGGTGGCATCTCTTCCCAGGCGGAAATCTCCCACCAACTCCGACACCCTGGTGGCTGCCAGCAGGGCCTTCCTGCCCTCTAGTGGGCGTGGGTAGGAGGTACACCCACTTCCATACCAGCAACAAGGTCTGGATTTCAGAATGCCCCCTGGCATCTATGAACTTTCTCCTCCTATAGACTTCTCAACAGTCCTTCCAGGTCTGTGCCAGCATCCGCATCTTTTTTAAAAAATATATATTTTATTGATTTTTTACAGAGAGGAAGGGAGAGGGATAGAAAGTTAGAAACATCGATGAGACAGAAACATCCATCAGCTGCCTCCTGCACACCTCCCAGTGGGGATGTGCCCGCAACCAAGGTACATGCCCTTGACCGGAATCGAACCTGGGACCCTTCAGTCCGCAGGCCGACGCTCTATCCACTGAGCCAAACCGGTTAGGGCAGCATCCGCATCGTATAGATGGAGATCCCCAGGGTCAGAGAGTATGGACTTGCACAAGCTCACGCAGTTCACGGTGGTGGAGCTGAGACTCCCAGGCCAGCGGTGTGTGCAGGGGTCCAGGCCCCTTTAGGATTCCTCCGGGGAACTAGCTCAGGGCTGGGAACATGTAGGTTCGTTCTTGGAGGCGTTTGTCATGGGAAAGCCAGGGCAGCTGGCTCCGGATCGCCCACGGCCTCCTTCGGACCCCCCACAGCTGCCTCCCCTCGGACACGAGGGCATTCCTATGGCCCAGGGCCCTTTTCCTCTGAGGTAGGGTCCCCACACTTTGCTGCAAAGGGCCAGATAGTAAATATTTGAAGCTTTGTGGACTGTATGGCCTCTGTTGCCACTGTGGCAGGAATCCACCAGAGATAAGACATAAGTGAACAAGCACACTGTGTTCCAATAAAATTTTATTTATTGACTGTGAGATTTTCACTTCATATAATTTTCAGATGTCATCAAATATTCTTCTTCTTTTGAAAATTTCAACCATTTGACAATGTACAAACCATCCTGTGCTTGTGGGCAGTCCAAAAAGAGGCGGGCAGTAGGTGGTCATGTCCCAACCCTTCCTCCGGGATGCAGGAGTTTGTCTTTAGTGTTCAGGCTTTTTCTCCTCCACCTGTTCCCTTGTTCAGTCCCCTCAATGTGGCCAGAACCCTCAGCCCTGCCCTCAGTCCTCGGTTCTCTCCACCCTCTCTCCCATGGACACGCACGCATGCAGTGTCCCTAGCCTGGTGCAGGGAGTCCCAGCATGCACCCTCCTTCCACCACTCCTCAGCCACAAAGCCTTTGTCCAGCTACCCTGCACAGCGCACCAGCCCATCCGCTGGCCTTACCCTCCCTTATCTGTGTCTTTTCCCTTCTCCAGACCCCAGGAGGGACGTGGCACACTGTCCAGAAAGCACACCGGGGCTGCCACCACTCTGACTTGGGTCTAAATCCTGATTCCGGCACCAGTCAGCACGTGACTTATCTTGTCCTTCTCTGCGTGTTCATTTGGTCCGTGTTTTTTTTTTGTTTTTTTGTTTTTAAATATATTTTATTGATTTTTTTTACAGAGAGGAAGGGAGAGAGATAAAGAAAAACATCGATCAGCTGCCTCCTGCACACCCCTTACTGGGGATGTGCTCGCAACCAAGGTACATGCCCTTGACCGGAATCGAACCTGGGACCCTTCAGTCCGCAGGCCGACGCTCTATCCACCGAGCCAAACCAGTTAGGGCTGGCCCGTGTTTTATGCTGTGTTGTTGGAGAAGCAGCGGTGCTGTGACAGGAGGACTGAGCTAGGAGCCAGGGAACCTGGGCTCTGGTTCCAGCTCTGAACTGTAGGAGTTACGGTGCTGGGCTGGGAGAGCCATTTGCATCAGGATGCACAGACCTGGTCTCAGAAGATGCCTTGGGGTACACAGACCTGGATCTCAGAGAATGCCCCGGGATGCACAGACCTGGTCTCAGAAGATGCCTTGGGGTACACAGACCTGGATCTCAGAGAATACCCCGGATGCACAGACCTGGTCTCAGAAGAGATAAGGATTTGGGCAGAGACTTCTCACCACCATCCCCCCAAAATCCTAACTATGTGAGGTAATGAATGTGTTAACTAAACTTATTGTGGTCCTTCCACAATATATACATATTTCAAATCATCACACTGTGCACCTTAAACTTACACAATGTTATGTCAATTACATCTAAGTAAATCTGGGGGGGGGGGACCTGGAATAAAAAAATATGTATATTGGAATCAACAGCAAAAATATGGTCACATAGCCCTGGGAAAGGATGACATCACTGGGAATGCAGAGTAAAAAGGAAGAATCCTGAAAAACACCTGCAGAGCCAGTCTTAACCCTCCGTGGCCAGGAGGTGGCAGCATAGGCCATTAAGGGGTGTTCTGAGGGGCAGGAAAGAGGGGCTCAGGAGAGAAAGGTAGGCCTCCCCCCCAAAACTTTAACCTCCTGCTTGGGCAACAGTGCTTGTCACTAAGTGTGGGAGGAAAGGGGAGCTGAACCAGAGCATATATGGGTGTACATGTATAACTTTTTCCAACCAACAGCTTCCTGGGTGGTGATCAAGCAGGTGTTATATTTCCAAGAGCACTGGACTAGGACCCCTTAGAGTAGCACTCATTTGGGGAAAAGTGTAGGAGCACAGGTTACCTACTCCCAGGCTGCCTAGGTTCAAATCCCAGCTCTACTGTTTGCTAACTGTGTGACCTTGAGCAAGTTACTTAACCTCTCTGTGTTCCAGTTCCTTTATAGAATGATAGTGTCTATCTCCATAGGGTTGTGTATTAGAGTAATTGATACACGAAAAGCTCTTAGACTGGTGCTTGGCATGTAGAAAGTACTTAATAAATATTAGCAATCAATGCTGTTATCTTTAAGATCCCACACTGAATGGGAAACGCTCCAGGTCACTCCTTCGCGTGAAGAGGCCCCAAGATCTCAGCCTGGGGACTCAGAAAGGTGGTTGCCGTGTTAGCTCAGCCATCGTGGGGGCGGGGGAGGTCCTGGCAGGGGCTTAGCATGTCATGCCACCCCAGGAGCCTCAGATTTCAGAGGCAATACCAACACTGGGGTCAGAGGGCACATACTACTCCCCCTGCTACCCCAGTTTGTCTCTGATCCTGAACCTGGGCTGGGCATTAGGTGACTCAGGTTCCAAGGTCCTGGCTGTGTGACGCTGAGTGACTTATTTCCCTCTCTGACCTCAACGGTCCCTCTGGTTCTGGTACTGCCTGGTCTTTGGATGGGCGTGTGACTCCTCTCGGTCAGTCTCCGCCGACATCCTGCCCCACGGCACTCCAGCGTCCTTGGGAAAGGCTCCTAGCCTATCAATTTCCATCTTCCCTGTAGGATGCTTCTCAGGGTTCAGTAGGTGAGGCCAGGCTGCCAACTGGGCTCCTGGGAACTAGAGTCTAAAAACAGCCGAGGGGCCGAGCCGTGGAGGTCAGAAGCCTGGGAGCAGGCTGCACGGGAGGGAGGGTTGGCGTCCAGTCGCCTCGGTTCCAGTCCTGGGACATGCAGCATTCGGAGCGCCTGCCCTGCCATCATTTCCTGACTTTGTTGCTCAGAGCCTGTCACTGCTCCAGCCTGGTGGGTGGGCGGGGGGGGGGGGTGTCTCGACACTTCCGGGCCCAATAGAGGGAGAGAGGGGAGAGGCGGGAGGGGGTGGTGAATGCCTAATGGGGCTGGTGGCATCAGGGAGACCTCCCTCAATTGCCAGGAGCCAGGGCTGGCAGTTCTCCCCAAAAAGGGCCTCTCTTCAGAACGAGCACAAGCATGACCTTCTCCTGACCCTGCGCAGGTGCTGCAAGCCAAAGAGAGACGTGGTTCTGCCTGGCGCTCCCTGGTCTCTGTAAGCAGCCGTGAGGTGCAGGGTGAGCAGGCAGAGGACATGTCCTGGGCAGAGAAAGTCGAGAAATGATGAGGTGATGGCTTGTTCCAGAGTGTGGGGCACAGTTAATCCGTTCTGGTCAGGGAACTGAACCGAAACCGATAAGCAGGGTTGGCGAGATCATTTGTGACTCAATGCAACGTGAAAGCACAGGACTCCTTGTTCACAAAGTATTCTGCATTTCAAGAAGGCAGCAATGAAGCAGTAAGCCAAGTGTGGGCCCTTCTGAGCACAGGGCCCTGTGAGATTGCCCAGCCAGATGCTCATGAAGCCAGCCCCACCGAGAGCTATCCTTCCTTAAGCACCTACTGTGTGCTAGACATGTTATGTACGTTACCTCATCCAATTCCTGAGCAGCTCTACGAAGTAGGGGTAATGAAGTCTCTCCACGGATGAGGAAACCTCGAGCAGGTAAACCGCTTGCCTAAGGTCACAAGTGCTAGCGAGTGCGGCCTGCGTCCAGATGCCTCGGAGGCCAGTGCCCGTGTTCTCTTGATTGGTGCTGCTCTGTTCCCTGGGCTTGGGGCTGCCAGGAAGCAGGCATCTGAGCGCGGACACGCTGAGGTTGTAGCAGGGACTCCTCCCCAGTTTGACCCGCCCCGAGGGCCGGGGCCAAAGGCGTGGGGCGGGGCCTGGGGTCACTTGAGCATCCAGGTGCCGCAGAAAACACACGAGCTCTGGACTCAGCCAGACCTGGACTTGTGTTCAGCTCTGCTTCTCACTAAGTGACCAGGAAAGTCTCTTGACCTCATTAAGCCTCAATTTGCTCACCTGAAAAATAGGATAACGGTATCTACTTTACGTTATCATGAGGATTACATAAAGTGCCTGACACATAGCAGGCACTCAGGAGAGTCCATTCTCATCAGAAAAACATTGGCTTCCATCTCCACCCCCCCCCCCCGCCCCCCCGCCCTGCCCCCCCTGTCTGGCAAGCGGCCCAAGTTCTTCTCCCCCTAGAGCTCTCCTCCGCTGGTTAGGGAGCTCCCCAGCAGCCTCTCCCAAGCGACTTGGCAGGGTCCTTTAACATGGGGTTCAAGGTCCACTGTTGATCCCCTCGGGGAGAATTAAAACACCGAAGGTGGGCAAATGACCAAGTCTCTGGATTCTTACAGTCTTGGCGCGTCTGGCTCCTTTCTGAGGTGGCGCTGCCAGCCCTGATGCCCATGCCCGCCTGCTCTCACTCCCAGTGGGGTCTCACTTTCCTCTTGCGGGGAAAAGCGGCTGACCCCTTCCTCCGGGAAGGCCTCCTGCCCCTGGAAGCCTCCCTCCCACGGGGTGGCCGGGGCAGAACCTGGTGCCTTTTCGTCTCAAGGGAGGCCTGTGGGTTCTGCCCACTCCTGGCTGGAGTTCCTCCGCTCGACTTTCACCCCTCACGGGGGCAGGTCCCTCGGGACAAAGTCCCTGCCAGTCCCCGCGGCCCAGGCCAGGAAGCGGAGGCAGAAGGTTCAGAGCGGAGGTGGATGGCCCGGTGGAGGGATAAGTAAGGCCTGAGAGACCCTCTGTATCTGAGAAAAAAGAGCAAGTCCTCCCTTCCCCTCGCTCCCTCTCCCCAGAACTCAGCCAACTGCGGCTTCGGCTGCCGGGCGACGCCTGCCCCTTTGCCCTCTCGCTGGGAGTAAATATTGGATCAGGTTCAGGCACCAGCTGTTTAACTAAGAGCGAAGCTGTGGGTTCATAAAAGGCTGAGGTCCAAGGAAAGGGAGGCTGCACCGCATTGATGCCCCAGAGGGACCCTGGCAGGCGCCCGGGGCAAACAGGGCACCCGGCGTCCAGGCTGCTCCTCTCCTTCCCCAGGTGCACCAGGCACTGCCAGATACCAACCGGGAGGCCGAGCTGTCACCGGAGGGGCGGGTCCCCTGGAATGGCTTATTCTTGCCAGGGCGTTTGGCGAGATGGTGTGATGTGGGGCAGTCTGGTGTATTCAGGAATGGTTCCTGGCGCTGCCTGTATGGACTGACCACCGCCGCCTGGACACACGGTGCAGTTCCCCTGGTAGGACCTGACTCATTCCGATGTATGCTGACTGGCCGTATCTGTTCATTGGTGCGTAGGAGCCCTGGGCCCGGCTGACCATTCAGGTGTGTCTGAGCTGAGCAGGTCTGGCACCTGCCCCATCTCACAGTGTGTGCGCCTGGGAGGCCCTGGGACCCCCCCCTTCTGCGGTTCTGAGGCGGTGAATATAGCCCCTGCTTCTTCCTCACACCTCTAGATGTGCCCCCATCCCTGGGCCAGCCCAGAGTCCTCTGGTTCCTGCCCCCTCCCACCTGCCAGGCCCCACTTCCATCCGTCAGGCCACACCTGGCTGCTCTGGGGCCCCAGCCCCACCCAGGCAGCAGGAAAAGGGGAAGCTGGTCTGGGAGGAGCCCCAGGGAAATTACCTGTGACTCCAGGGAGCCATGGTCCCCAGAGCTGGGTTCACAAGGTGTGGTGGCAAAGGCCATAGATCTGGGCCCGGAAACTTGCATCCTGCAGGCTGAGGTGGGAGAGGGACGCTGCCTTCCCTCCGCAATGGACACATGTCCCCAAGCCAGGCCAAGGGCCGCTGTAGAGGGCGAGAGGCGCTCCTCTGGGCAGGCGTGTCTCGTGTCTCGGGCTGTGCTAACCTCGGAGGCCACCACTGCCAGGCTGTTCTCACCTCTCCCTCCCTCCCCGGCTGCGGGAAACCCGGAGCAGAGCAGTGTTGGCCTGGAGCCAGTCAGAGCCAGGATCACCCAGGGGAGAAGGGCAGGGGCCAGAGGGGCTTCTGTGACTGTCTGCAAAGTTAGTTCCCGGGGTCTAGGTGGGCGCTGGCCATCAACCCAGCTGCTCCGTTTAAACGAAATGCCTCGCAAATGGATGCCAAACAGCATCCACCTCTTCTCTCCATGCCCTGGTTGTAGAGGCTCTGCCTCGGGGTCTCCCTGCCTCTGCCCCAGTGAACTCCCTTCTGTCTGTGCCCAGTGGTTTTCTCCATGGCTCTGTCCTTCCCCATCAGCCTCCAGCCGCTGGAGCCGGGCTCAGAGCATTTCATCATCAGGCCCAAGCCGCTCAGGCAAGGGGTGAGGGTGGGTGCCAGGGAACTGCGGGATGATCCGTGCCTCTACAGGAGTGTTCTTGTACCCCTCCCGACCCCTCTGTGCGCCTCCCCGGGCCCCGGCAGCTGCATCTCTCCTCTCCTCTCTCCTGCTCCATCCTTGCCCTGGACCAGGCAGCAGCACGAGGGAGGATGCAGGAGCCCACGAGCAGCCTCTCCATCCTGCGGCTGTGGTCATGGCTGGCTGGAGACGTGCATCCAGGGCAGGCCAATCACGTGGCAACTCCAGCAGGATATCTTTTCAGTACATTTGTTCAAAGAGGATATAGAAGAGGGGCCAAAGGCTCGGCGGGGGGGTGGGGGTGGGGGTGGGGGTCGGGGGTCGGGGGAGAACCTGCTGGTGCTGGCCTCAGCCCCTCTTGCCTTCCCTGTTGGTTTCTGTTCCCCACTCAGCAAAGCAGAAGCAGAAGCTCTGCTGTTTAGCCAGCCCCCACCCTCTTGTCACCAGAACAGTCTTGACTGTGAGGGGGGCTCACCTCTCCCGAGAGACTTGTCCAATGAATTCTACTCACATCTTCTTACATTTCCACCTGCAGCTAGCCCACCCTTCCTTCAGTTGTGACTATCATCTGGCCTCTGGGGGCTGTCTTGTGCCCCCCCCCCCAACCCTGCCCCAGTATCCATTCCTGTCAGCTCCCATCTAGTTGCAAACCAATGCAGTGTGTGTGTGTGTGTGTGTGGGGGGGGGGGGTAGATGTTCTCAGACGACCTGAGCAAGGACTTCACACCCTGCCTCTTTCTGGGCCTCACCCTGAGGCAGCTCAGGTCTTCCAGGGCAGCCCACTGGCTTGTTTGCTCTCGGTCGGTCCAGGCGCCCAGGTGGGAAGGCAGGTCCTTCCTCTTATCCCAGGCCTTTCACTTCCTCTCCCTGAGGACTTCCCAAATCTCCTCCCAAGGTCATGGGAGGGCCCTGGGGCTCCCCACTCCCAACTCACTCCTCTTGCTCCCCTCCCCTCATCCCACCCCAGCAGGGCCTGCAGCAAGGCCTCCTCCTCGCTTTCCCCTCCCCACCTTGTCTCTGTCCTTCAGCGAGGGGCGGGCATGCGCCTTGAAGAGACAGGATTTGGTGTTTAATTATGGAGCAGGCACTTGGCAATGAGGCAGCTCCCAGCAGAGTGCGGTGTCTCTGGGCCCCTCGCTAATGAGACAGTGCAGAGCCAGCTGACAGAGGCAGGCGCTCATGGACGGACCCTCCTGGCTGCAGAGGCTAGTGCTTCTTAATGAGATCAGGAGCAAAAGCCACCTTCTCCCCGCTCCCCTTCCCGTTTCTCCTCCTCCTCCTCTTCCTTTTCCTCCTCCACCTTTTTTCTTTAATCCGTCCAGCTAGGAAATGGAGCTCTGGTCTCTCCTAACACACGGTTCCAACCTGGACGAGCTCCTCAATGGCAGTGGGGGTCCACCCAGCACTCTTCCGCCTGAGTGACTAGTTTAGAGCAGGTCCTGATCCACACGTGGTGCTTGGGAGATGCAGAGAGGAAGTTCAAGGTGCCCTGAGTGCCCTCAGGCTGTCTCCCGTTAGCACCTGCCACTGCAGCTACCACGTCAGCTCAGGCCAGTCCCCAGCCCTGGACCACTGGGTCCTCATCTTCTCTGGATCATGGAACCCTTCGAGCGAGCGTCTCACAAAGCTCACCTATCTCTACCTCTTTCAAAAAGAATGACACTAGCCCTAACCGGTTTGGCTCAGTGGAGAGAGCGTCGGCCTGCGGACTGAAGGGTCTCAGGTTCGATTCCAGTCAAGGGCATGTACCTCGGTTGCGGGCACATCCCCAGTAGGGAGTGTGCAGGATGCAGCTGATCGATGTTTCTCTCTCATCGATGTTTCTAACTCTCTATCCCTCTCCCTTCCTCTCTGTAAAAAATCAATAAAATATATATAAAAAAATAATTAGTGATTTAAAAAAAAAAAAGAATGACACTAATTGTCCTCTGATTAGGTTCCAAGAACTGGGCTGTTGTTGTGCATTTAACCCTCACCAGGACCGATGGAAAAGGCAGGGTGTTATCAGCGTTTTATAGATTAGGAAGTCGAGGTGCACAGTGGGTAATAATTTGCCTTTATCACACAGATAGAACTTGAATCCAGAAGACAGACTCCACCTAGACATGGTCATTTGTAGAGATTCTCTCTTCAGAAACATGCTCTGGCTCTCTCTCTTTTACACACACACACACTCTCACACACACACACACTCACACACAGTCAACATTGACATATAAAGTTCTGGGTTTTCACAGACTCACTGAAGCCCTCCCCCTGCTCAGAAGTATAACCCCCCCTACTCCCCCCGCCCTGCCCCATTCCCCTGTGTTTGGGACCCAAACTATGAGAGACCTGAGGACAGGGACTGGCCAACCATTGTGCCCACTGGGTACATTAGTGTTTGCTGAAGGAAGAAACAGGGAAGTGAGGGAAAGAAGGAGCCAGGGAGGGAGGGCATGATCCCTGCCTTAAGAAGTTCAGCGCCTAGTGGGACAAGATGGGCAAACTCAGACGCTCAAGTAACAGCTCAAAGGAGAGAAGAGCCACCGCTGTCCAAGCAGGACCCGCTCTGCTCATTGGACAAAGCACCCAGACGACGAAAGGCCGCGGGTGCTGCAGGACTGGGGTGGTGGGAGGACCAGGCGGCTGGCAGAGGTGGCCGACTTGGAGCCTGCCCGTCAGGAATAAGCCACCAAGGTGCACCTGGTGTTCCTGACGCCAGCTTTGTTTGCTTTCTCTCCAGGGCGGTGGGGGCTGGAGAGATGGGCTGGGAGGCTGGCACGATGCTCAGGCTCCTGCCTGCTCTGCCTCTTCCCAGCACAGCCTACTGGCCCAGCAGCCCCAGCACACCCACTGCTCTTCCCCACCTTCCATTCACCCCTTAGCTTCCCACAATCAGACTTCTGCCCAATCGGACCCCCACCTCCAGAACTGCCCTCGTCAAGGTCAGCAATCTCAGGTGACAGACCATCTCTGTTTGCCTAAGACTTTCAATTCTAGAACTTTCTATTCTAGTCCCAGGAAAACCAGGACAGTTGGCCACTCTGTCAATGGCTTCCTAGTTGAGGAATTCAAGGATGCCTTTCATCTTGACCTCTAGGCTCCTCCTGGAGCCTCTTACCTTCTTGACACCCTCTCTCTTCTCCTGTCCTGTCTTTCAGTTGCTCATTGGCCTCTTCTTTGTCAGCTCTCTTTCCTCTGCTGATTCAATTCTGCCATTTTGGTTCTGCAGACCTATTATGTGCTGGGTACGGGGGGCTACAGGGCTAAAGGTGTGGTCTCTGGCCTCAGGAAACTCAGCCTAGGGTAGAAGACAAACAGCCCCCATTTGCTGGGAGACAGGATGAGAGAAGCATGTAGATGGAACAGAAGTGCTTCAGACTGCGGAGAGATCAAGCATTGAGAACTGGACAAAGAGAGTGAATACCCACGTCCCACGTGGTTCAGGGTTCGGGCTCTGGAAGGGGGGCCACACGCAAATGAAAGAGATGAGACAAGAAATAATAATTTGGAAATATTGGGGGACCAGGTGGGAGCCCAACTCAAGAGGAAGGACTCCACTTGGGCTCCGGTCTTGCCATCCTTTTATTCAATTTGGGATCAACCTATAGCCCTTAGGCAGGCAATTTCCAGTAACAGTCAGACTATCTTATCAGTAAGGATTTACATGACTGTCTGGTGGGGAAGTTGCTTCAGCTACCATTGTCTGGACTAAACAGTGGGTGTACAGCCCTCACCTTTGCCAGGGCTCAAAGGTCACCAGCCTTCCGGGTTCCTTGTCCACACCTCTCTGCTAGTGAAGACAATGGGCGGCTTCCCGCAAAAGAGGTGGTAACTCCTGAGCTGGGCTTTGAAGAATGAATAGGAGTTTTCTAGAGACCAGATGAGGGAGGAAGCCTCTTCAGTTGGTGAGAACAACAGGAGCAAAGGCACGAAGCAGTGGCATTCAGTTGTGTGCACGAGGCAAGGCCATCAGTTTGATGTGGCTGACGAGGGAGGCAGAGACCAGGCTAACAGGACCTCCTGTGCCCTGTCTCACGAGTGAGTCCGTGAACGAGCTTCCAGAGGTCCAGAGGTCCCCAGATGAATGGGAAATAGGCATATATTTCGATATGGCGAGTGAGTTCCAGTTTTCTGCAGATTCTGAAGGAGGTCCTGGGGCCCCAGAGGACCGCTGTGGGAGAGCTTCAGAAGCAGCTGGCAGCAGAGGCCACTGGCAGCTTCTCCTTTTTCATTAGGGCCTCTCTGGGGAGACATGACTGCGGGGAGGACGATGAGCTATAACAGCTAGAAACTAGTGTAGGGGGGCGCCGCGGGGTTGAAGCTTCAGCCCTCTTCCTTGGCCCTGTGTAAAGTCTTCCTGAGGCAGTCTGTGATCCCAGCCTGCGGGCCTGTCCAACAGGCCTTCTAGACATTTCCACCATGTTCTCCCTGGCCACAGCTGAAGTCAGCGTTTGAGCCCGGCACACGCTAGAGACCAGATAAACGTTTTCAGATTGAACTGAGGCCCACCTCTATGGGGTGGGCACAAGAGGGCTTATGGCTGTGAGTACATGAAACACCGAGTTTATTCTGCATTCTTATTGATTAATGATTGCTTTATTTTCCATATGAACAACTGTAAACCTGCAACTGTAAACCTTGTGTAATGAACGCAGGAGCTGGATTTTAGATCTTTTTGGGGATCAGCAACTCTTTTACCCAGAAGTCTCAAAATTCTTAAGGCTTTTTGGTGTGTTTTTTTTTAAAATAAATTTTATTGATTTTTTACAGAGAGGAAGGAAGAGGGATGGAGAGTTAGAAACATCGATGAGAGAGAAACATCTATCAGCTGCCTCCTGCACACTCCCCACTGGGGATGTGCCCACAACCAAGGCACATGCCCTTGACCGAATTGAACCTGGGACCCTGGAGTCCGAAGACCAATGCTCTATCCACTGAGCCAAACCAGGTAGGGCTCTTAAGGCTTTTTGAAGAAAAATCTATAGTTCCTTTCCTTACTTATTAGTTGAAAAGCAATGGCATACTCTGAGCACTCACCATAATACAAGTAGCAGTCTCTGAGCCTATCTCTAGGTGAGCATACAGAGGCGCAGGTCTAGAGAATGGACGTGGGAAGTCCAGTTTGACCATCTCTCTCTCCCCTCCCCCCGCCTGCACCGGGACCCTCTCAGTGACTGGCCGAGCCTTGTTGCTAGGGGCCACTTTCCCTTTCCTCCACTCTGTGTGGTGGTTTCCTTGCTGTGGCAATGCAGCCACCAGACGGATTGTGCATGTGGTATGTTTGGAAGGCACTGCTGGATGCAGAGGTGGGGTTCTAATTGGCTTGATGGTTGCTAGGGTCAACAGGGCTGTGATTGGCTGACTCTGTTTATATGTCCCCCACCCTGTCCCAGAACCTTCTGGGGATGCAGCTGTTGCTCCCTCTGAAGTCTGAAGTGGCCATGCATAGTGTGTGGGGTGTGTGTGTGTGTGGGGGGGGGGGGGGGTGTGCACACTCGTGTGCATATACACACATGCCTGTACATGCAGCACTGCTTGGGGCAGTGATCAATCACTGGAAAGCAATGGCCTGGCTTTATTCAGAGGAAGAAAAAGAATTGGCTGAGTCCAGCCAAGTCCTGTTGACCCCACTGACCACATCCTAGGGGGCCAGGCCACGGGCCCATCCACGGGCTCAGGTCTCTGCTGCCATTCTCTCTCCTCCCTGCCAAGGGCCTGTCTGCCCCGGGGAGAGTTTTGCTTGTTTGTTTTCAAGATAACTTTTTAAAAAACACATATTTTTATTGATTTCAGAGAGGAAGGGAGAGGGAGAGAAAGATAGAAACATCAATGATGAGAGAGAATCCTTGATTGGCGGCCTCCTGCACGCCCCACTCTGGGGATCGTGCCCACAGCCTGGGCATGCACCCTGACCTCCTGGTTCATAGGTCGACGCCCCACCACTGAGCCACGCTGGCCGGCTGGGCTGCCCTGGGGAGAATTTCACTTTGTTCTTACTTCGCTTCCCATTTCTCTTATCTTTACCTGTCTCCCTCTGGCCCAGCACTAATGAACTCATGCACAGGCAGATCTTTACAGCTTACTTTCACATTCACACTCTCATTGAACCCTCCTGAGAGGAAGGCATTCCCACCCAGCATTCCCATACTGAGAGGAGGAAAACTGAGGCCCAGAGAAATGAAATGACTCCTGTACCCCGCAGGGTGTGCCTGCATTGCATGGGTGTGGGAGGGCCAGAAAGAAGGGTCCGTGGCGATGTGCAGAAAGGAGATCATCTGTTGGCTGAGCTCTCTCTGTCTGGATGTGGTGCCTCCCAGGGGAAAGTGGGGCAGGCTTGAATTTGTTTTTTTCAGAAGCTATTCCCATACACTGCCCACACGATCTGTGAGCGAGAGCTGTTCCCAGCTCCCCCCCTCAGCCCTCAGGCTCCCAGGGACGCCTGTCCTAGCTGCGGAGGCAGTCATTGGGCTGCAGAGAAGGGAAACAAGCATGGGTTGGGCTCAAGTGTACATCTCATTGAAACCTCGCAAGGCCCTCCTGAGAGCAGGACTGTTACCATCTCTGTGTCACAGATGGGAACCCAGAGATGTGAGGAACCGATCAAGGTCACATGGTCTGCATGGCTTTAATGTGGTTTTAAAGCGCAAGGCCTTGCTTGGTGGGGCAGCAGAACAGGAGTCCCTCGTGAGTGGGAGACCCAGGTTGAGCTGCATCTACTGAGTGAGCTCGTTGACAGAAGTATGGGGGGACACGGCATGGGAGGAGGGCGAGGACACCAAAGGGTTCAGAGGGAATTTTTAGAAGGGCACGGAAAAATGAGGATGGCTCAAACAGTGTGCACACAGAGGCTCCCTATCCAGCTATTAGGCTCTGCCCACCTGCCCAGAGTCTCCCTTACCTGGTGCCCTTTTCTACCTGCCCATCTGGGGCTGCCAACGTCTCACCTGCCATTCGATGGGCTCCTTCTAGACACCCATCTGCTGCCCATCCCCTTACCCCGACCCTAGGAGCGAGATAATGCCTTGAAAACGGAAGATTTCAGAGATTCTGAGACACCATCCCATGCCGGGGGTGGGGGAGGATGCCACCATCTCTGAGTAGGTGGTTGGCCCCACGTTGTTGAAGCTGTCACCTTTCCTCTGTGAAATTGTCCCTGGTTTTCTTTGTGTTTTGTTTTTTTTAAAATATATTTTATTGATCTTTTACAGAGAGGAAGGGAGAGGGATAGAGAGTTAGAAACATCAATGAGAGAGAAACATCAATCAGCTGCCTCCTGCACACCTCCTACTGGGGATGTGCCCGCAGCCAAGATACATGGCTTTGACCAGAATCAAACCTGGGACCCTTCAGTCCGCAGACCGAAGCTCTCTCCACTGAGCCAAACCAGTCAGGGCCCTGGTTTTCTTTGGATTCTTCCTCTGCCCCAGCCCATAGTGCCTTGCTGGGTGACTGTTCCTCTGCATGTCCCTCTCCCTCGGGATGGTGACCTGCTTGAGAATAGGGAATGAGACTTAAAATCATCCCTATATCTCAGGGGTCTGGCACATAGCAGGTGCTCCATGAATGTTTGTTGAATGGGCAAACAATGGTAATTGCATCTATTTCTTTTATTGAGTTTCTATGATGACCCAAGCCTTATGCTTTGGTGTACATTATTTTTAATGTACAAGATCAATTTTAGTAACTTTGTTTTACAAATGGCAAAACTAGGCTCAGAAAGGTTAAGTCACTTACCTGCCCAAGGCCACACAGCCAACACAAGGGGGTTCTGGGAATCAGGGCATCCCCAAGGGGCTCTCAGCCTGGCCTAGCATACCCATGGTTCCAACCTTGACACTCTTCGCTCCCTTATCTTCTAGACTCAAACAGGCACAAAGTTCTGTGACCGGTCTCCTAACTATCTCTAATGTAAATTCCCTCCTCTCCTCCTCTGGCCTAGAATGGATTGTTCACCAGGATTCACCTCCAAATTGGGGTTCTCATCTCCAGAATTGCCCTCACCATCAATCCTTCACTTGGCTGCCAGAGAGCTCATCCTCAATCACAGACAGGTGATATCTCTTTCTCTGCTCCACGTTGCTGTGTGTTCTCAGCTAGGGTCCTGGCTCTTCACCAGGATATACTAGAAGGGTCTTCAGAAACCAGCATCTGCCTCCCTTTATGGCATCACCTCCAGCCCTACTGATTCTAAGCTCTTGCCTCACAGAACTGTGGGGGCGTGTTCTCTTGCCCATGCACTTTGCAGGCGGTGTGAGACCTCCTGGAAAAACAAACAAAAAACCCTTCCCCCTCTCCAGGGCCCTCTCATCCCATAGGCCTCAACTCCAGCAGTGAATGACCCCTCCAGGCAGACGCAGCTCCAACCTCAGTCCTGCTGCCTCATAACTGTTTACTTAGCTGCCCCGTTAGACTGTGAGCTCCATGAGAGAAGGGACTGTGTCTCACTCACCTTTTGCATCCAGACACGTGTCTGTTATTTGGCAGGTAAGAGATGTGCAGAAAAGTTTTTTTTTTTAATATATTTTATTGATATTTTACAGAGAGGAAGGGAGAGGGATAGAGAGCCAGAAACATTGATGAGAGAGAAACATCGATCAGTTGCCTCCTGCACACCCCCCACTGGGGATGTGCCCGCAACCAAGGTACATGCCCCTGACCGGAACCGAACCCGGGACCCCTCAGTCCGCAGGCCGACGCTCTATCCACTGAGCCAAACCGGTTTCGGCAGATGTGCAGAAAAGTTTTGTGGAAACTTGTTCGCCTCATCCATCCTCCTGGTTCTCTCGTTTGCCCCATCCCCTCTAATCCTCTAAAACACAGTTCCTTTTCCATAGCCCCTCTCTCTGCCCTTTCCTGCCTCTGCCTGGCCTCCTTGTCCCTCAGTCTTCTTATCACAGACATGGATTATAGAACCAGGTAGGTCGCTTCCTCTCCCCAAAGCCTGGAGGTTCCAGATCCATCCTTCTTCACACCCCTTCAACACTCAGCAGTTTTTTCTTTTTAAATAAAAAAATGAATTGTGCCCTAACCGGTTTGGCTCAGTGGATAGAGCATCAGCCTGCGGACTCAAGGGTCCCAGGTTCAATTCCGGTCAAGGGCAGGTACCTTGGTTGCGGGGAGTGTGCAGGAGGCAGCTGATCGATGTTTCTCTCTCATCAATGTTTCTAACTATCCTTCTCCCTTCCTCTCTGTAAAAAAATCAGTAAAATATATTTTTAAAAAAATGAATTGTATTTATTATTTTGTTAATCCTCACCCGAGAATATTTTTTCCATTGATTTTTAGAGAGAGTGGAAAGGAGTGGGAGAGAAAGAGAAAGAAACATCGATGTGAGAGAGACACATCAATTGGTTGCCTCCCACACAGGCCCCGACCAGGGCCTGGGATCCAGCCTGCAACCCAGGTATGTGCCCTGGACCAGAATCGAACCTGAGACCCTTCAGTCCGCGGGCCGACACTCTAATCACTGAGCCAAACCAGCTAAGGCTCCACAGTTTTATTTTTATAAAGTGTGTGTGCCCAGGAAATCTACCTGCCTTGGCAGAGCAGACAGAGGTGGCAAAATTTGGGAGCCCCTTCGCGGTTGCCCCTGTGGACTACCTGCAGGACACCCTCCTGCAGAGCCTAGCTGCTTCCTTCCTCCGCCACGCCCACCCCCTGGAGGCTAGAGAGGCCTCGTGCTGCCCGCTGTTGTTGGAGGGCAGATGGCTGGCCGGAGGGTGAGACCGCAGGCCCGACTTCTGGACAGGAATTGTTCTAATCTCAACAACCCCTTCTCCCCAGGGAGAGGCCCTGGCTCAAAACCTAGGACCTAAAGGGTGGCGGTCACTTCAGATCAATCCTAGGAAAGGGTTCTTCTCAAGAGACCTCTCCCGCGCCCCTGCCAGGACCCTCAGACCAAAGAGGCCATGCCCACTGGCAGGGCAGAGGACACAGACCTTGATTTGGTGCCCATCAGATCTGAGGTGCCACCCGCTCTCCTCACAGCCCTCAGGAGGAAGCAGAGCTGGGGGGCCCCAAGGAGACCACTTGGCCTGTCACCTCACCTCAGTCTTCCTTTGATCCCTGAAGTGGGATGTGCGGGTGGAGTGGCCATTGGCCGAGGTCCTAATCGTGGCTTGTCACTAACTGCTTGTGGGGCTTTGGGCCAGTTCACCTCCTTTCTGGGCCTCAGTTTCCCCTTCCGTAAAATTAAAGCCGGACCAGCCCTAGCTGGTCCGTAAGTATTCTTGGGCGCTTCTCAGTGGACCTGCAGGGTTTAATTCTGGAAGGACAAACTGAAATAGCTTCAGGGTAGGAAGTGGGGGTGATGGCTATTGGTGGGGCTCCTTCAGGCCCTAGAGAATTGGGGCCAACCAGCTGGAAGCTTTGTACCTAAAGGTAAGTGACAAGCCCCACTGGACAGGGCAGAGGAAGGGCCCCAGGGCTACTGTTGTCAAGAACTCTAAAGGCGGGACTGCCCTACTGGACCTGTCTGTGCACATTCGCTCCTGACCAGGTGCTGGGAGCGGGTCAGGCGCAGAAGGTGGGAGAGCTGCCTGCCTTTAAAGGCAGGTCCTTCAGCAAATCACCCAGGGCCCTGGTCCCGTCCTGGGGTGCTCCAGTCCAGAGGGTCTCACCCCTTAGTCAAGCCTCTCCTGGCCAGCCCCAGAGGAGGGCCGGCAGAGCCCAGGCCTGGGACCCAGACCGGAAGAGGTGCTCGGACAGGGTACCCAGAGTGGGCGAAAGGGGTGGGCACCAGGCAGAGGGAGCCGCGGAGATTGGCAGCTGCGGTGCAGCCCGGGAGGGACGGGGAGGAGTCAACTTGTACACGTGAAAAACTCCAGCGGGGCCGGGCTTTCCCTTCCTCCTCCTCCTCCTCCTCCTCCCCCTCCTCTTCCCCACCTTCCTCACTCCTCCCTTCCCCTCCCCTTCACCCTCCCATCCAGCTCAGGTTGCAGCCTCTCGGGGAGCCGCTCACCTTTCGGGAGCAGGGCCAGCACCTCCGAGCCGGGGCAGGGACCCCGACCCGGGCGCGGGGCGCAGCGCCCATCCCCGGGGCCCCAGGACGCGCGGTGAGTCCCCCGCCGGGGCCGGGAAGGAGGGGCGTGGGGGGCACCGTGGCGCCGGCGAAACGGAGCAAAGGTGAGCTGGGCAGCTCTTAAAGGCGCCGCTGCCTTTGCTGGGGGCGAGGGGGTGGGGGAGACTGGGGGAGCGGCGTGGAGATGGGGGATCGCGAGGCGTGCTGGGGTGGTGGGCGATGCCCCGCAGAGGCCAGTCTCAAGTCCCAGGTGCTCAGGAGGGAGGGCGAGTTTGCATTCTCTTCCCCCACCCCCCACCCCCTCTCTCGAGTCTGCATCGGGACTCCCTTGGGCCCCCGAGCTTGGTCTGAACCCTGACAAGCAAAGTTTTCCACTCAGCGGCGAACCTGGCGCTTTCCAAGTGCCCTTCCTTCTGGGGAGGGCAAGGGTCAGGAGTCTCCGGTGCGGAGGGAACCGGCGAGTGTGGGGCCAGATCGCTGCCCCAAGGGCTTTCGGGGCTCCCAGGAACTTTCTAGAGCCCAGCTGGGGGCGAGGCGGAGCCCTGGGGTGAAGGTGGAAGGATGAGGGAGGCTCTGCAGGTTCCAGCGCTGGAGGTGGTGGGAGGGGGTGAGTGCAGCCTCTGGGGACTGCCGCCTCCTCTCTCTTCCCACCCGCGAGCCCAGAGGGGCAGTGGCCCCCTGCGTGGTAGCCCCTGGCAAAGGGTTAACAGCCATGGGAAAGGGTGGGCGGCCTGCTGGGCGAAGGAGATGGGGCTGGAGGGTTGTGCTGTGCGGGGGACAGGGTCAGGCGTGGGAAATGCCGTGCGGAGGACGAGGACGCAGGCCTGTGGTGGGAGTGACTGCTGAGACAGTGACTGATTTTCTGTGCTATGGGGTCACCATCCCGCTAGGCACCACTGGCCTCTTTCTAATGCTCTCTGAACCCCTTCCTGATGCAGGGGTGGGAGTTGGGGAAGCGAGGAGTGGAGGTCAGTTCTGAGAACCCCAGCCCCACCCCCAGCCCGGCCCTCAGCCGTTGCCCAACTGTGGCCTGGGCCCTGGGTGACTCACTAACACCACTGGCATGCCCCTCCTGTGTCAGCGTCCTGTGAGGTTCGGCATGTTCGCGTGGCCTTTTCCACTGGGGCTGGGCACGCAGCACAGTCCTGGACACTGGCCTGAGGGAGCCAAATCCTCGAAGACGCCTGGGAAGTATGGCCAGCAGGGTTGCCTAGTCCTCTCAGGCCCCCTGCCTGGAGCCTGGCTTGGTAGGGGGCTGAGGCCTCAGTGGCTCAGGGTTGGGGGAAAGTGAGGCAACATTGGCTCCTGGGTTTGGGTCTGCATCCTGAAGGTCGGCTGGAGAGGGTCACTCTGCCGCAGCAAAGCTACTGTCTAGGATTTCCCTGCCCCTGCTGCCTTCTGTGTAGCTGATGAGCCAGGGAGGCTGACCTCCTCCCACTCCTGCAACCGCACTGCCCATTAGGTTCCTGGGAGTCTCCCCGCCTTCATACTCCCCAAACTTACTGGGTTTCCAGAGCTAGAGTAGCTTCAGTGAGTTGCCCGAATGGCTACCATTTACTGAGTGTCTACTCGGTGCCAAACAGTGTGTCACACAGCTTTAGGAGTGGGTGTTATCACCCCCATATTACAGGGGAGGACACAGCTGCTCTGAGAAACCAACTTTCCCGAAGTCGCAGAGGTGGGATCCAGCCCACTTCCATGGGACCCCCAGCACCCTGCTCAGCCTCTGCTCCATCAAAGGAGACCCCAGCCCACCTGGACTTCTCTGGCTCCAGCTCAGCCCCAGGAGAAGGAAGGATGGGGGGGTGCTCCAGTAAGAGACTCCCGTGTGTCCTGTGCCAGGCAGAGCCAGCCTCTCCATGGGGCGCAGGAGAGAGGGCACCAGATCTGAGGAACGAGTAGGTTCCTGGTCTGGGATCTCATGGGCTCGGCTGCCCGCCTTGGAAGCCCCCCCCCCCCCCCCACCAACCTCCCCCTCCCCCGGGGCCTCTGGGAGATGGAGCTGCCTTCATAGCTGCATTTGTTTTCTCTAAGCCAGACTCTGTCCTCTGCCCACCTGTGCCTTCTGTGCCCAGGCACACAGGCTCCATGCTGCTGGGCGGAGCTTGGCTTGGGTCCTCCCAGCTCCTACCCCAACCTGGCTTCTTTTTTCCCTGGGACACCCCATTTGGACTTTTGTCCAGCATCTCCATCTCTCTCTCCCCTGATTCCTTCTATCCTTTTCTAGTTTGAAGCCTAAAGGGAGGGGCTGGATGGAGTCCGGCTCCAGCACTCACCAGCTGTGTGACTCCTCTCTCCCCGGCAAACTCCTGAGCTTCTTCCCCCAGCCTCAGCTGCCTCATCTGGGAAATGGGGATCATGACAGGGAGGGTTGTTGTGTGAGTGAAGCGAAGGAGCACAGTTCCTGGCACGCAGCAGCTGCTAAGTAACCAGTAGCTGTACATGCTGCTGTTGGTTATTTGGAAAGGGATTTCCTAGTCACGGCTCTGCGCCTGCTCTGGGGTAGAGAGAGTCGGAGGCAGGCTTTCCTAATCCCGTCAGGCCAGGCTCTCAGTCTCTTTCCTGGTCTTCCAGGTCGGGGAGGAAGGCTCTGCATGAGAAGATGAGGGGGTGGGGTGCAGGTTGGATGGAAACCTGCAAGAGGAAACCAGGAATCTGTGCTGTGGGGACTCTTCCCTCCAGCTTCCAGGATGAATGAGGTAGGCACTGGGAGCTGGGAACCTTCAGCCTCCGCTCTGAGGCCTTGGACAGGCCTCCTTTCCCTGGGGTAAGACGACCCCCCTCCCCCAGCACTTAATTAATTGCAGTCCCTGTTCTGCTCTGTTGTCCATGAGGGAGTGGCTGGCCTGGATCCAGACTCACCTGATTAACTTCACGATCCCTTTGGGAACGAGTCACATTTCTCTTCCCTAGCCCTGTGTCCCGCCATAACCCCTTCTCTCCCCACCCCGGACCCTTCACCTTTGTCCTCCTGGCATTAGCTGCTGAGTGGGCACTTTCCCATCTCCAAGGGGTGGGAGCAGACCAAGGGTAGTCTTGTCTTGTTCTGGTCCCCACAGCTGTGGACACACACACAGAGCCCACTCCCAGGCTGGGCTCACGTAGGTCAGGGAGAGGGTCTCACACCCAGAATCTGACACACCCGTGGCTGGGCTGGCAGGAGCTGCCCGGGGGCACAGCCGTGAATCGGGAAGCGGAGAGCGTCAGCCCATCTCAGCCAGCCCTCCTGTTTGAAGGAGCACCCATCTGCTCCTGACACCTCCACGGTGTTCCATTTGCAGAGGAGGAGGGATCAGGCGGCGAGTGTGCGGTTTGGCTTTGAACCGAAAAGCGTCTGGATGCTCTGAGAGGACAGCTGGCCAGGACTTCGGAGGGGACAGTGAGTGATGAGACCCCTGTCCTGGAACTCTGCATGATGGTCTCTGCCTGTGCTTCTGCCCCACCCCCAACATTCACGTCTTCCCTTAGGGGTTGGGATGGACAAGGTGACTCTATAATGGCTGGTGCAGTCGTTCATTTTCTACCTGTTGAGCGTCTCCCTCCTGTCAACCGCCAGGGTGGAGGCCATGTATGGGCTTTGGGATCAGGGGTCAATTCAAATCCAGCCTCTGCCATTCAGTAAGTGGTTGCCTAGACCAGTGGTCGGTAAACTGCGGCTCGCGAGCCACATGCGGCTCTTTGGCCCCTTGAGTGTGGCTCTTCCACGAAATACCGCGGCCTGGGCGAGTCTATTTTGAAGAAGTGGCGTTAGAAGAAGTTTAAGTTTAAAAAATTTGGCTCTCCAAAGAAATGTCCATCGTTGTGCTGTTGATATTTGGCTCTGTGGACTAATGAGTTTGCCGACCACTGGCCTAGACGAAGGAACTTGCTCACCCATGTTTGTTTCCTCATTTGGCAAATGGGGAGAGTAATAGTGTTACTTGATGTGGTTGTGCGGATTCCAATGAGATAATGTCCACAAACTCCGAGCTATTTAGTTGTTAATCCTCACCTGAGGATGTTTTTCCCATTGAATTTTTTTTTTTAGAGAGGGTGGAAGGGAGAGAGGAATGGGGGGGAGAGAGAGAGAAACATCGATTGGTTGTCTCTTGTATGCACCCTGACGGGGACTGGGGGTCAAACCTGCAACCCAGGTACATGCCCTTGACTGGGAATCGAACCTGCAATCCTTCGGTTCGTGAGCCGATGCTCTAACCATCTAGCCACACTGACCAGGGCCACAGTCTCCTAGCTTCTTGCCTTACCTGGTGGGTGCTAGATTCTAATGCCATGCAGGCACTGGGTGCTCCAGGGCAAGGCTTGGCAAACCGTGGCTCTTGGCCAAAGCCAGCCTGTTTTAGTAGGGCCCATGAGCTAAGAATGTTTTTTACAGTTTTATGTGGCTGGGGAAAATTCCACAGAAGACGCTAATATTTTGTGACACTTGAAAATTGTATAAAATTCAAATGTTAGTGCCCACGAGTACAGCTGACTGGATTTCCATCCGTCTGTGGGCACCTGCCCCCTGGGTAGGAGCGTGTGGTTGCTGCAGGGACCGAATGGCCCCGGAGCCTGAAGCACGGACTGTCTGGCCTTTGCCAGAAGACGCTTGCTGACCCTGCTCCAGATAATTACAGTCCTCCCAAGGCTCACACTGAACAGTTCTGGAATCTCGATCTAAAAATACTTTCTTTTCACTTAAAAAGACGTTGTTACTTCTTTCAACCTGAGCAGTGAATGCTCATTATGGAAATATTAGATGATGCAAATCAGCAAAAAGAAGGCTTAAAATCACCCACAATTCTGCCCCCCCAAGGATAACTACTGTCAGCATTTTAACAGCTGCCTTTCTGGATTATAGACCGTGTTCGTATGTACATGTGTACATGGATGACACATGTATATCTAACACACATAGAGCTTTTACAAGCTGTACACATCTGCCTTTTTTACTTAAAAACACATCTCAGACTATTTGCTGTCTCTCACTGTCCTAAACCCACTGGGGTTATTCTCGTATCTCTGACCCCTGGGGGACATCCAGACAGAGGTGCCTGGCAGGCAGTCGGCTCTGCCTGTGTGAGATTCAGGGGCTCAGGGGGCCACAGTCATCAGCACATGGGTGGTGGTTTCCACCACCGGAAAACATGAGGTCACCAGGAAGAGTGCGTACAGAGGGGGGAGCAAAGGGCCCAAGAGGGAACTCTGGGGAGTGCGGACGCACAGGGACAGGGAGAGGAAGTGAGTCTGCCAGACACCGACACGGAGGGAGAAAGAAGGAGGAGGAGAAGCGGGAGGCCAAGGGAAGGGAAGGGAAGGTGTAGAGCCCAGGACAATGCCTGGAGCCCAGCAGCTACTTGTGAAATTAGAAAGTGACAGAGACTAGCCCCTCCCTCCAGGAAGCCTGCGCTCCGTTCCCTCCGGTGGCAGGTGCCACGGATGGGGCAATTAGAGGGCAGGTGAACAGCGATGTGCAGCCGCTGCCCAGAGGTGCCTTGGAGACAGGGAGGAGTGGACGGGGGGTAGGGGAGTCCAGGCGGAAGGTGTCGCCTGGGCCCAGCCTGGTGGTTGGGAGACCAATGAGAGTGTGAGGAGGCGGCTTGGAGAAGGTTGACCCGGGTTCTGTTGGAATGCGGGCATGGGGTAGTGTGGGCCAGCCTGGGGGTGGGGTGGGGGCTGAGAGTGGAGTATAAATAGGAACATGGTCTAGAAATGCTGGGAAGCCCTTCCCTGCTGCCCTCCCTGCTCCTGAGACTGAGGGGTCCCTGGGGACAGCAGCCCTGGAAGGCCCCTGCGTTCTGTTGCTAAAGTTGGGCATGGCGAGAACTCAGAGAGCTGTTCACCAGGATCCCGTGACAGGTTCTCATGTCGGGATGAGGGAAGGCCAGAGAGTGGGTGGACTTGGTGCTCTTTTTTTTCCCTGCTCCTGGTTTGTAGAAGATGGTGAGCACAGTGTCTGTGCTTAAGCAGCCGGAGAGGAAACCAATGTGAGCGCCCTCCTTTGGGATTGAAGGACGGCCTTAGGAAAGTCTCTGGACTCGGGGCTTTTGAAAGCATGGGCGGTAGGTGAGGGACCTTCTCTGAGGATCTTGAACGGAGTGGTCAAGGGTCTCCTCTGCCTAGAAGGCGAGGCGGGCCTTGCCTGGAAGCAGGAAGATGTGGGGATGGAGGTCTTGCTTCAGCCTCTGATCTGGGAGGCTCTGCATGGCCAGGACCACCGCTGTCAGAAGGGCGCCTGATCCCCTCTTACCACTTGCAAATCCAAAGCCTCCCCAATGATTGCAAGCCAGCAGCAGCCGGGTCTCCAAAAAAGGTCAAAAAGAAAATGCCGGAAGATGGTCTCTGTGCCTCCATTTCTTGAGCCTTAGGGAGCCAAAGAGAGTGAGTGTCAACAGGGCTGCTGCGGGGCCACAAAGAGGGGCCAGAAGTGGGGAAGTCAGGGAGTCAGAGGGGTCATCTGTAGGGGTCAAGGTCAAAGTCTGAGCTTGGCTTGTGTGCCTGACCCATGAGTCTCTGGAAATCTGCCCCTGAGGGATGGGAGCCTAGGGGAAGGCCCCTGCCAACCTCCCTCCCCATGAGCCCCGGAGGCCTCAGCTTGATGAATGTTTGGTTGGAATCTTTCATTAGGACTTTTCCCAGCCCTAGTCCATCCCTCACTGTGGGGCAGCACCTGCCAGCCAGGAGACCTCTGCAGGCCTCACTTAGGAAGTTGCTGCCAGGCAGGAAGCTGCCCCCTCCTCCCCCGCCCACCAGCTCCCACTGCCATTGAGGCCAAGAGCTGGTCGGAGGAGGGTTAGGTTAGGTTGAGGCTTTGAGTCCAGCCGGGAACTGATGGTCTCCTGTCAGTCATCTTGCCTCCAAACAGCTCCTGGAACGAAGAATTCCCAGCTTTCGTCTCACCGGTCAGGGGAGGGTCAGCTCAGTGCCAGGCCCTGTGTCGGGCATGGGGTGTAATGATGAGTCAGACCCAGTCCTTGCCCTTAACAAGCTCACAGGTAAACCAGGGAAATAGACAAGTGAACAGGACAGGTTGCCCAGGGCTCTGCTTGGGGGTGTCCAAATGCTGTGAGGGCACGGAGAAGGGGCTGGCCTGGCTGGGGCCGGCGGGGTTTCTGGCTGGAGAAAACAGGGGCAGTGTAGCAGGTGTGTGGGGGGAGGTTACTCCTGGATGGAGCCCTGACGACATGAGCACTTCGCTGGCTTTTCCCTAGTCCCTGGCCCTTCGATCCCTGGCCCACCATCCAGTGTCCCACTTCCCACTGAGAGCCAGGAGAAGCAAGCCAGAACCACGTCCCGGGGAGTCTAGGGCTGCTTGGCTTGCTCTCGTGTGTTCAGAGAGAGGGCAGAGCCAGGCCCACCCCAAATCCTACCTACCAAGAGTGTGGCTGGCCCGACAGGGAGAGAAACCTGGACACAGGTCCCTCCCTGGTGGCCAAAGGTGCCAGGAAGGGAGCCAGCATGCATTGTACACAGACGGACCGAGTGTCCTGGCGATTCAGTGACACAGGCCTGTCCTCCGTGGGGCGGATGTTCCTACATCTGTAGAGGAAAGAGGCTTCAACAAGCCTTTATGTGCAGTGGCTGCGGTCTGAGCCCCTGGGAGGTCCCGGTCCCTGATGCCGTGAAAGGCGCTGCCGGGGAAAGGAAGTTGACTGCTCTTGGCCTGAAGGGCATCCCAGTCTAGCCGCACGCAGGCCACGAGGAAGCATCTCGTTTCTCCTGGAGGAAGGGGGCGGTGTCCTGTGCGGCTTCTCAGGGGAAGGACACCGGAGTTGAGTGTGGAGGTGGTGTCACCAAGGGGAAATGAGGAAGGGCGTCCCAGGCCAAGTGAACGGCTCGTGCAGAGCTGTGGGGGCGCAAGCGCGGTTACCTCTGCGAGCGAACGCCAAGCACATTCCCCGGAGGGGTGAGAGCTCAGACAGGGAGGCAGGGACTACAGCACCAGAGGCCTGCTCTGCTGGGCCCTCGAGTTGGGGCTTCTCCCCGAGGGCAGTGTCATATTGAAGGGGAGCGACAGCATCAGAAAGCCGCTGAGAAAGTGAAGCCCCGCAGCCTGGTAGCAATAGCAGGCAGATGGGAGGTTAGGTATTATCCCCATTTAGCAGACAAGGAAACTGAGGCTCAGGTGTCTGCCCAGGTGGCACTGCTAGGAAGTGGGAGAGCTGGGATTTCTCCCAGGACTCCAAACTGCAGACTTTTGGAGAGCAGGCCTGGGCGGCATGGGGTGCTCACTGCGGGACGTGCCATCGGGTAGGGGCTGCAGGGGCTGAGCCCCAGATGCTTGGCCTCCCCACATGGCGTCCTTCCTGGAGGTTAGCGCAGCTTGCTCTCGGTAGGCCTGTTCCCCCCCCCCCCCGCCCCCAGCCCTCCTCCTGCTTCCTACATTCCAAGCAGAGGCTGCGGGGATCCTCTCCGAGTCCTGTGCATCTGTGCATTGGCAGGGTGACGCAGGCCGCGCAGTCATCCTAGAATCTAGGACCTAGATTCTTGCCACCCAGAAGGCCCAGGCTGGCCGCCTCTCCTGCAGGTGGGAGCTGGGCGGGGCGAGGTCAGTGATGAGGGCTCAGGGCTTCGGCTTCTGCCCTGGCCTTCCGGCTTCAGGCAGCCACCGGAAGACTGGCTTCCCCTGAGGTTCCTCCCCGGCGAGGAAACTAAAACCTCAAGCTGTGCCGAGCAGGGCAGGGTCGGTTAGAGGGTGAAGGAAGAGATGCCATCTGCGGCTCCCTGCAGGCACCGTTCTCACCAGAGGAGGGAGTGTCTGAAGTCTCCGCTCCTGACGTCTGCGCACTTGGTCGGCTGTGGCCTCTGGTTCTTTTGAAACCTGCCCGGAGGCCCCACGTGGCTGAGTGACCGAGGTGGGGGCAGGGATCGGGCAGCAGAGAGTATCAGCAGGAGGTGGTCAGCCTTGGGACTAAGGGTCAGACCCTCTGGGTTTCAGAACGTGGGCAGTTGGAGTTATATCCTTCAGCCTCTGCCCCTGGGCCCACAGAGACTGAGATCCAAAACAAAACAAAACAAAACAAACAAAACGGAACTGGGGAAGTGCCCGACGTGCACCCGGAACATAGTGCGTGCTCCTTGGGCCGAGAAACAGCCGTGCAGCAGGAGGCGGGGATCAGAGCGGCCCCGTGGGTCATGCGCTTTGATGGAGGGTCCTGGAGGCTCAGTGAAGCTTCTGAAGACCCGAGAGACCTGAACTGCATGCAGGGGTGTGGCCGGGAGCAGAGCTAGGGTGGTAGGGAGGGGAGGAGGGAGAGCAAAGCTAGAGAGGAAGGGGACCCAGATCTTGAAGGATCTTGGGTGCAGGCTGGGAGTGGGGCTTTATTCAGGAGGAATGCAAAGGGGCTCCTCATAGGGGTTTGCTGGGGAATCTCCAGCCTGCTCCCTGGAGGTTAAGAAGTGACGCTGACCCCCACCCTCCTCAGAGCACCTATGGGCTGTGAGGGCGTCTGTGAGGGGTGCCTGATGAGCTTTCGATGGGGCCCCTTTTCTGGCACATCTTCACGTCTGAGCAGGAAAGTGGAGGAGAGCTGACCTTTTCTGGGCGTCTCCCTGGGGCAGGTGCCGTGTCGTGGCAGCTCACGCAGCATCTCCATGCAGACATCCTCTGGCCATGAGACACTTGCCCAAATCCCTCTCCTCCCCAAGCCATGCAACCCCTGCTCCCAGCATTCCTCACGCCCATCCTTCCGGCTGCTCTGGCCCGAAGCCTCGGAGTCCTGCTTGGCCCCTTTCTCACAGCCCAGGTGCCGTCCTTCTGCGATCCCTTTGGCTCCACTTTGCAGACGCCTCCAGAACCCCACCACCCCTCCCCACCCCGCTGCTCCCAGACTGACCCAGACTCGGCCACCTCTCTCTGGACCTCTGATAGCCTCCTGCCCACCGTCTGTTCTCAGCACCACAGCCAGAAAGAGCTGTTTAAAATCTAAGTTGCTCAGCTGGTGGGCTTCAATGGTTGAGCATCGACCTATGAACCAGGAGGTCATGGTTCGATTCCTGGTCAGGGCACATGCCCAGGTTGTGGGCTCAGTCCCCAATAGCGGGGGCGTGAAGGAGGTAGCCAATTGATGATTCTCATCATTGATGTTTCTTTTTTTTTTTTTTTTTTTTTTTTTTTTAATATATTTTATTGATTTTTTACAGAGAGGAAGGAAGAGGGATAGAGAGTTAGAAACATCGATGAGAGAGAAACATCAATCAGCTGCCTCCTGCACACCTCCTACTGGGGATGTGCCCGCAACCAAGTCACGTGCCCTTGACCGGAATCGAACCTGGGACCCTTCAGTCCGCAGGCTGACGCTCTATCCACTGAGCCAAACCGGTTTTGGCTCATTGATGTTTCTTTCTCTTTCTCCCTCTCCTTTCTTCTCTAAAATCAATAAAAAATATATATATACACTTTAAAAAGCAATATATCGTTGTAAACAATAAAATAAAATCTAAGTGGGATCACATCTCTCATCCGCTTGAACCCTCCCAAGTCCTTAGGGGCCCCTACATGATCTGCTCTGCTCGGTGCTCCCCTCTGGCCTCCTCTCCAGCCACAGCCACTCCTCCAGGTCTCCACTTCTGCCTCAGGACCTTTGCCCCTGCTGTTCCCTCGCTCACCTGCTTCCCCAGATTCCACGTGACTAGCCTCCTTCCCTGGCCTACTTGGAATTTTTCCAAGAAGATGCCACCTTCTCAGGGAGGCCTTCCTAACCGCCCTGCTTGAAGTCGCCACGCCCCCACCTCTCACACCTTCGTGCTGTATTTCCTCCATTGCACTTGTCACCACCTAACATGCTGTGTACTTTATTTATGTTACTGCCCTCGCCCACCCTCCCTGCCTTGATTAGAACGTAATGAAGGTGGGAATGAATGTCTGTTTTGTTCACAAGATTCCTGGGGTCAACAACAGTTCCTGGCATGTAGTAGTTGTTCAATACATAATTATCAAATGAATGACGGGAGCCCAAGCGAAGAATTATATAACGTGATCGCCATCCTACAGCCTGCAGGCGGTAGCACCAGATTTTAAACCGGGGCCGGCTTTTCGTTCAGGTGGGGGTGGGGGAGCCAGGAGGAGGAAAGGGCGCACACAGCCTCGGGCACAGGGAGGGGCGGTGGGGAGCGTTCCAGGGAGGACACCTCGTTGCTTCTTTCTCCTCCTAACTTGGCGACGCCAGGAGATTCTGAGCAAGTCCGTTCCCCTCTGAGCCTGCGTTCCCCTCTGTGAGCCTGCGCGTCCCCGTGGCCAGCGAGGGGTCGGGACGGTGCCTTGTGCCAAGGTCCCAGGACTCCAGCCCTTGCTCCTGGGTGCCCAGTGGCCCCTGGGCAAGTGTTCGTTTCCTCCTGGCCCGACTCCTCCTTCCTCCTGTGCCATCCACTCCTCCTGCACCAGCAGGACGTTCTGGGCTGGCTGGTGTGTGCCCAGGAGGAAGCGGCGGAGGTAAGCTGGGAACTTTTCAGACTTACCTGGGCATGGGGCACAGGAAGGGAGGCCTGCAGGGCGCTCTGCCTGCCCAACCTTGCAGCTCCGCGCTCTGGAGAGGGCTGTGCTCCTTCACCATCCCCCACCCCACCCAGGCCAGCACCCCTGGACGCCCGTCTCCCTCTTCCCCTGGCACCAGTTGCACGGGGACAGCCCCAGATGGCTCCCTGGCCTGGGGACAAAGGCCACACTGTGCCCAGCCCTGGGCTGGCCTCAGGCAGGGTCACACTGAGCCCTTCTGTCCCCATATGGGGGTGGGGGCAGACACCACAAGGTGACAGGCCATTTTCCTGTCTCCCTTCCCCCGCGACCCCCGAATCGGAGGAGCTAACTCTCCCAAGGGAAAAGTGACAGAGGCATCTTGTGTCTTGAGCTAGGAAACAACAGACCATTCACTGCCCAGTCTGCCCTGTCACACCCAAGACCCTGCTGGGTTCAATGCCCCGATTGTCCCCAGCAGAGAGAGGCAGCCACTCTCTGCCGTGGTCACCACCCCTGCCACCTGCTCCCCTGTCACCATCCGGAAGTCCATCCCTACATCTGACCTCCATCGCTCCCGCCACAGTGACAGCCACTTCCCCTTGGTCTCTCCTCAGGCCGGTGGAGGACAGCTGGTTCCCATCCCTCTGCCTTGCTTGGCCCCACATTCCTGCTTGAGTCAGCTGTCCCCAGTCCCACCCCCCTTGGCTCCCCATCCCACTTCCCCCCCATCTCCTCAACCCAAGCGGGTGGCTCCTTGCTAGGCCTGGGCCTCCTTTATCGTGTAGAAATTGGGGGCCTCTTTCCCAGAGGCTTTTTTTTTTTTTAATATATTTTATTGATATTTTACAGAGAGGAAGGCAGAGGGACAGAGAGTTAGAAACATCGATGAGAGAGAAACATCAATCAGCTGCCTCCTGCACACCTCCCACTGGGGATGTGCCTGCAACCAGGGTACATGCCCTTGACCGGAATCGAACCCGGGACCCTTCAGTCCGCAGGCCGACGCTCTACCCACTGAGCCAAACCGGTTTCAGCTCCCAGAGGCTTTTAATGAGCCCCCTAGCCCTCCTACACAGCGAGAGCAAGGACATGAGATTCATGGCGGTGGATTCCTGAGCGCACACAGCTTTATGGGGGTCCCCTGTTTTCAGAAGGGGGTGTGGCTGGCCCTCTTGGCAGAACTCAAACCTCAGGGAGCCAAGGGCCTGGCTGCCCCTACCCCCAGGGTATCCATGACCGAGTCTGGGGCGTCAGTGTGTGCCTGGCAGACATTCCCTCCCCTTCTCGGGGGTCCTGCTCCACTCCATGTGCTCTCCACCCTCGGCTCCTGCCCAGCTCTGAGGAGTCCCCATCGCGGCCAGGCGGGCGGGACCCGGGCTTGTCACTCGCCCTTCCCTGGGCCTCAGGTGCTTCCACCTGGTTCGTGTCAGATCCGCGGGGAGGCTTTTTAAGATGCATTTTCCCAGGGCCATCCTCAGAGCCTCAGTTCCACAATCTGAGGGTGAGACCCAGGAATCTGAATGTTTTAAAAACATATTTTTATTGCATCCTGAGAGGAAGGGAGAGGTAGAGAGAAATAGAAACATTAATGATGAGAGAGAATCGTTGATCCGCTGCCTCCCGCATGCCTGCAACTCGAGCATGTGCCCTGACCAGGAATCGAGCCGTGACCTCTTGGTTCATAGGTCGACGCTCAACCACTGAGCCACACCGGCCGGGCAGGAATCTGAACTTTTTACAAAGCTTCCTGGTGACGCGTATGTCCTGCCAGCCTTGTAAACCACTGACCCTTATAATGGAGCCGTCTCCATACCCCTGTCATGCTGGGCAATGTGAGTCACAGGTAGGGGATGTCGAGGCCCCCCTGTCACTAGGCCCATATGCCTCTCTAGCACAATGCCTGCCACACAGTAGGTACTCAGTCCTCATTTGTTGAGCGGAACTTCGGGGCCCACTGACCGGGGGAGGCTTAGCTGGCAGTGCAGACCCAGGGCCTGAGTTCTGGGAGGCACAAGCCCGAGGAAGGAAGCTTGGTCATGCCCAGTGTCGGGGCTCCGGCCCAACCTTAAGTGCATTTGGGGGCAGCCAGGAACATTCAGGCCCAGGGAAGGGACCCTTTGCAGGGTTCTTTCTGGCTGAGGACAGAAGGATGTGATCATTAGGCAAAGCAAAGATGTTACTGACCCATAATCCCTTAAACCAGGAGGATTCAGGAGGGGCTTGGTTGCCTTGGCAACTGGGTAGTAGCCAGTGACAGGGCTGAGAGCATCCTCTGGAGATGGGCTGTGTCTGGTGCGTGGGTAAAGCTCAGAGGGGGTGCAGGGTGGCTGGACCACATGCCTTCCTGGCTGATGTGGGTGGGGGCCCTTGCGAGACTCCTTGGCCCCGGCCCCACTGCAGCCGAGGGAGTGTGAGCTGAGCAGGATGAGGGGGCGGCCACAGTGGGAGCTTATGAAACTGGCGGGGAGGAGGGACAGCCCCGGTCTGGCTTTTCAGGGCAGGACACAGAAGGAAGGGTCTGCAGGAAGCAGTGCACAAGTCCCCTCACTCTGAGGGCAAGAGGGCTGAGGAGCTGCAGGGAGAACCCCTCTGGCTGGGGAAGGGCCCCCCCCAAGAGCCAGCAGAGCGCTCCCCCCGCCACTGTTCTCTGTAGTGGACACCCTTCCCGCTTGGGGCTTCTCGGGGGACCTCTCTGTGTTTCCCCTGAGACCTTCAGCTGCTCCTGACCTCCCACATTTCAGCTGGAGAGATGGTGCTGGGCCAGCTCAGATGCACACACCTCCTCCCTCACTTTCCCCTCTCTTCTGTCTCCTGGGGACCCAGGACAAGCCAGCCAGGAACCTCCAGGTGTTGGTATGAGGATGAATGGGGTTTGGACCAGACTCTGTCGCGAGGGTATAAGTCGGCTGATACTTACTTAGCTTATAGGCATCAATCAATGAGGCTTACCAGCTGCTGACACATCCAAGCTCACACACAAATTTGTAAAGAGCTGCTGGCCCAAGGGCCATCGGTGCTGGTGCCCTCCCTGCCACTCAGCCTTCCTTCCAGAACTCTCTAGATCTCCAGCAGCTAAAAGGCTGGAGAGATGGTGTCCCACCCTGGTTATCTCGGATGCTCTGGGGACTCACCAGGGATTCCCTCTGGCCCTGGGGAGGCCTCCAGGACCCCCTTGGCATGTCACGCTGCTATTATGAGCAATACCGCACGGTTCTGATGGATCCTCATTGTGAGTATTTCCCAGGAGCAGGGAGTCCTGCGTGGACTCACAGGGAGGGAGAGGGTTAGGAGCTGGAACTTGTGAAGACTCAACCCTGGCTCCCAGTGCAGGGCCACAGAGCTTGACGGAAAGACCAAGACCCGCCATTCCCTGTTGCCTTGTTCTCATGGCTGGCTCTCCTCTCTTCTGCCTCAGGATCTGCTGCCTGGTCCGGGCTGATCATGAATAAGATGAAGAACTTTAAGCGCCGCTTCTCCCTGTCCGTGCCCCGCACCGAGACCATCGAGGAGTCCCTGACGGAGTTCGCAGAGCAGTTCAACCAGCTCCACAACCGGGACAATGAGGGTGAGGCCGCTCCCCCAAAGCCCCTTCCTAGCCCTCGACCACGCGGACCACACCCCACACCGTCACTGCTGGCCTTGGGGGAGGACCACACCCCACACCGGCACTGCTGGCCTTGGGGGAGGACAGAGGGAGGACGGGGACTTCCCTCCGGAGCAGAGGGGCAGGGAGGGGAGCTGATGCCTCTCCCTCTCAGATCTGCAGCTTGGTCCTCTTGGCAGAGACGCCCAGCCAGAGTCCAGCTCCTTCTCCCCCACAGACGGCGGGGAGGAGCCCAGGCCGCCGTCCCCCGGCATGCAGTACCGGCGGCAGAGCCAGCGCCGCTTCTCCATGGAGGTGAGGGCTCTGGGCCGTCCCGTGGGCCTGGCAGGACGCATCCACTCACGTGTGCCCAGGAGGGAGGTGGCCTTGGAGCCAGACTTCACGGGTTCAGATTCCAGCTCTGCCATTGATTAGCTCCGTGACCTTGAGCAAGTTTCTCAACCTCTGTGTACTGCAGTCACCTTGTGTTAAAACGGTCACCACGAAGATTAGATGAGCGAACGTATGCCAAGCGCTTGGAACGTTCCTGGTACATAGCAAGGGCCGACAGCTGGACTATTGTTCTTATGACCCAGGGACCCGAGTGTATGAAACATATGCGTCCAGAATCATAGTGTCCGCAGAAGCCTCAGTCCACAGGTGGGGACACTGGCCAGAGAGGGGACGGGGCCTCCAGAGGTCACGTAGCAACCAGGCTGGGTGTTCACGGAGGTCTCTGAGGACAGCGTTGAGGCAGCTGGGAGCCTGGGTCGCAGCCTGGGGCTTGGCCCCGCCTGAGTTGCTCTGCAGGGAACGCTGGGCCCAGGGTGCGAGGCAGGGATCTCACAGCGCCAGCTGCCCTGGAGCAATCACTGCCCACGTCTCATCCCGGCCACTGCAGGACATCAGTAAGAGGCTCTCTCTGCCCGTGGACATCCGCCTGCCCCAGGAATTCCTGCAGAAGCTGCAGCTGGAGAGCCCGGAGCTGCCCAAACCGCTCAGCCGCATGTCCCGCCGAGCATCCCTGGTGAGTCCCCAGAGCATCCAAGATAACCAGGGTGGGACACCATCTCCCAAACATGGACACGCACATGGTTTGGCCTATTTGGGCTGACTTTCTAGGGACGGTCCCGGGCCTCTGGCGCCACCTGCTGGTCATAGCGGATTCCTATAGAGACCTACATCCTTGGTCAGCTTTCACTCTATAGGTGGGTCCCATAGAGTGAAATCAACAGACCAGCTGGTACATGCTCTCCAGTCCTGGCTGCTATCATATTTCCTTGGGAGCATCTTCCTAAACACCGACTCTGGTTCCCGCTCTAGGAACCCACAGAATCAGACTCTGGGTGGTAGGGCCTGGGGTCTGTATTGTGAAGGGTTGGGTATCACTGAGCTAGAGGAAGTGTGCTGATGAGAGAGGCTACTGGGGTGGAGGGTTCTGAACTGGGCATTCGAGGTGCAGGGGAGGAAAAGACCGAGTTCCTGGAGCTAGTAGTCCGAACAGACAGAGATCGACAGGGGACGGTGTGCTGAGCCAGCCCCAGGTCTGCAGCCCGGGGCTCCACACCCTCCGCTGTCGGGAGGAGGGAACTCGACTCCCAAGGCCTTCCCCCTTTAGCACAGGGGTAGAGGGAAGAGGAGAAGAGGGAGGGTTGGTGGCCTCAGTTGTTCTCTCTTCCCAGTGGGGGTTCATGACCTTTCCTCCTGGGGAGGTGGAGCGGGGGAGGTGTGGTGTCGGGGCTGCTGGGGCCTTCAAGCTCACAGGACCCTATGTCTCTTCCTCTCAGTCAGATATCGGCTTTGGGAAACTGGAAACATACGTGAAACTGGACAAACTGGGGGAGGTAAGAGGCTGGGTCTGGTCTTCTCAGGGCAGCCAGCAGGATGGTTAGGAGTGACAGGGTCTTCCCCGCCCTCCCTGACCTGCCCCCTTGCTGCCCCTGCCCACAGGGGCACACGATCCTGGCTGGGCAGCTGGGCTCAGCCTTTGGCAGGTGCTGAGGGGCGTCCAGGTGCTGGAGGAGGGTGTGAGGATGGAGTGGCCCTTGGGCTCTGGGCAGGATCCAGTGTATTTTTTTCATGCTAGTATTTCTTGTCTGAGTTCGAATCCGAACTTGACCATATACTAGCTCTGTGGCCTTGGGTCTGTGCTGCGCCCCCTCTGTGCCTCGGGTTCTTCCTCTGTCAAATGGGGACCCTAACTGGTCTCCCTCACAGGGCTGTTGAGGGTTGAAGCGGTTACTGTGATAAGCTTGTGGATAGCTCTCGGGTGCCTGGCATGTAGCGAAGTGCTGTTAGCTGTTTCTGTGATTGCACCAGGCTTTATGTTCGAGGCTGCGGGTGGGCAAAGGGTTACAGAGAGGAGGAAGATGGCCCTTTCCCTGCAGAAACCCCGAGAGACCTACGCAAACAGCAGCAGCAGGAAGAACAAACGGGGTTATAATAGAGGGGCACTGGCCTGCCAGGGGCTGGGGGAGGACAGTTCACTCTGAGCGGGAGGAGTTCGGGATGCTTCACAGAGAGATGAAGGGAGAAGGGGGAAGGGCACTCCAACTGGAGCCACAGCCCCGGCAGGGGCAAAGGAAGGGGGCACTGGGCAGAGGACAGCAGCACCTGAGTGTTGCTGGGGCCGCGGGGTTCTTCTTCCCAGGGCACCTACGCCACGGTCTTCAAAGGGCGCAGCAAGCTGACGGAGAACCTTGTGGCCTTGAAGGAGATCCGGCTGGAGCACGAGGAGGGGGCGCCCTGCACTGCCATCCGAGAGGGTACAGCACCCCCGGGTCCTGAACTCCTGAGGGGTCCTGGGAGGAGTCTGGGGGTGAGGGTCATTGCAGGAGTGGGGTCATTGCAGGAAGAGGGGGTTTGAGGAGCAGGTGGGGTGCTGGGACCCAAGTGGCCTGTCCCCCCAGTGTCTCTACTGAAGAACCTGAAGCACGCCAATATTGTCACCCTGCATGACCTCATTCATACGGAGCGGTCCCTCACCCTGGTGTTTGAGTACCTGGTGAGTTGGGAGCTTCTTCCCCTTGTGGCAGTGAGGGGGTGTGTGTGTGGGGGAGATAGGGGATGTCCCAGGTCTTGTTCTAGAATCAGGTTCTCAGATGTTCCAGGCCTAGGGGCAGCTTGGAGCAGGGACCTGTCCCACTCCTGGGCTGGGCTTCGGCCTACACGGCGTGGGGGGTGGGGGGCGCGGTTTAAACTGGCGTCAGGACAGGGTGGGGCTGAGCAGCTCTGTGTTCCAGGACAGTGACCTGAAGCAGTATCTGGACCACTGTGGAAACCTCATGAGCATGCACAATGTCAAGGTGAGCACCTCTGGCAGGGACCCCGCCCTCAGGCCCCGTCTATCTCGGCACCCACCTGTTCTGAAGCCCAGTGTGGGAACTCACTCACCTCCAAGGGCCCTGGCTGCTGAGGCTGCTCAGAGCTTCAAATCAGGACGGAGGGAAGGGGCAGTGCCATTCAGAGCGGACCAGGAACTGTGCTGAGCACCTCAGCCCACCACACAGACACATACCCTCTGCCACCATCTAGCTGTTGATATACACCCTCCCCCACCCCGCCAGCATGAGTTTTCCCACCTGTCAGATGGGAGCATGAGTTACCTGGCAGGATGAAGGGAGGCTTCTGGGGCAGCTCAGAGGAATGAATGGCCTCTTCTGGTGTTTGTCAGAGAATCAAGCGCATACATCCCCACATGCTGGGCTTCCTGGCCTAGAACTGTCCATCTGCCCTCCCCCATCCTCCTGCCTCCCCCGTATACCTGTTGCACTTCCCTCTGGATGGGGTTCCCTGGGGTGGATGGAGCCCAGGAGTGATGCAGTGTGGGCAGGAGAACCAGTTGGATCTCCAGGTACCTCACCCTGCCCAGTCCCTGTCCCCATCCGAGGCCCAGCCATGGAACACGTTCCCCCCTTTCACTGCCCACCCCCACCCCGTTCTCTTCCCTCCCGCCCCAGATCTTCATGTTCCAGCTGCTCCGGGGCCTCGCCTACTGCCACCGCCGCAAGATCCTGCACCGGGACCTGAAACCCCAGAACCTGCTCATCAATGAGCGGGGGGAGCTGAAGCTGGCGGACTTTGGTGAGGACGGAAGCCCCAGGGCCGCCTGGAGTCTGATAGTCTCCTTAGGATGCGGGCGCCCTGGGGGAGGGGAGGCTGAGGCTCAGTGACACGTCTGTCCCTAGGACTGGCCCGGGCCAAGTCCGTGCCCACGAAGACGTACTCCAATGAGGTGGTGACCCTGTGGTACCGGCCCCCCGACGTGCTGCTGGGGTCCACAGAGTACTCTACCCCCATTGACATGTGGTGAGTGAGTGTCACAGGACCTGGGTGGGGGGACCTTCCACACCTCCAGACTCCCTTTTGCTGCCCCACGTGGCATCCTGGCGAACAGGATGCTAAAGGGTGAAGTCCGAACCACGTTGGGGTTCCCTGTCTCTGTGTAGACCCCTCTGAGCTGTGCTCCTGAAATATTTCCCTGGGGTCCCCTGGCTCACCGGAGGCCCCACAGTGAAGATGATTTGCCCAAGCATCCGTTCTACCGAACGTTTTGGAAAGAATATATTGTTTTAAACATTTACATGGATCTTATTTGTTATCGTATGAATTCAAAAGCTAAAACTAAAACACAGGCTTCCGATGATTGGCCACCGTGCCCTGTGCCCTGGGGGTGGGCAGGAGAGCGCATGTGTGACCTATCTCCTCGGCTGGGGAACAGGGTGTGGACAGGGTTTGAGACAACACAGCTTAAGGAGCTGTCAGGGGGTGCTGGCCGTGCAGACGCAACCCCTACAGAGTGAAAGGGGAGCGGGCAGCGCGTCCTAGAGCCCGGAGACACCCCCATAGAGGCTGTAGTGGGGGCTGGGCTGGGCCACCCACCTCAGCGCCAGGATGTACCAGAGCCCCCCGGGGCAGGGCATCGTGGGGGAGCAGCCGTCCCTGACGCGCCCCTGCCCATTGCTCCCCGCAGGGGCGTGGGCTGCATTCACTACGAGATGGCCACGGGGAGGCCCCTCTTCCCCGGCTCCACGGTGAAGGAGGAGCTGCACCTCATCTTTCGACTCCTCGGTCAGTCTCCTGCGCTCCCCCAATGTGACCACCAGGGGGCGACAGAACTCTGTCCAGCCCAATCACATAAAGGGCCTGGGAAGAGCCGCTGCGCCTGCTCACAGCAGGGCGAGGACCCAGTGGACTTGGCCATTTTCTGTCTCCTCCCTGACATTGCACCCCTCCAGGTCGCCCTTGTCCCTGGCCCCTCACCACGCCCTCCCACCCCTTTTTTGTCTCCTAGGGACCCCTACAGAAGAGACGTGGCCCGGAGTGATGGGCCAGCCTGAGTTCCGTGCCTACAACTTCCCCCGGTACCTCCCCCAGCCGCTCATCAGCCACGTTCCCAGGTAGCCTGCCTCCCCAGCCTCCTCTCCTGCTTGTGGTCCTGGCTGTCCCTCCTGGAGGTGCACACACCCCCTCCCCCCAGGCCAGGCCTGTGCCAGCTCCTTCCTCCTGCAGGTTGGACTCCGAAGGCATCCACCTCCTGACCAGCCTTCTCTTGGTGAGTGTGCCCGCCGCTGGGCCAGGAACGGGCAGCCAAAGACAGCTGCAGCCCATGACCCCACCCCGGCCCTGCACCCACCTCTGTGCTCACCTGCTCATACGTCAGGACTGTCCCTTCCCCGCCACGGCCCACCCCCACCCCCCAGGCCCAAGAGAAGCACGATTTCCCCTCGGACTTGGAGTGGGCGCACTCAGAACTGAAAGCCAATTCAAACTCACTGAGTGGCTGTGTAGCCGGGGCAAGCGGCGGAACTTCTCTGTGCTTCAGTGTCCTCCACGCAAAGTGGAATCGATCCTCCATGTGTATAAGATGGCCCCGAGGCCAAATCGAGATGCTGGAACGCACTTAATATGGGGCATGTCTTGAAGGAAGCACACGGAAGAGGGTGCTTGTTGGAATGATATGTTGCTGTTACTATTAACGTTGTGATCGCACTTGCTTTAGCGGCTGCATTTCTATCCCGAGAGGAGGTCACGCTCCCGAAGTCCCATTTCTAGTTTTTCTGCGGAGACTGCCTAGGGTTGGGCTGGAGCTGGGAGCTGGCAGTGGACCCCAGGGCCTCTCAGTTTAAACTCGGGCCCCTCCCACGTGGGCATCTAGCTTAGCTGAGGGGGACCACATCCCAAAGGGGTCCCTACAGCCCTCCAGCCAGGACCCAACCGGCCCCTGTGCTTTCAGTATGAATCGAAGAGCCGCATATCCGCAGAGGCAGCCCTGAACCACCCCTACTTCCGGTCTCTGGGGGAGCGTGTGCACCAGCTCCAAGACAGTGAGTGGTGGAGGGGGGGGTGTGGGGGCACCCCAGAACCAGGAAAGGGGGAAGCAGGTGTGGGCAGAAGAGCTGTAACGAAAAGGCCAGAGGCCCTCGGTCCAGCTGCACAGCCTTGAGCCCAGGGCTTCCCCTCCTTAGGTTTTCATTTGTGAGCAAAGGATCAGACAGTGGACCTGAGACTGCCTGAGGGGCACAGTCCTAACTGAAGGGGCTCCCAGCCAGGGGGCGCTCCCAGCTCCATGCACTCTGGGTGTGGGGCGCAGGCTCGCAGCACAGGGCCGGCTCCACTCAGCTCTCTCCCTGTCCTCCACTCCAGCTGCCTCCGTCTTCTCCCTGAAGGAGATCCAGCTCCAGAAGGACCCAGGCTGCCGGGGCCTGGCCTTCCAGCAGCCAGGTAGGGCCTTGCGCCCCTTACCCACCTCTCCCCGCTTAGTAGAGAAGACAGGACAGGCTGCTCCTCCCTCTTGGGGGACAGAGATGGGGCCCAGCAGCCCCTCTTGTGATGGGAAATCAGCATGGCCTCCTGGACGTTGGCCTCCCTTCCGGGGGCCTGTGGGGAGCAGGGAAGGACTGGTTTCCCTATCTCCAGCCCAGGCTTCCTCCTCTAGTGTCTCCCTCCCCCACCCCCACCGCCACCCCCACCCCCACCCAGACAGAACTGGCTGCCTCTCACAGCCCTGAAGACACATGCTCTCTGTGCATTCTCTGCACGCTCTGAGCTCTCCAACTAGCCTGCACCCTGGAGAGCTGTACTTGGTCTTGGAAACAGAAACAGCTGACGGCCTTGGAAGTGACAGGCACTTTCCATGCATTTTCTCATTTAATCCTGAAAACACCTGAAGTTGGTACTAGTAATGCTCCCCAGTCCATGAAACTGAGGCTGTGAAGAGGTTAAGTCTCAACTGCATGCAGCTCCTAAGTAGCAGAGACAGGATTTGAACCCAGGACTGACTGGCTCCCAAGTGTGTGTCCTTGTTCGCTCTACCCCCAGTTCTGGAGCACGCCCTTCCCTCCGGCCCGGCTGCCTCACTGCAGCCCCCTCTTCCCCTCTGTTCTCCAGGACGAGGGAAGAGCCGGCGGCAGAGCATCTTCTGAGCTGCGCCCACCCCACTGCGGCCGGAGGGAGACACGCTGAGCAGCTGCAGGCAGGGGGCTCATGCGGCCCTCGGAGGACGGAGGATTGAGGGTGAGGCCGACCCAGAAGACCTCTGGCAGCCCAGCTGGCCACAGCTGGGTCCTGACCTGCTCCCCACGTCTCCCCCGTGGCCTCGGCCCAGACACCAACCCCTCCATCACCTGCCCTGGGAGGAGGTGAGAGGCACGGAAGGACCTCGGAGGCTTTTCCATCCCAAAGCCCTTGGGCACCCACGTGGCACCCACGTGGGACCCACGGGGACAGGAGGATCCAGCCGCCGGGTTGAGCATGTGCCCTGGACATGCCTCCCCCAGGGCCGGCCTGTCTCACCAGTTTGGTAGATCCCCTTATGGGCCCCTCGTTCACCTTCTCCCCCTCTGAGAGCAGGAAGCGATGTGGCATCCTTTCTGGGTCCCTTGTGAGCCAAAGCCCCCGAGGGGCAGGTGCCCGCCGAGCAACAGGGGAAACAGTAGGCCTAACCCCACTCCATCACCCCACCTGTTCCCATTCCCCCGCCTCGTCAGAGGCCCCGTATGCTGCTGGATGCCCGCTGCGTCCGGAGGCCTGGCACCGCCCGCGGCACTCCTGCACCTCCGTCCCCCCCCCCCCCCCACCCCCGGTCTCCCTAGTCTGAAGGGGATTGATTGCCTTAAGTTGGTAGGCGGGGAGCAGGCACTGCCCTTGGAGCTCTGACCCGAGCTCCGACCTGCCCAGCCCAGCCTTTCCCGAGAGCAGCTCCTGCTGATCACACCCGAGTGCTGATAAGCCAGCCCGGGGCCAGGGTCCTGGGACAGCACCCAGATAGGCAGGGTCACCCCAGCACTGGTGCCAGGCTGGCCTTGGCTCCTTGGGACTGGCACAGCCTCCCCGTGCCCTCCTTCCCAGCCCCCGTGGCCCTGTCCTTGCTCCGCCCGATCCTGGCACTAGCCACCCGAAGGGTGGTCATGAGAAGGCCAGTCTGAGGTGGAGGAAGGTGGGGTGGGCAGCACAGGGGCTGGCAGTCTGAGGGGGTATGGGCCCCTGAAGAAGGCGCTCCCAGGACCCCTCCGGAGCATGCCTGCTGTGTCCCCAAGGGCACCTCAACGCGTGGCTGAACCTTGAATACCAAGGCCAAGGGGAGGCCAGTCCCGACCTTGCTATACCAGCCCCTCCCTGCCCCGCCTCCGCCTGAGGGGCCGCCCTGGAGGGTCTTTGCCTCCTGCAGGGCCCCCCACTCCTCCCCCACGGTACTGTGAATTGTGAATGTCCTGGGACTCAGCACAGAGACAGACGCCATATTTAATTCATGTACAGAAAGGAGCCGCAGTCTCTCGCAGAAAAGCTGAGTTTGACAGATTGATGCCAAAGACGGAGGCCTCTGGGCCTCGGGCGTGCGGGTGTGTGTGTGTGTGTGTGTATAAAGTGGAGAGAGCGTTTGGCTTGTGTGTCTCTCTGAATCCCCTGCGGCGGTAGGAGGATGCCCTGCGCCCTCCCTGCTGTATTCCCAACGCGGCTGTGTTTAGGGCCAGGTTGGTGCCTGTGGGCGCGGAGGAGGCCTGCGTCCAGCCTGGGCCCAGGCCGGTGCCTGAGGAGGGGGTCAGCCTGGGAGCCAAGAGGCAGGCCCGGGGAGGCTCTGCAGGTCTGGGTGCCGTAGCCAACCCTGTGCTCCCCCAACCAGATGGCTCCCTGACTTCTTGGGCGGGAGGACGATTCGAGAGGGTTGACGTGGGGAAGGGCCAAGGCCAGGGAAGCAACACCGAGGGTACAAACCTCAGTGACCGGGCCCAGCCGTGACTACCACCACCTTGGCTCCCTCTGCTGCCCCGTCGCCTCTGGCCTGGGGTCTGTCTGCGTCCTCTTTCACACACATCTTCCGAAGCTCTCAGCATCCTGCCCTGTTTTCCAATTCCTAGATTAGGTTTGTTCTTCCCAGGGCCACTGGGGGAATGTGAGACCCCCTCAGCCACGCCCCCGACCTCCCCTGTCAGGGGGGCTCAGCTCTGGCAAGAACTTTCCAGTGTGTGGGATGCTTTCCAGAGGAGGAAGCTGATGTGAGAGGTGCGGTGATGTCTCCGAGGCCCCGGAAGGAAGGAGTGGACCAGGGCTTGATTCTCCAGGTCACCAGCCTAGACCTCCTCATCCCTTTGTAGACAGCCAGTCATCAAACTGCAGGATGACTGTGTAGAGGCATCTCTTGATCTCCATTTATCCCCACTTTGCAGGGTTAAAAGACTTGTCTGGGGTCACACAGCAAATCAGAATCCCTGGTCTGCCTGCCACCCCAGCCCTTGGTCTTGAAAGATGGTAGGAGTGGAGAAGGGGGAGGTGTATACAGTGCAGAGCCCCAGGAACTAGGGAAACAGGAAGGGCCCCGGGGCAGACACTGCTTCACTGGAGCACCTGGCAAGACCACCACTGAGGCAGGCAGTGGCCCCACCAGGTCAGAGGCTCCTGCTCCTCTAAGAATCTTCCTGGGGGGAGGGGCAGCTGGTCCTGGTGCCACAACTTCAGGCCTTTTGTGAAGGCTCCTGGGACTCAGCTTCGGCCCTAGAAAGCCTGGGAGTTCCGCTGGACAGGCTCACACTCTGTAGTTGTTGGGGTTCAAAGGCTTTCAATGGAGAAACGATGGCTTCTGAGAAGGAGGCTGGGGGGACCAAGTGGCAGAATTGCTGGGGCTGACCCGGGTTCCCCGGTGACCAGACGGCCACAGCACAGGGCCTGTGGCCTGGCACCCTCTTTCCTGGGCACCCCGCCATCCTCTCCTGCCTCCCGATGGCTCTTACAAACAGGAGCTTGCCCCATTCTGCTGGGGTCTGGGCCCAAGCACCTTCAGGCAGCCATTTCCCCCTCCGCCTCCTGCCATCTGCTCCTGGGATGGTCAGGAATGCCCAGGGCTCCAACTGGTCGTCCCTTTCCTGTGCCCACAGCTGGGAGCCCTGCAGGGCCTGGCGGAAGGTCCTATTTGCAAGGGTGGCAGTGACACCAGGTCACATGCCAGACCCTGCCCCACATCAGCTCCCTGGAAGATGGGACCTGGGGCTGGCTCCCCTGCCCACCCTTCCCTTCCCATGGGTCCCCGTCACCCTCTTTCTACCGTCTGGTCTGGGCCCTGAGAACAGGGCCGCTGCCCAACAGGCCACCATTTCCTTTGTCCTGCTAGGCGACCTGGGCCAGCCGAGTGTCGGGCACTTGGCAGACCTCCTTCCTTCCTTCTGGAAGCAGCCCAGCCCCTTGGGCCCATCTTTGCCCCGTCCCCTGCCTCCAGTCTTGGCACCCACAGCACCCCATGAGCCCCTCTGTCTCCAGAGCAAATGATCAGCACCAGGAATTGATCCCAGCCATGCCCTGTGCATGACTCCACTCTCGCCTTCCAGAGGCACAGCCCTGCGGTGGAAATGGAATTTCTCAGAGCAGGTTCTCATCAAGCACCCACTGTGTGCCAGGCGCTGTGCTGGGCACCGAGGATGGGGCAGGAATAAAGACCACTATGTCGCTCTCACGGAGCTTAGAAAGGCACCATCCACATGCAGGCATGGCCCTTCGAGGGGTCAAATGTGACGAAGTGAAATGGAGCAGGGCCAGGGGAGATGGGATGGCACGGGGTAAGGGGGGAGCCATGTGGCTCCAAGGACAGCGAGTTCCATCATAGGCCCAGCAGGGAGCGTGTGTGAGGACAAGCAAGGAGGCAGCGAGGCCGGAGCACAGAGGGGGCAGAGTGGCAGGCGGCTGGCTCCCGCCTCCTGCGGACGGTGGTTCTGCAGGTCCACTGTGGGGTGGGGGCCCAGGAAGCACCGACAACCGCTCCAGCTCAGCCCCATTCACTCAGGGTTCCTGGCAGCAGGGCAGGTTTATAGTGGGTTTACAGCCCCCGCTGACCCTAATGGCAGGCAGGGGTGAGAACCACGCTGGTGGGGTCGTCAGGCAGCGGGGGCTCCAGACTTCTTTCTGAGAAGGGAAGCCACTGACCTCGTCTTTAATGGCGTGGAGAGGCTGACAGATGTCAGTCCCCACGAGGACAGTGCTGGGGGGGGCGGGGGGGAGGACACCCCGCCGCCCTACAGGCACTGGAGCGAAGGAAGGAGGGAGGCACTCTGCTCAGGGCTGTGCTGTGAGACCCATCGCTGGTGGGGGCTGAGGCTCTGGGTGAGGGGCCTTGCCTGGCCACACAAAGTGAGGGGGACTGTTAGGACTCAACCCCAGGTCTGCGGGCCTGGGCAGTGCCCTGCTCCCTGCCATTCCACCTGCCTCGGGAAGGTGTGGGCGGCCCACCGGGAGGCTCACCTCACTTGTTGGCTGGATTCCTGGGGACTGGGAGCAGACCCTCACCCTCCTACCAGCGGGGCTGACAGCAGCCAGTAGGCACCAGAGGGTTGGTCACGGTGCCCCCCCCACACTGTGCCCCCTGGCATCACCCAGCCCCCTCCTCTGGGCCATCCCACCATCCACCAACTCAAAGGGCAGCGTTGGGCACCGGAGGCCCTGCTTCCTGCTCAATGCGGTGCCCGGCGTCCTTTCCGAGGGTCAGTGCCAGCTTCAGTGACGGTATGCCAGCTCTCCTCAGACAGGATGGAGGGGGGAGGGCAGCGCTGATGGAACAGCCGATGCCCCCTGCCCCTGCCTTCCATGCTCATCTACCTTTCCTCCATCCCTCCCACCCGCCATCTCTCTTTCTACCTCTCTCTCCCTCTTTCCTACTGTTACCCCCCTTTTCCTGCCCCTCCCTCCCTTCCTCTTCGGAGTGGCCCCGAACAACCCCAAAACCGGAGACCAAGCCTCTCTCCTGGCCTTTTCCCTACGGACAAGATCGCAGCCTGTCCTCACGGTCCCCAGGCCTCACGTCCCAAGAGTTCTCTTGGGGTCAAGCAGCATTCCTTTCTCCTGATCCCTGTCCTGACCCTGGTCCATGTCCAGGGTGTCAACTCAAGGCCTGGGGTGCAGTGGCAGCGGCTGTGTGGCCTGGGGTTCAACGCGAGAGTGGCAGACCTGTGGCCCTGCCTTCCTGGATGCGGTCACCACTCCCCCTGCTCGAAGCTTCTCCCTGTCCCCCTGAGCCCTCCCTCCCTCATTCACTCATCCTTCGCCTGAGGCTTCCCCACTCCTCGCAGGCTCGGCCTCCCGCACCCGGCATACGTGACTCTGCCCTAGACCCTCCCTGCAGGAGCCCAGAGTCTCCGGTCCGTGAGGATGTGGTCTTTGCTTCTTCTCATGAGGTCTCGGTGACTTGGGGGAAAGGAAATTGTCCACAAGCCATTCTTTTAAAATTTACCGATTTTTTGAAAACAGTTTCAGACACAACACAAACGCTCTGTGCCATCCATGCCTTCCCAGGAGGAGGGTCCGGCCTGGTCCTGGGCTCCCAGGAGGAGTCTTGCACAGCCCGGCCCCAAAACACATGGACGTGGATTCAAATCCCAGCTCTTGCCAGCTGTGCCACCTCGGGCATGTGACTCACCCTCTCTGTGCCTCGGTTTCCTCCGCTTTAAAACGAAGATTTTAACACCCTTTTCACGAGGCTGTGAGGGTCCTGTCTCAGCGCTCAGTAAGTGGCAGCATTAACTTCTCCCTGCACGTGCACACCCCCTTCTCCGCCAGCAGAAATCCCAGCTCCGCTGCGGGTCCCAGTCCTGGCATTAAATGGGGTCATGCTTTTTCTTTTCTTGCTTTCTTCATCCTCCATCAGATCTTCGTTAGCAAGAATGTATTAAGCATATTCTAACTAAAAGGTCTGGCAAGACGTTAAGGGGATGACCTCAGGGCCCTAGCCGGGTTTGGCTTCATGGATAGAGCGTCAACCTGCGGACGAAAGGGTCCGGGTTGTGGGCTCGACCTCCCAGTGGGGAGCGTGCAGGAGGCAGCCAATCGGATTCTCTCTCATCATCAATGTTCCTATCTCTCTCTCCCTCTTCCTTCCTCTCTGAAATTAATAAAAATATCTTAAAAAAAAAAAAAAAGTAGAAGAAGATGACCTCAGGCCAGAGTTTTGTCTCCAGAGAGGTTTAAGTGTAGCTGGGGAGGGAAACACGGGGAGAGAATCTGCGGTGAAAAGCATGGGGCCACGGGTGTCACTCCAAGTGGATCCGCTGTCTTCTGGGATGGGGAGCACTCCGTCCCTAGGAGCACTCAAGCAGAGGCCGGGAGAGCCCTGGATGGGAACTCCAGGGGCTTGCATGCCACTGGGAGGCCTTACCAGGCTGTGGAAGAAGGGGCCTGTTTGAGATCAGCCAGATCTGCACCTGGTCTGACACTATTCCTCAGGGCTTCCGTTGCCCAGAGGACAGCGGGAGAGAAGTGCTCCTCAGAGAAGCAGAGAGGAATGTGGCCTCTGGGCTGGCAAACGCCTTCCCTCTGATTCCAGAATGTGGGCTGGCAAACACCTTGCATCTTCCCACTCTGGCTGCTCACCTGGAGGCCAGGCTACCCTGGCCTTTGAAGACCTGGGACTGACTCTAGGGTTAGGAATAAACTCACCTGGGATTCCTAAAGCTGGAGCTGATGAGGGAGGGAGGGCTACCTCGGGGAAGAGGGGATGGGCCCAAAGCTTGGCAATGGAATTGGCTGCCCAGCTTCCTGGTACCAGAGGAGGGTGGGGACTGGGATCTGCAAGCAATGGAGGCAGTGCCGTGCGGGGTCAAGAGCACAGCTCTAGTGCCAGGCTGCCTCGGCTTGAATCCTGGCTCCACCACCTCCTAGTTATGGGACACATGCCTCAGTTTCCCCTTCTGTAATTGGAAGTGATCATAGAATGAGCATGGAGATTGAGTTAACACATGGAAAGCTTCCAGAATCTACTGGCAACATAGAAAGCACCACATAGGTGTTGGCTGTTAGGTCATCCGTCCCCGGGTGGAAGCAGGCCTCACTCACTAGAGGGAAAAGAGTTGTAGGGGGCACAGGAGTGAACGCAACCCCTTCTGCCCGGCCGGTGTGGCTCAGTGGCTGACTGTCGACCTATGAACCAGGAGGTCATGGTTCAATCCCAGGTCAGGGCACATGCCTGGGTTGCGGGTGGATCCCCAGTAGGGGGCGTGTAGGAGGCAGCCCATCAATGATTCTCTCTCATCACTGATGTTTCCATCTCTCTCTCCCTCTCCCTTCCTCTCTGAAATCCATAACAATATATTTTAAAAACCAACCTTGTCTCTGTGGGGACCACCCATCCTCCCACACTGCCACGAATTGTGAAGCCCCTCATCCTAACAGATGTATGTGTTAGGCAAAGTGCTGTGACCCTGACAAACATTATCTAAATTTAGGGGGAAAATGTAATTTAACAAACATTTAAAAAAATCTCCTTGCCCCTAACCACTCTGTGAAACACTAAAGATTCAGAAGTAAGTCAACAGTGCTCTCTGCTCAAGGAACTCACAGTCCGCTCGGGGACAGAGAAGTCAACTGCAGAAATAATAACAATAATGGCTTCAAAGTGGGCTCTGGTACCCGCATTTCCCAGATGCTCAGCAATAATCCCAGAGGGTGTGCGCAGCTGAACCCAGGGCTGGCTCCCCTCCGCCTACCTCCACCTCCCGTGCCCTTCCTCAGCTTCTGCAGTACCAGTCTCAACCAGCCTCAGAAAGTGACTTGGACCTCCACCCTCTTGGCTCAGTTCTAAGTTCTGAATGAAACGAATCAGCATCAAAATGAGACATCTGATACCTTAGGAACCTTCCCCAATCCCTCCCTTCTCTTTCCCTGTCTCTTTATTTTTAACATATATTTTTATTTATTTCAGAGAGGAAGGGAGAGGGAGAGAGAGCTAGAAACATCAATGATGAGAGAGAATCATCAATTGGCTGCCTCCTGCACGCCTCACACTGGAGATCGAGCCCGCAACCCAGGCATGTGCTCTGACCGGGAATCAAACCGTGACCTCCTAGATCAGTGGTTGGCAAACTGCGGCTTGCGAGCCACATGCGGCTCGTGAGCCACGGTTTGCCGCTCTGTTGACTAATGAGTTTGCCGACCACTGACCTAGACTCTCGATTCTAATAATTACAGGCTGTTGTTGTTCCTTGTGATTAAGCTCTTATCCCAAACTCATTAGTCAACAGAGCCGCAGTTTGCCGACCACTGTCCTAGATCATAGGTCAATGCTCAACCACTGAGCCACGCCGGCCGGGCACACTCCAGCCTCTTTAGCTGTGAGTGCCCATTTACAGTCAGTCACATGGTCTTATTTCTAGGCGTTTCCAAACTACACCTCCCCAGCCCATATCTTCCCCCAAGAATACTCAGAAGAATGTGGCCCCCAAGCTGCAAAGGATTTCAAGACCCCTCATTGACTGTTCCACTATCATCCCTAAGGGGCGATCCCCGCTAGCAAGGTGCCCATGGCCTTGTGCCCAGCCCTGACCGCCTCTCTCTCCAGCTCAGGGTCTGACCACCGCTGCACACTCTGCACGCTTCCACCAGACCCAGGACCCGCCTCTCCCTGAAGGCGCCTCCTCCCTCAAGCCGTTGCACCTCCACCTGTCCACGTTCCCTCCACCTGGACTTCCCTCTTGGTGATCAAGTAATTCCTTTGTCATTATTAAGACTCTGGCTCAGTCAGGCTCACTGTCCTTGGGCAGGTGCTGTCCCCTTGCTGGGACTCAGTGCTGCTGTCCCTGTAATGAAGGGGGCAGCAGATGACCTCTGAGTGTCCCCCCTGCTCCCAGTTTGACATCACCCTATCTGTTCCCACTTTAGTGTTTTGTAGGAACCATTTCTTTCTCTTCTTTCAAGCATGCCTCAAACTCTCCTCCTCCAAGAAGCCTTCCTTGGTCAACTGCGTGCACACTTTATTGGCTGGTTCTGTTGGCACCAAGTGGGCCTACACCAATGCTGATGCAAGGGGTTCATGGAGGTCTTAGACTCTCATAACCTCCATCGTCCAAAAGGCCACCCAGATATACAGGTCCTAAGTGAAAACAGAGGGTTTAGTAAGGAAATCTGAGTTCTAGGTCAGACCTCTACCCCGCCCCACCCCCACGCCCCCCCGCAGCCCTACACTCAAGCCCTACGATCTAGAAATTCTAAGCGTCTGTAGTCTACACTCGAGCTTTGCAGTATCTACTAGGTCTCTTTCTTGTGTTTAGGCTGTAAATGGCCTGGGTTGAAGAGTGCCTCTTGCGTGTGATCTCCCCCAGGTGGGCCACCCCACCCCCGATTGCTTTGTTAGTAGCAACACCAGTTGGTGATCAAGTAATTCCTCTGTCGTTATTAAGACTCTTCTCTGTAGACAACCTGTGAGATGGAGCGGGCCTTATCCATGGACACGGGAGCGGAGGCCCCAGGAGACTGAACACCTTGCCCTGGTCAGTTAAGTGGTAACGCCAGGCATCCCACCACACCGCCTACCTGCCACACTGCCCTCTGAACTGCTGTTTGCCAGCTCAGGTTTTACTTCGCTCCGGTGACAGGCTGTGGAGCAGAGGCCGGGGCTGGCAGGGGAGCCAGAATAAGCAGATCTGACTTCTAATCTGACTCGCCCAGCTGGTTCAGAGTGCAGCCACGATGGGGAAGTTGGTCGCGCTCCCACTCCTCCCCTTCCCCTGGTCCACAGCTGCTTCCCCCACCCCACCCCCTCCCTCGCTCTGGGAGTCTCGGGTGGGGTCCCAGGAGGATGTGAGCCCATGGATGGGTGGGATGTTTTTCTGCTCAGCATTGTTCTGCCCTGCCCATGGTGCGGCTGAGAGCTGGGCGTCACCAGGCGGCCTGGCAGGCTCTCAGCGGGGCTGGGAACATTTCCGGAGGGAACTGACCCGTTATGAATGGCTGAAGCTTTTCAACAGCTCTGGCATTCCCAACCAGCCCGACTGGGGGAGCCCAGGACAGGAAGCGCTTGGAGGCTCCCCACTGCTGCAGCAGCTACCAGGGACCTTGGCAGACCTGCGCTTGCCAAGGGGGCCTGGCCCTTCAGCATGAGGGTTTGGGAATGTAAAGTGGAGGGGAAGTGGGGGCAGGAGTGGGAAAGGGCTGGTGGATGCAGGGTTTGGGTTGGGGGCATTGAGCCCAAATTGAATGGTATTTTGTTTACAACATCTAACCACAACTTGAGATGGCTCGCCCCTGAGGATGGGAAGGAACCTGGTCTTGAAAAGCTTCCTTCCGCTCCCCGGAGGAATGCAAGTTCAGAATTATTTTTTTAAAATATATTTTATTGATATTTTACAGAGAGGAAGGGAGAGGGATAGAGAGCTAGAAACATCGATGAGAGGGAAACATCGATCAGCTGCACACCTCCCACTGGGGATGTGCCCGCAACCAAGGTACATGCCCTTGACCGGAATCGAACCTGGGACCCTTCAGTCCGCAGGCCGACGCTCTATCCACTGAGCAAAACCAGTTTTGGCAGGTCAGAATTATTTTAAAGCAGCCCATTGTTTGCCGTGGGTGAGTAATGCTCCATGTCCTAATGCCCTCCCGGCGAAGGCATGAACTGCGCCTCCCTCTTGGTACCCTGCGCTGGGTGTGCCCACACAGGGCTTCCTGGGTGCCATGTGCATTGGTTTGCTCCTGATTTAACTTAATCCTCACAGCAACACCAACAGGCATGGTGCCTCATTTCTTACAGATGAAGAAACGGAGCCTCCAGACCACACAGCCCATTTCGAGGCAGATCTGGGATCGGAACCCAGGCCTGTGACACTCCATGTTGCCCAGCAGGGTTTCTCAGGCGTTCACATGCAATCAGCATTGCCTGGGGTGCTGGCTCAGAATGTGGACTCTGTGTAAAACAAAGGTGTGATACCCGTGTCCACGTCCTTAGCACGGGGAAAGCACTCAGAACTGCCTGGCACATACTAGATGCTCGGGAAACAGCCATGCTGCTTTTTGGTGGAAGGACTTTGAACTTGGGGAGATGTTTTTGTAGTCTAGACTTCATAGGTCTGCCGGGGTCCATCCAGGGCCGTGCGCCCACCACATCCAAGGTGAGCTCTGGCTGCCCTCACCGGCAGGTGCTGTCAATGGAGCTCAGTGGCCAACTTCCGGCCGGGGTTTATCCTCTGGGTAAATCTCCTGCAGTGGTCGGCAAACTCATTAGTCAACAGAGCCAAATATCAACAGTACAATGATTGAAATTTCTTTTGAGAGCCAAATTTTTTAAACTTAAACTTCTTCTAACGCCACTTCTTCAAAATAGACTGTCCCAGGCCGTGGTATTTTGTGGAAGAGCCACACTCAAGGGGCCAAAGAGTCGCATGTGGCTCGCGAGCCGCAGTTTGCCGACCATGGTCCTTGAGAATAAGGATAAGGATGAGTGCCTCAGCAGCCAAATTGAGGGGGGAGGCGGGGGGGTACTGTGAATACCTCCTAAGCCAGGGCCCAGATGGACAGGAAAGGAATGTGACATCTGCTCCTCTCTGCCTTTGCCTTTATGGCTTCCACGTGAGCTGGGGGTAGGGCTTGGTGAGAGGAGGGTGGGTAGCTGTGAGCCCCTAGGTCTCTGCCCTGAGAAACTGGGAAGGAGTGGGGTTCTGGGGGAGCTCTGCCTTCTGCAGGAATCTGCCAGAAGGCACAGACTCAGCCCTCCAGGGGAGGGAGGTGGGTGGTGGAGTCTGCTTTAGTCCCTCCTCCTGCCCCCTCTCCTCCCTTTCTGGCTACTTTCCCTCTGGGTATTAGCAGGCTATCCCTCTCCACTGAAAGGGGAGTTGGGGGAAGGGGGTTGTGAAAGTCTCTGAGGAAAATGTCACCTCATCTCCCAGCCCCACTTGCTCCAACAGACATGAGGGAAGGACCCCTTCTCCCCCTCTTCTCCCTCCAGCAGACCAGCCATCCTGGGAGAGCCCTTTCCGCTCAAGCTGGACTGCTGGGGTTGGTCCAGACAGGTACTGGTTTGGAAGATGCAGTCGCCTGAAGATGCTGCCAGGTAGAGGCCTGCCAGGAGGGAAGCAGGCCTGCAGCCAGGGCAGGCAGAACACCAAGATCACACCCCAGGAGCTCGAACAAACAGAAAGGGGACACCGAGTGAAGTGAGGCCTGCCGCCAGCAGCAGCTCGGTTAGCACCTCCAACTCGCAGTGGGGGAGGAAGCAGCAAGAGGTTGCTGGGCCACACATTCCCAGCCTTCATCCCGAGTCAGGGCCTGGGCCACCCCTGAGAACTCAGTGACTCCTGAGACAAGGGCCACACATCTGAGGCATCCCATCCAGAGGAGACAGGTGTCACCTGGGCCCAAGGAGGGAGCCACCGATTCTATCTGGGAGGGACATTTGAGCCGGGCAGTGAAGGCCGGGTCACATTTCTGCAGGTCAGTGGAGAGCAGCCAGCAGGAGGCCTGTTCAGGGGTCACAGGCCCTCCTGTGGGGGGCCATGGGGGATGATGGGAGAGGATGGACATGCAGACAGGGGCCTTGACAGGCACACGGATGGGACTGAGCTTTCCCCTGGAGATGGCGAGAGGAGGTAGGTAGCATATATGCTTTCTTCCTGATTATCAGAAGCAGCATGTCCTTATCCTAACCACTCGGGGGAGAAACGGAGAAAGGATAAAAAAGAAACTTAAAACCACTCATATGCCAACTACCCAGAAATAACCACTGTTAACATTTTGCTGTTTCCCTTTCAGATCCTTTTTTATAAAGAGACCTTTAAAAAGAGTATATATGTAGGATAAATGCAATAAGGAATACATAGGCATAGCAAAATGCATCTCCAATATTAAAAGGTTATGTTATATTAGAGCATATGAATTCAGAGAATCTACAGAGTAACATACAAGTTATTTCACAGGGCTGGACAAAAGTAGCTTTGCAGTTGTGAGTAGTACCTGAAACAGTTTATTCTTGTGCCATTATTTATTAATTATTGTATTACTTATTTGTATTACAACTGTGAACCTACTTTTTCCCAACCCTGAATAATAACTTAGCACAATATATGTGCTTTCTTAACAAACAACACTGAGATGCTACACAGGGAGAGTTTGAAATTTTATTTACTTATTTTTTAAATATATTTTATTGATTTTTTTACAGAGAGGAAGCGGGAGAGATAGAGCGTTAGAAACATCAATGAGGAGAAACCAAGATGGTGGCATAGGTAAACACTTAAACTGCTGCTTCACACAATAATTTCAAAACTACAACTAAAAGACAAAACGGACATCATCCAGAACCACAGGAAGGCTGGCTGAGTGGAAATTCTACAACTAGAAGGAAAGCGAAAAGCACACTGAGACTCAGAGGAGCTGCAGAAGGCAGAGGTACCGAGGTGCGCACATAGAGAGGGCTGGCAACTGAGTACGCGGCTGGCTTTCTCAATCGGGAGGGAGACAAAAGCTCCTGACGGCTCTGAACTCCAGTTCCGGGCAAAACTCTGGGGACCCAGACTCATACGGGGAGAAACTGGACAGTCAGGAAAGAGAAAAGCACCCTGAGACTCAGAGGAACTGCGGAAGGCAGAGGTACTGAGGCGCGTGTGCGCGCGCGCGGAGAGGGCTGGCAACTGAGTACGCGGCTGGCTTTCTCAACTGGGAGGGAGATAAAAGCTCCTGACAGCTCTGAACTCCAGTTCTGGGTGAGACTCTGGGGACCCAGACTCATTTGGGGAGAAACTAGACTGTCTGGCAGCGGGCAAAACTCGAGGGTGGCTTTCTCTCAGAGGTGCTTGCAGTGATTTCCGCGGGACATTGAGACCCAGGGGCCTTTTAGGGCAGGGCTGTTGGGAAGCCATTGCTGTCTGCTCCACCCTGAGACTCCACCCCATCCAAGCTGAGCACAGAGGCTTTTGCAAGTCTTGTCTCATAAGGGTGTCTCCAGCACAGAAGTTCTCCCAGCATAGACACAGCTGATCCTCACAGCCAATTGGCCTGGAGGTCAAATCCTCCCAGTGATACCAACAACAATCAAGGCTTAACTACAACAAGACTGTGCACACAGCCCACAAAGGGGTGCACCAAGAGTGTCCACCTCAGGTAACTGGGGAGGCTGAGCCACTGGGCCCTATAGGACACCTAGCACACAAAACCACTCTATCAACTCAGAGAAGCAGCCAAAATGTGGAGACAAAGAAAAGGTCACAAATGAAAGAAATGGAGGAAAGCAAACAACTGAACATAGAGTTCAAAACCACAGTTATAAGGTTTTTTAAGAATTTTCTAGAAAAGGCCGATAAATTTAGTAAGACCCTCGAGGATATGAAAAGGACCAACTAGAAATTAAGCATACACTGACTGAAATAAAAAATAATATACAGAGATCCAACAGCAGACTAGAGGATTGCAAGAATCAAGTCAAAGATTTGAAATACAAAGAAGCAAAAAGCACCCAACCGGAAAAGAAAAAAGAAAAAATAATCCAAAAATATGAAGATAGTGTAAGGAGCCTCTGGGACAACCTCAAGCATACCAACATCCGAATTATGGGGGTGCCAGAAGAAGAGAGAGAGCATAATTAAAATGCCAAGAGCAAAAGACAAAGAGAAAATATTAAAAGCAGCAAGAGAAAAAGTTACCTACAAGGGAGCACCCATACGACTGTCAGCTGATGTCTCAACAGAAACTATGCAGGCCAGATGGGAGTGGCAAGAAATATTCAAAGTGATGAATAGCAAGAACCTACAACCAAGATTACTCTACCCAGCAAAGCTATCATTCAGAATTGAAGGTCAGATAAAGAGCTTCACAGATAAGAAAAAGCTAAAGGAGTTCATCACCACCAAACCAGTATTATATGAAATGCTGAAAGGTACTCTTTAAGAAGAGGAAGAAGAAAAAGGTAAAACAATAAAGATTTATTTAAAAAAGAAAAAAAGAAACATCAATGAGAGAGAAACATTGATCAGCTGCCTCTTGCACACCTCCTACTGGGGATGTGCCCGCAACCAAGGTACATGCCCTTAACCAGAATCAAACCTGGGACCCTTGAGTCTACAGGCTGACACTCTATCCACTGAGCCAAACCGGTCAGGGCTTATTTACTTATTTTTAATAGACAACACATTCGTGCACTCCATAATTCGAAAGGCTCAGGAGTGCATATAGTGGAAATACCTCACACCACCTAGTTTGCCTCCTTGATATTGCTGTAACATTCTGGGAATTTAATGAATAGCCAAGAAGATAAACACATTATTTTCTCCCCCTTTGCACAGATGCTACGCACGTGTTAGCCACGTGTTCTGCATCCTTTAGTTTTTACTTAATAGATCTTAGGAGCTATTTCCTATCAATATAGAAAGAGTTTTCTCACTTTTATGGCTGCATAATATTTCATTATATGGATGTCTTGTCAATTATTTAGCAAGTCTCTACTCATAGTTGGGTTGTCTACACTCTTTTGCTTTTATAAAACTTGTAAAAGTGCTGTGATAAGTTTGGGCAGGTGTCATTTTGCACCAGTACAACTCTATGAGCAGGGTAACCTCCTGGAAGTGCAAAGGGCAGATGCAGTTATAATGTTGGTGGATATTGCCAATGGCTCGTGGGATGAGAAATAAAGATACACATACGTTACTTAAAGCAACAGACTAGTCATCAGATTTATTTTATTTAGAGGAAACCAAATGAAAACAGCTATTTAACCATGTTGGGAGTGGGGTGGGGGAGGGTTGTTTGGGTGATATGTGTGAATTCAAACCTCATCTGTCACAGTTATAGATCAATGAAGGATGTTTAAAATGGAGAAATCCAGAAACAGCAACATAAGCACGTTGTTTAGGGAGATGGAAGTCCCTCCCAGAATGAGATGCTAAAGGCGTTCCAGGGCTCTGCCTCCGGGGAGCAGGACTGGAGGAGGGAGGGGAGAGGCAGGACAATTCACTGTAGGAGCTTCTGTTCTATTTTATTTTTAGCCACGTGCACGAGTTACTTGGATAGAAAATCTTAAGGACATCACCCCATAGAGGGGAAGGTAGATGGTGAGAGCTTATGTGACTGCTCATGAGTCCCAGGAGTCGGATTCAGGTGAGTTAGACACCGGAGTCATGAACTACCTTGCAGGTAGGACTGAAAAACAACCCGGATAAGTGAGGAGGACACGGGAGATGAGAAAACGTCCTGATTTTCACAGAGACAGAAGGTATTTCTGGAAACTATAGACCAAGCAGCTCAATATAGAATCCTGGCAAAATTCTAGTGCAGATTATTAAACAGATGGCTTGGGAGTGCTTTGTGGCTTATTCATTTATTTATTTATACTTCGCCTCACTCCAAAAGGGAGGATTTTCAGTGGCTTACAGAGATACATGCAATACAGTAAAATGAAGAGAAATTTTAATAAGAAAAGATGATCAAAAAGGTAAATAGAGTTCCTATATGACCCAAGAAATCCACCCATCTAGGTACAATACCCAAGGGAGTGGAAACATGTTCACATAAAAACTTGTGCATGAGTGTTCATAGCAGCGTTACTCATGATAGCCATGATGTAGAAACCGCAAAGCCCATCAACTGATGAAGGGATAAATGAAATGTGGTTCATCAATACAATGGGGTATTATTCAGCCATAAAAGGGAAGGAAGTACTGATACCTGCTACAACATGTATGACCACATACTACATGCTCCCATGTATATGAAATGTCCACAGATACAGGAAGTGGACTATTGGTTACCAAAGGCCGAAGGGAGGGGGCAATTGGGTATAGAGTTTCTTCCTGGGGGGAAGAAAATGTTCTGGAATCAGGCAGTGTGATGGTCACAAAACCCAGTAACTCTACTAAAAAGCACTGAACTGTCCTCTAAGGGTGAATTTTATGATACACGAATTATATCTCAATTAAGTAGCATGATTGCAGGGGGAACAAAGAAAAGAGGGTGGGGAGAAAAGGACAGAAAATTAAGACCAAGTCTGTACACAGCACACATACCATACAACTCTACCCAGGTGATAAAGGTGGACCGTGACTACGGCCATGAGCTTTCCCGCAGCCACTATGAGCTTGGGGAACAGTGTTAGGACGGGATTCCCAGCATCCTTAAGGTCCACACGAACTGGCTGCTCAGGAGAATCACAGCTTTTCCTCATGCCGATGCCCCATCGAACGCTGTCCTGTGTATCTTCATGAAGGGGGCCCCATGGCCAACATCTCCACCGTTAACTCCAGTAACACATCCTAGGCCCACGCCAGCGAGGCATGAAGCCCACGTGTAAGTCAGTAAAGGCACGTTAATGAGGGGCCTACACGGCGCAGGATAGGTGAGTACTGGTAAGTCTCCGATGGTAAAATGTAGCTAGCTTCTCAGCAGCAGGGGTTCCCAACCTTAGCTGCACATCAGAGAGCCCCGGGGAGCTTTTGCAAAACATCCAGGCAGGATTCCATCAGCCAGAGAGTCTTTTCTGAACCTCGAGATGATGCGAATATATAGCCAAGTCTGAGAACCACTGGTGAGATGGATAAATTGTACATTCCTCGTGAAATCCTCTAAGAATATTATTTCTTGCTTCAGAGGTTTTCATAAGTTCAAGGTTAGCGTAATTAAACACACGTTTGGGTAGGTACTATTTTCTGAATGCCTGCTGTGTGCCAGACAGGTGCTGTGCCGGGCCCCTGAGATAAAAGGATTAATGAGCAGCCCAACCTCCATTCTCAAGAAGCTGACGGTTGATCTGTGTCACGGACACCCCAGCTAGGGACCACAGGAAGGGTAGTTCGTGAGGAGGTAAACAGCACACAAGGCGGGCTCCTGGGCAGCCCTGGGTGGGTGGGGCTCTCCCAGCAGAATGAACAGCTCGAGGAGCCCCGAAGGAAAGGTTGACGGGGAAACAGAAGGTAGGGAATGGCGCACTGCACTCAGTACTTGCCTCAGTGGCTTGGATGACTGTTGGTCACAGTGCATCATAACATGAGGTGCTGTCCTTACTCTGGAGCAGCTGGAGGAAGGGCCCTTCTGCCTTGTGGCTGAATGGGGACCCCCCAAGAGGGCTGGCAGGGAAGAGGAGGACAAACCAAAGTTACTCGGAAATGACACTTGGGAGCAGGGAAAGGCGACTAAAATGATTCCCTCTTGATCCTTGAGGGAAGGATCTGGACTTTGGAGTCAGGAATTTTGGCTCAAAATTCAGCTTCAGTACTCCCTAGCTATGTGACTGTGTGCCTTCCTGAGCCTCAGTTTCCTTATCCATAAAATGGAGCAAAATGATGCTTATCTCACAGGATCATTGTGAAGATTAAAGATAAAGTAGGTACAGACAATGAGAAGGTATGTACAATAAATGAACTGAAAAAGGACTCGCCCAGAATATATCAAGAACTCCTAAATAAAAGTTTAAAAGAGAGACAACCCAATTTAATTTTTTTTATGTTTTTATTTTTTAAAGGTGAGAGAGAAACATCAGTGTGAGAGAGAAACATCAGTTGGTTGCCTCCCACATGCGTCCCAACTGGGGATCGAACCCACACCCTTCAGTTCACACAGGAGGACATTCCAACCAACTGAACTACACTGGCCAGGGTGAGACAACACAATTTTAGAAGTCGGTAGAAGCCCCCACCAGCATGGCTCAGTGGTTGAGCTTTGATCTATGAACCAGGAGGTCATGGTTCGATTCCCAGTCAGGGCACATGCCCAGGTTTCGGGCTTGGCCCCCAGTGTGGGGTGTGCAGAAGGCAGCCGATCCATGATTCTCTCTCATCACTGATATTTCTTTTCACTGAGGCTAACCTTCCAGATATTCAAGTGCACACGTGCACCACGAGCTGCTTAGACTGCTGGGGAATCCTGCTCTAGTGCTAGGAGTCACCTTTATCTGTGTTAACCCTCACCTGAGGATATTTTCCCATTGATTCTGCTAGACAGTGGAAGGGAGGGGGAGAGCCAGAGAGAGAGAGAGAGACATGGATGTGAGACAGACACATGGATTGGTTGCCTCCTGCATGCGCTCCGACTGGGGCCAGGGATCGAGCCTGCAACTGAGGTATGTGCCCTTGACGGGAACTGAACCTGAGACCCTTCAGTCCATGGGCCAACACCTGAGCCAAACCGGCCAGGTGGAACCCCCTTTTTAAGAGGGTCACTGACGATGAAAGCATGACATGATGGTGAGAAAAAGGTGGCAAAGGGTCTGGAATCCATGGTAAATGAGGAGTGGCTGAAAGAGGTGGAGAGGATGCTGGTGGGAATAAAACTGAGGAGGAACACGAAGAATGTTTTCAGATAGCGAATGGCTGGCTCTCTGTAGAATGGGAACTAGAGGTTTCCCTCTGTGGCTCTAGAGCCGGTGATTCTCAAACCCCAGCTGCACTGAGGCCCCTGGAGGGTTTATTAGAGCAGAACCTGAGCCACACCCTTAGCGTGTGTGACTCAGCCCTTCCGGGGCAGACCGAGAATCTGCATTTCTAACAAGTTCCCGGGACAGGTTGATGCCTCTGGTCCAGCACCACACTCTGCTTGCCACTGTCCTATGGTACACACCAGCCCAGCAAAGCAGTTTGTGTTGCTGTGAAGGAGGGGGGAGGAGAAGGAGGAAGGGGGAAGAGGAAAAGGGGGAGAAGGAGGAGGACGGGGGAAGAGGAAAAGGGGGAGAAGGAGGAGGACGGGGGTGGGGGGAGAGGAAAAGGGGGAGAAGGAGGAGGATGGGGTGGGGGGAGAGGAAAAGAGGAGGGGGAAAGGAGGAGAAAGGGGGAGAAGGAGGAGAGCAGGAGAAAAGGGGGAGAAGGCAGAGGAAGGGGGAGGAGGAGGAGGGGAAAGAGAAGAATTCTTTATGGAGAACCTGGTGTGTCAGCCCCTGTGTTACACACTCTGTCTACATTTTCTCAATTATTCTCCCCCATTTTAGGCGGGGGGCGGGGGAGGGAGCTGAGCCTCAGTACTTCACAGGCCTCACAGGTCTCTCTGACTCCAATGCTGCAGGTGAGGCTGAGTGGCTACCTGCAGGGGTGCTGTGCGGTAAATGGGACTCTGTCTCTCAGTGGGCGATGGTACCAGATCATTTCAGAGGGTTCTTCTGACTCTCAAAGTTAGACCGGCTTCAGCTGGCGCTTTCAACACTAACACTTATTCGGCACCAACTAAATGCCAGGCATTATGCAACATTCCCTCGGGATATGTGTGGCCACCGAGCTAACTCTGAGATGCTTCGGTGCGACTCGCCTGCCCCTGCCTCTCCTCTCTTCCTTGCCACCTGCAGTGACCACCCCCGCACTCTCGGGGCAAGCTGAAAACTCGGTTCATCCGGATATTTGTAAAGGAGGCCCTTTGTGCACACACCCAGCTCTACTGTTTGCATTCATACGGGGTAGGGTGGCTGTTTCATCCGGGTGCAGTCCTTGGCACCACGCTGTCTGCCACCTGCGCCATGCCAACCTTAGAGAGAGCATGCCAATCCACTCTCCACACCCTGGGCAGCAAGGCAGAGACGCGGGGGCTGAGAAGGCCGAAATCTGGAGGTGGAGGAGGGGCGGCCTCGTGCCACAGAATGGCTAGGGGAACTGCAGACTGTGCTTGGTGACCTTGAACTAGAGACTTCACTCTACTACTCCTGCCTGGCCTCCTGAGAGTCTGGCAAGCAGCGACTCCAGGGTCCTGGGACCAAGGGCAGGCCCCTGGGCATGTAGAGGAGCCCACGAGGCTGCGATAACCAGACCTTTCCTCTTTGTACATTCTTTATTATATTTAAGGTTTTCAATTCTAACAGCAAGAGTGAGGGAATAAAATGTACATGAGGGGTTTCCCACGAAGGAATTTGGGCAAAAGGATCGTGGTGAGGGTATCCGGCTCTTATTTCGCTCTGTCTTATATTATCTTGTTTGCTTTCTCCTAGAGTATTTCCAGGATGTAGATCACCTGTCAATGGCCCGAGAAGTGCTGCTGCTTTATTGCTTCGCAACTTCCAGGTGTAAGTGAAAGCGCCTCTCTATAGTGCAAACACCTCTCCCCCAGGAGGCACCTCTCACACCCAGTGCAGAGCAAACCCTTGGCCCTGGCCCTGGCCTTGGAGGGGCGGCCGAAGCATCACCAGCAATGGTTCGGGCTGGCAGCCCTGAGGAGGGACCCTGGGAAGGTGGAAGAAAGCTTCCCAGAGGAGGTGACCTTTGAGGCAAAGGAATTGATTTCAGTTGGCAAGAGTTGAGGACCCTTCACTCCTACAGCTCCTTTCTGCCACCACATTCGTCTTTCTATAGTTGGGGTCTCAGACTGCTCTCCAGAGCTTGAGGGGCAAGGATCATTCCCTTCCAATTTACAAGGAGGAAGTCAGAGTATGACAAAGGGACCATGCAAGGTTGTGACTTTAAAAAATTTTTTTATCCTCACTTGATATTTTTTCCATTGATTTTTTAGAAAGATTAGTAGGGGGCGAAGGATTGGCTGGGGGAGGAGAAACATCCATCTGAAAGGGACACATTAATTAGTCGCCTCGCACTCCGACTGAGGCTGGGGATCAAACCTGCAACCAAGGTACACGTGCCCTTGACCAGGAATGGAACCTGCATCCCTTTGGTTGCGCAGGCTGACGCTCTAACCACTGAGCAACGCGGGCCAGGGCCAAGGTTATGTCTTCCTAATTGAATAGTAACAACAGGCGCCCAGCTAATGGGCTAGAGATTTGGATACAAAGCACAAGGGAAATACAGGGCAGCCTCTGCCCTTGGGAGACTTGCTTTCATTGGTAAATCAGATATGTCAATAAAGCACCAAGAACAATTGCAAAGTTGCCGTGCAAATAATTCACTTCCCCAGCTGTTTATCCAGCACTCTATGTGCAGGTATTTTGTGAGACACCTGGGCAGGGGCGGGGAAGTGTTAGAAACACAGGTGAATACAGTCCCAGCTCTTAAGTACTCACAGTGTAACTGGCCTGGGCGGGGGGGGGCGGGCAGGGTGGCAGGAAGAGGCAGCTAACAGTTGGTGGAATACTGGGTGAGGCAAAGTAGGTTTACACTTGTGAGCACGCAAAACACAGTTTATTCTTGTATTATTATTTATTAATCACTAGAGGCCCAGTGCACGGATTTGTGCACATTGAAAGCAAATTAATTAGAAGGTGGACGGCGGGGTGGGACTGGGTGAGATGGGCTGGACACGCCCTGGAGCCAACCTCCCACGGTCCCTCCCCGGCCAGCCACACCTGGGGTGGCACTGGGCTGGAAGGGCATCTGTGTACTGAGTGGGGTCCCTCCAGCAGGTGGGGTCCCTCGGCCTGACCTGTGGGGATCGGGCCGAAATCGGCAGCCCGACATCCTCCGAGGGGTCCTGGAATGTGAGAGGGCACTCTGCAAAGTTGCTGTCGCTCGGCAGCTCCTACATTGAGCGTCTGCCCCCTGGTGATCAGTGCACATCATAGGCACTGGCTGGTCGTCCAGTCGGCTTAGCCTTTTATATATATAGATTGTATTATTTTCCATATGAACCACTGTAAGCCTACTTTTGCCCCACCCTGTATGATAGCTGACACTGTGAAGACAGTAGGGGGGCAAGAAGTAAGTCTGGAGCTCCTTGGAATTTGGGGTTTGGGTAGAATTTTTCTGGGAAAAGTTCCTGGAGGAAGTGGACAATGTGATGATGCTGGAAAATAGTGACACGGGGAAAGAGAAGGAAAGAGAAGAAGCAAGACTTTTTATGTTCTTATCCTTCAGATCCAGTTCAGTAATCACCTCCTCCATGAAGTCTTCCCAGGCAACATGGGACCTTCTTGGATCGTGGTGAGGGTATCCGGCTCTTATTTCGCTCTGGAACTCAAAGCACCCCTAGTATAGAATGTATCTCATTGCTGTACTGGCTTCCTTATGGCTTGTCTCAACTCAAGCCCCCCCCCAAAAAAAAAGAAAAAAAAAAAAGGAAAGGAAAAAGGAAGGTCTTTGATTGCAGTGGGGCTGGGCACTGCACCCACCATAGTCTGTTTACAATTTTATTGAAATATAATTCACATACAGGAAAGGGCACCAATCATAAGCCCAGCGGACAATGCAATATACTTACCTGTGTGAAACCACCACTCAGATCAAGTCACAGGATGTTTCTAGTGGCCCAGACACCGCAGGCTGCCCCTCGGTTAGCAGGTCGCTGCCGCTGTGGCCGGAGGAGCTGAGCCAGTAGACAGCCGCAGGAAATTATGAAAGGATTTTCAGGAGTTTGGGCTGCAGAAGCCCAGTGCTGGGGCGAGGTCATTATTTGTGAGCAGGGCTAACAGGGCAAGAGCCACTAGACGTCCTGTAGGTGGCAGTGGGGAGCCACAGGGAGGCGCCTTTCAGTTAAGCCTGAAACCCTTCCTACCACAGTGCCCACCCCCAGGAAATGATAAGTAAGGTTCCCATTGATACAAGGTACCCCTCTGGAATAGGGCTGACAAACCTTTATCAGTGATGATGGGGGTGGGGGAGAAGAGCGGGAGGGTAGAGGGGCGGGGGCGGGACTTCACTGGAGATGGCTCCCTCCAACTCAGAGCTGCTGGTTCCGGAATTCTGCGACAGTAGCTCAGAAGACTCAATCAAACGCTGTGGTTATGAATTGTTCGTTTTTCCAGAGGAGACCTTTTTAAGCACAAGTACTGTGAGGCCCACCACTATCAGGGCTGAATAAGTATCATGACCTACAAGCCAACTGAGCCAGAGACCTCAGGGCTCCCTTCCCTGGTGCTCACAGTTGGCGGGGCGGGGTGGGGGGGGGGGGGTGGCGGCAGATGCCGGGGGGCACTGGGACATGGGGCCAGCACCTGCAAGAGAAGTAGGTTGTCCCTATTTCATTCCAAGTTGTCACAGGGCACCACAACCTCCTCAGTCCTTTTAGCCCTGGTCCCCCTCCACCGGGGGGGGGGGGGCGCGAGTGGGCATGAATAATGGCTCCCACCACCACCAGGACACCAGGGCAGGATGGCAGTGCAGGGCCTTACTGCTCTGCCTCCTGGGAACAGTGCAGGGCCAGAGTCCGTGCTCAGGGGCAGGACCGCACCAGCACCACCAGCCCTGTGACCACCTGGGGTGAGGGACCACCTGTGTTGGAGGCAGGCCCTCCAAGGACTCCCAGCCTGGAGATCTAACATCCTCCCATCCCAACTCCTTCCGGCTTTTCCCAGCAAAACAGGAATTTCCCCCAGAACTCTCTTCTCTCCTAAAGGGTTATTTGCAGATTTCTCCTGGGATTCCCCAGGTCACTACCCTCCCCTTTCTGTCCCCTCTGCTCCCCCAAATAGGAAGGAGAAAGTCTGGACCAGCATCCACATCTTCCCCTCCCCCAGCACCTGTCCAAGGAGCAAGGGGCGCGCTGCAGGTGAGGATGGGCTACAGGCCCTTCCGCTGAGCTCAGGGCCAGGATGGGTAGCTTCTAGGGCTTTCTGTCCCAAGGGTTCTACTGAAAACCATGAAACAATATATGTAGGAGATTGTGCCTCCTGTTCACAAGATGGGAGGCGCTGGCAGACTGAATGTGTCTGTGAAGCCTCTAGTTCAGGAGGGAGGCTGGGGGCTCCTCTACCGCCAAAGCCCAGGCCCGCTGGTGAATGGGGAAGGCGCTCTCCCAGCCTCTCGGCACGCCCACAACCCCTCGGGCCTCAGTGTGCCCGGCTCTAAAATGGGCACTCGGGGCCCCTCCGACCTGGGGCTGCGTAGGGAGGCTGGCGGGACCGGGAGCCGGGCGGGAGGAGGGCGGGGTGGAGAGCGGCTCCTGGTTGGTCTTCCGACGCGGGGGTGGGAGACTGTGGGTGCGGGAAGGATCGCGAGGCTGCACCGGACACGGAGCCCGCGGCCGCAGACCCGCCCCCACCCCCGGCCCAGGGGCGGGGCCCTCCCGGGCGGCCCTCCCGGCCCCTCCCCCGGCGCCGGCCTCCGGGCCAGCGGGCCCTCCGCGGGCGGCACTCGGCACCGCGCTCCGGGCAGCAGCCGCCAGCCGGGGCCATGGGCTGCGACGGCCGCTTGTCGGGGCTGCTCCGCCGCCACCTGCAGCCCACGCTCACCTACTGGAGCGTCTTCTTCAGCTTCGGCCTGTGCATCGCCTTCCTGGGGCCCACGCTGCTGGACCTGCGCTGCCAGACGCACAGCTCGCTCGCCCAGATCTCCTGGGTCTTCTTCTCGCAGCAGCTCTGCCTCCTGCTGGGCAGCGTCCTCGGGGGCGTCTTCAAGAGGACGTGAGTGCGGGCTCCGCGACCCTGCCCTGCCCTGCCCTCCGGCTGGCGCATCCCCGCGGCGCTGGCGCTGCGACCACTCTCCCACTCTGCCCGCTGCGTGTCCCCCATGCCTCCCACCCCACGCCAGCTCTCCCGGAAAAAAGACTCTCCCCCGAGACTGGATTGTTTATTGGCCTCCACTCACCCCTGGAGGGGGTAAACCCAGCTCTCAGCCGCTTCCCCCACCCACAGCCGGCGGGGAGAGGGGTGATGGAGTTTGTAGGGAGGGCCCCTCCTGCGCGGGTCTGAGGTTTGTCCTCAGCCTCTGTACCGGGGGATTGGAAGTGAGGTGGAAGGAGAATGGGAGGGTCCCCTCCGGGCGGCGAGGTGCCAGAGCCGGCTGAGGCTTGACCGAGCCCCTGGGGCGGGCTCCGCGCACACCATCAGTTCAGATCAGTTGCCACAGGCTGTCGCTGGACCCAGGTGGCACAGGCTCGAGGGTCCCGTGTGTTCCTGCTCCTGAGGAGCCAGGGGCCAGCACTGGAGGAAGAGGGCACCTGGAGACAGAGCCCTTTCACCTGCGAGACCCAGGACCTCCCTCCAGGGGCTGTAGGGCAGGTGCAGGTGTCTTACCTATAGCGGGGTAACGTGGCCCTGTCCCTGTGCCAGGTCCCCTCCACTCCCTCACCCCAGTTACTCCTCCCTGGCCTCTGCCCAGGACTGGCCCTGGAGTGCCTGGCATGGCCTGAGAGACTTCTTTTTGGATTTCATTGCAGAGCTTCAATCTCCTGCTCGAATTGGATGGGGCTGCCTCCAGGGAGCCCTGTGGGAAGGTAGCAGGATCGCTCTCCCAGTGCAGCTGGGAGAGCAGAGCCAAAACGGGGGGTAGATGACTTGCAAGCCAGAAGCTGCTGGGAGATTTTTCTGGTCCCGGAGCGGCCGGTGGTTTCCTGGGTTGCATGGCTGGAGCAGGCCCACAGCCTGGGAGCAGAACCACAGTAGGGCTCTCCCAGAGAAAGCTCTGGGGGCCACGCTGGGCCAAGGGCTACCCCTTTGGGCTCATTCCTAGAGGTATCCATGAGGGCAGGTTTTCCTGTCCACCTCCAGCTGATGGAGAGGGGCACAGGTGTCATATAGATGGGCCCCACTTTAAGCCACTCGAATGACAAAACATGATCAGTTAGGGAGCAATTATCCCCACTACGAAATTCTCTTGTAAACGGAAGAATTCTCCTCTTAATAAGCACCTCTCCTTGTGAATACTAGTGTTTCTGTGGGTTTTGTACAGGATATGATGTATATGAGAGTCAGAAAATCTTTAAAAGCATTAAGATCCATTCTGATTCTGCCTAGAGGTGTTTTTTAATTTACTTTTAAAATTACATTTGACATACAATATTATATTAGTGTGATGTGTGCAACATAGTGGTTAGGCATTTATATACCTTGTCAACTGATCACCCTGATAAGTTTTGTACCCATCTGGCACCATACACAGGCATTAAAATATTCTTGACTATATTCCCTATGCTGTCTTTTACAGCCCGTGCCTATTCTTATAACTGCAAATTTGTACTTCTTAATCCTTCCACCTTTTTCATCCATCCTCCTCAGCCTCCTTCCCATGTGGCAACCATCAGTTTGTTCTCTGTATCTGTGAGTTTATTTCTGTTTTGCTTGTGGATTTTTGTGTGTTTTTTTTTTTTAAGATTTCATATAGACTAGTAAGTGAAATCACCTGGTATTTGTCTTTTTTTTTTTTTTTGACTTATTTCACTTAGCAACATACCCTCTCGGTCCTTCCATGTTGTCACAAAAGGCCAGGCTTCATTCATCGTTTGTGGTCGAGTAATATTCCACTGTGTTTATGTACCACCACTTTTTTATCCACTTGTCTATTGATGGGCACTTGGGTTGTTTGCATATATCTTGGCTATCGTAAATGCGGCTGCAGTCCATGTAGGGGTGCATCTGTCTTTTCAAACTAGCGTTTAGATTTCTTCCGGGAGTGGAATTGCTGGTCCTATGGAAGTTCTATTTTAAATTTTTTTGAGGAACCTCCATACTGTTTCTCATCGTGGCGGCACCAATTTGCAGTCCCACCAATTGTGCAAGAGGGCTCCCTTTTCTCCACACCCTGGCCAACACGTGCTTGTTGATTTATTGATGATAGCCATTCTGACAGGTGTGAGGCAACCTGCCTGCAGTTTCATTAGAGGTCGATCAAGGTGTTTTTCTGGCTTTGTTCTTGTTTTCTAAGTATTTTGATTTACAAACGCTCCCTTACCTGCAACGTTTTAGCGCACTGAACCAAAAGGGGAATGAGTATCATTCTAAATGGCAGGCTGTTGTGCCGGACTTTGTGAAAGGGGCAGATACACGTCCAGGTGGGCCATCTCTTCCTCGCTGGCTCTGCACCTCCCTCAGGTTCCTTACTCAACAGGGGGCTCTGAACAGGCAGCCGAAAGGGTCTTGCAGCAGGAAACCTACTCGCAGAAAAGAAAAATGATCATGGCAACAATAATACCTAACTTTACTGAGCACTTACCCAATGCCAGGCACTGCCCTTAGTACCTCACTTGTATCAACTCATTTAATCTTCACAACAACCCTGCAGAGTACTACTACTGTTTCCATGTTTTGCAGAAGGGAGCTGAGGCACAGAGAGGTTAAGAGACTTGCCCAGGTCCCACAGCTGTGAAGAGGCCTAGTCTGGGTGTGAACCCAGGCATTTGTCTCTAGAACCAGATACCGTAAAACGCCTTTTGCTCTATGAGTAGGTCCTTTTCAACTCTGCGGGGTACAAGGTATATATGGGCCCTGTATTCCTGGGCCCAGGCACGGCTGACTCTCCCTGAGCTGACACTCCTGGGAAGGAAACTGTGGGCCCCTGGGGCTTCCTGCTGGGGGCAGAGGGGTGGGGGTAGGGCAGGGCGGATGGGATGGGAGGGAGGGGCGAGGGGGGCAGGTCCTGGCAGTGTTTCAGGTTTAAATTCTGGACCTTAGTCCTTCCATCCCCAGGACAAAATGTTGGGAAGAACCTTCTCCTTTGGTTCAGAGCAAAGCAGTGGAAATGGAGGGATATCACAGGCTGGCCTGTATGTAAATGGCAGTCACCACCTGGCCAGAGCTGGGTAGCTCATCATAATTCCCCATCCGGGCCTCCCTACCCCCCCAACAAACACAACCTCCCCCAGCCCTGACACCAGCCTCTAAAGCTTGATGCCTCGGGGCCTCCCCACCTCTCAGTTAAAGTGCTAATACCCTGCAAGTGCTTTTCAGCTTAAGTGATTACTGGCTTCTGCACAGGCTCCTGCTTGTCAGGGGGGGATTGGCTGAACCTTGCAGAGGGCCAGCTGTTGCAGAGGAGTGGGGAGAGTGCAGAGCCTTGGAGAGGAGAGTCCTGCGGGGTCTTTCTCTAGGATTCCTGCTCAGTTCTGCCTGCTGCTTGCCCCAGACCCAGGGCCAGGGCTGAACAGTTTCGGGATGCCCCTGTAGAGACATGCATCGGAGGGACTGGGTGTGGAAAGCCTTGGATGTTAGGATGGGTGCAGGGGAGGAACCAGTGTGCACGCTGTTAGTTCTCTCTCTATCTCTAGCTCTAGCTCTGTCTCTCTTCTAGCAGAGAGAGATGTTGAAGGAGGCCACCACATGCAGGCCAAGAGGGAGAAGGGTGCAAATTAGGGCCAGAAGAATCGGGACTAGACCTTCCACTGGAGAGCAGGAAATAGTTCAAAGAAAACACACAGCCACCTGGTGGGCAGGGTGTACAGGTATGTGCTTTGTCAGACAGGAAGGAGGAGGGGGTATTTAGACAAAAGTTGAGAGTTTCTTTCCTGGTTTCCTGGGGACCTGTCTAACCACCCTGGGCAGTTTAGGAGACCCCTTTATCTGAGAGGCATCAGGGTAGGTAAGTGGCTTTCTGAGCGTCCCCGTCTCCTCCCAGCCTCACCTCGGCCTCTCCCCTGGATACACCCTCCTAACTGAAGCCTTATTGAGTTCTTCCCCTCTTTGCCCCATTCACTATCTCCTTCTTTTCCTTTCTTTCTTTTTTCCTTCCTTCCTTCCTTCCTTCCTTCCTTCCTTCCTTCCTTCCTTCCTTCCTTCCTTCCTTCCTCTCTCTCTCTCTTTCTTCCTCCAATTCCTGCAAGTCCTGCCCTGCTCATGACCCAGCTCCAACTCCCTCCTGCCCCTTGCATGAGACCCAGTCTTCTGCGTAAGACTCCCTAGGCCAGTGGTTGACAAACTGTGGCTCGCGAGCCACATGCGGCTCTTTGGCCCCTTGAGTGTGGCTCTTCCACAAAATACCACGTGCGGGCGCACACGTACAGTGCGACTGAAACTTCGTGGCCCATGTGCAGAAGTCGGTTTTCGGCTCTCAAATTTCAATCGTTGTACTGTTGATATTGGGCTCTGTTGACTAATGCGTTTGCCAACCACTGCCCTAGGCCACTCTCAGACCTGCTTCCCCACGATGCTGGCCCTGCGGGGACACAATACAAAAGCCAGTTCCTTCCTCTCTGGTCTGGGCCCTGGGTTGGTCTCCCATCGAGAAAGCCTGCGCCTCTTTCGCCAGCAGCTTGTTCACCTGGCGAACCTGGGGTCACTCAGTCTGTGGTGACGAGGGGCAGTCATTCCCCCCAACCCTGGGGAGTGGAAGGCAGGACAGGCTGCGGACACCTCACTGCTTGAGTCCTCCTTGTTTTGAAGCCAAGCAGCCCCTTGACCACACGAAGCCAAGTCAAGGTGATGGATCATGTGTGCCCTCTGGGTAAGGCAGAGCACCTGGCTGACAGGGTCAGCTTATGCTCAAGGTCACCCAGCAAACTGGCGGGGCTGGCACCTCCAGGAAAGCCACCACCAGGCAGGGGGGGGCCTGGCTCCTTGCCCTCCCTCCCTGTTCTCTTTAACCTTCCCTGTGGAGCTGGTAATGAGTAACTTGGACGTTTCCCAGCTTCCTCAGGAACGCTCCCTGCCCTGCCCACGCTGTTCCTGGGCCTGGGGCTCTTCCCCAACCGGCCTGATTTACCTCCGAACCCAGGACCAGGGGAGGGCAGATCCACGGCACTACCCGGGCCTCTGCCAGGATTGCGCGTCCAGAAACTGGATCCTGGCTCAGCGTTACCCTGCCCTCCTCCCGTGTCGGGCCCGGTTCCTGATCTGTAATATGAGGGGAGGCCTCCTAGGCCCTTGTCACTCTAGCTGTCCCTGGACCAGCCTCAGAGTCACCCCAGAGGGTGCTGCCGTGGGAACAGCACCAGCCTGTGCCCTCCTGTAGGGCATGCTTCCCTGGGCCTGGAGTGCTCTCTGGGGGAGTCAGCAGGGAGGGGGAGCATGGGGCGGGGGGCTGCAGGGGCCTGGGGAAGAGCCCGATGAGTGAGCAAAGGACGGGCTGGAACGGCACTGACTGCCCAGCAGCTTCGTGAGGCAGAGCCCGCTATCCCCATGTGATATGGGGGAGACTGAGGTGCAGAAGCTACGTGTACGTGGCCCGCCCCAGGCCACCCCCTGCGAAGTGGCAGAGGTGGGCCAGACCAGGCTGCCAATCACTAGTATAAATCCCACCGCACCCGCACTGCCAAAGCTGTTTTGACATTTTTATTTTATAATTTTCAATTATCCATAGTCCTGGAAGGGGCCGTTGACCAAACCATTAAGTGGCCAAGCCAGTTCGTATATTTCATTCTGGCTCTAGGGTGTATCTGAGACTCCTTTTTCATGACTGGAGGGGGTGACCAGCAGGGAGCACGGGGGAGATTGTGGGAGGAGGTGGCCAGCAGGGAGCACAGGAGGAGATTGTGGGAGGGGGTGGCCAGCAGGGAGCACGGGGAGAGATTGTGGGAGGAGGTGGCCAGCAGGGAGCACGTGGGGAGAGATTGTGGGAGGGGGTGGCCAGCAGGGAGCACGGGGGAGACTGTGGGAGGGGGTGGCCAGCAGGGAGCACAGGGGAGACTGTGGGAGGGGGTGGCCAGCAGGGAGCACAGGGGAGACTGTGGGAGGGGGTGGCTATCAGGGAGCACCGGGGAGGTTGTGGGAGGGGGTGGCCAGCAGGGAGCACAGGGGGAGATTGTGGGAGGAGGTGGCCAGCAGGGAGCACGGGGGAGGTTGTGGGAGGGGGTGGCCAGCAGGGAGCACGGGGAGAGATTGTGGGAGGGGGTGGCCAGCAGGGAGCACGGGGAGATTGTGCAGAGCCTGGTCTCGGGAAGCAGGCGGTGCACAGCTCTGGCCGCCAGAACATGAGCCCCAGGGGTCCCTCTCTGTTCTAAAGAAATTGGTTCCGGCTGGTTTGGGAATGCCCGGGAACGGCCCTGCCGACCAGCGGGGAGGACGGCAGCCTGGGATCCGCACGCAGCTGCCCCCATTCACTGGGAACAGTCTCCATCCCCTCATGCCCAGGAACCCAGGCCCAGATGGGTCAGCCCGCCTCGGCCTCAGCCGGTGGGTCGCAAGCTCCCACCACTGCCCAGCAGGGCCAGGCGAGGCAGGGAGGGCACTTCCCGGGCAGGCTCCCCCACCTCCCCTTTCTGCCGGGCCTCTATGCCTCCCTCCTACCTGTCACTGGGCCTGGGCACAAGAAGGCCCCCTGTGGGCATCAAGTGTCCTTCTCAAGAATGACAGGATGAGAGGGTCCAGCTGGGAGAGAGGAGAGGCCTGGACGGGGCAGCCCGCTGGCCACCAGCCCTTCCCCAGCCCCTTTCCTGAGCCCCTGCTGTCCTACTCAGCACCTTCCTGGCATCTCTCTGCCGCTGCCTCTGCCGCCCCCCCCCCCCCCCCCCCCCGCAGTCCCACATCAGCCTCCTAGTCTCCCATGCTTTCTCCGCGCCATCCTGTGCACGGGATGAGACAGGCCTTCCTCAAGCACTCGTCCCATTTCCCCAGCCACATTCAGCACCTTCTCAGGGCCGAGCTCAGTGCCAGGCAGGGGGTCCCACCATGAACAGGCGGCAGCAGATGCCTGGGAGGAGGGGGCGATGAGGCCAGCAGTGCGTCTGGAGCTCCCATAACACCAGCAGAGGGACCTGGGGCTCATGTTCCAGCGACCGTAGCTGTGCGTGTTGCTTCCTGAGACCAGCCTCCGCACAGGCTCCCTCATGCTCCCCGTTGGCCACCCCTCCCCCTGGCTGGGACTGTGGCCCAACACCAGCCTTCCAGCCACACACACACACACACACACACACACACACACACACACACACACGCAGGCACACACACATGCACGCGTGCTCTCCTCCATGGACGTGGAGCATGGCATGGAAGACCTGGGGTTAAGTCCAGGCTCTGTCAGCTACTTTCTCGGCCTTTCTCAGCCTCAGTTTACTTTGGGTCAACAATGGCACAGTCTACCTCACAGCTTGGTCACGTGCAGGTGTCTTGGACACTAAAGCGTTAGTCGTTGTCATGTAAACTTTCTCCCGCGCCCCAGCTCCTTCCCGTCCCGGTGACTGGGCCCGGCCAGTCCCTCGACCTGCCCCAGGACGGATGACTGAGCGCTCACTCAGGGTTCCGGGGCAGGTGGCCATGTGCCAGCTCTTCGGGAGAGCACCTGTACCCGGGCATCTGTGCTTTCCCTGAGTGGTGAGTGAGTGGTGGGGATGGCACCGCTGTGTCCGGGGCCAGCGCAGGGGACATTTGAAGGAGAGAGGGACCCTCTTGGGGTCCCTGAAGTCGGGCCAGCCAGGAGGATGCAACATCTGGGCTCCTTGAACATCTGTGTAGAGGAATGAAGGGGAGGAAGAGCTGTTATGAAAGTCCTGTGTTTTTAGTGCCCCGTGGAGGCGTGGGCATCACCTGTGTTGGCATCAGAGGCAGGTGAGCCGCAGCCACCAAGTTGCCGGAAGCAGAAGCTCAGTGAGCAGCCCAGGCTGCCAGCACTGGGGGCCACAGAGCAGGGCTGGCGGGGCCGGGGCAGGGACAGGGCGTCCCTGTTTTCCTCACAGTGGCCAGGGTGAGCGAGCTTTCCCACGCCCCTCACACCACGCGGAGTGGGAACAGGCAGGGGTCATGGTCAGTAATCTGGCAGATCAGCCTGGAAACAAGAAAGAGAAAATAACGGACCGCTGCGGTCAGCAGAGCCCTCTGATAAAGGATTTAATCAAAGATGGGCAAGATGAGAGCTGAGCGCCAGGGCGCAGAGGCCAGAACCTGCGGGGAAGGCAGCGGCAGGGTCTGGGGGAGCTGCCGATTCAGACACATCTCGCCCCGTACCCTGCACCTTCCCACGCTCAGCAGCCAGAGGCTGGCAGGGCCTCCCCAACTCTTCATAAGTCGAGAAGGTTTCTCCACGACTCCTCCCTCCCAGAGCCTCTTGCTGCCCAGTCTCCTTCCTCCCCACATTAGCCTTGGAGGCTGGTCCCAGAAATACGAGGCTTCCTTCCTTCCTCTGAGAGTGCTTGTCAGGCAGGGTGTACGGAAAAGACCTGGACAGAGCCTTAGGCGCCCCATTCATTCCCTCGCTCGTCCATTCATTCCCTCGCGGGGGACAGGCCCTCTGCCCGCCTGCGGTGGGCTCCTCCGGGGGATGCCTCTCAGTGGGGGTGCCCACAGAGCCCCCCATCCGGATACTTGCCAGATACAGGGCCCAACAGCTCTGCCCACCGAGGGGTCACCAAATGGCCCCGACACCTCGCTGTGGGGCCTTGGGTTCAGGGAACGGTGCTACATGCATGTGGCCCAGTTCCCTGAAATACTCAAACCAGGCTCCCCTCTAAGCATTTACAGGTATAAACTTCACAATATAAACTGTTGTAAGTAAAATAACAGCAGGTACACTTTGTTAAGGCCCACGTGTTCCCGCACATACTCTCCGGAGTCCTCACAGCACGGCCCCTGAGGGGGGCTGCTCTCTGAGACTTGGGCTCGTTACACATCTTGCCCGCAACCCAGAGCCTCTTCCCAGCATCCTTTCCCTTCCACCCCGTGTGGGGGGCCTGCCCCGAGGGCTCCGGGCCCCTCCACTGACCGCGCCCCTCCCTGACCGCAGCCTGGCGCAGTCGCTGTGGGCTCTCTTCACCTCCTCTCTGACCATCTCCCTGGTGTTCGCCGTCATCCCCTTCTGCCGCGACGTGAAGGTGCTGGCCTCCGTCATGGCGCTGGCGGGCCTGGCCATGGGCTGCATCGACACCGTGGCCAACATGCAGCTGGTGAGGATCTACCAGAAGGACTCGGCCATCTTCCTCCAGGTGAGCCCACGTGGGCACGAGCTGGGGCCGGGAGGGGCCTGTCCCTCTGTCCGTCTCTCCCAGCCCCTCTGCCCAGGCCTCAGGGTGGTGATGCAGAAACAGCACCAGGGGCGCAGTTCAGTGTGACCAGCGGGGCCGGCGTCTCTGGACGTAGTAACAGCCCTGCCTGCAGGGTGGTCCCAGGCGTCTGAGCACCGGCCAGAGAGTTTGTTGTCACTGCGAAGTGGCGTGACGGGGGGCTGTTTCCTCCTGTCTCCTTCCACTCTCTGCATTTCTTCTTGTTTCCTCGTCTTCCAGTTACCCGTGACTCCAGCGCAGCCCTTCCCTTTCCCGGCCCTCTCCCCTTTGGTGGATGATTAACAGGGGAACAGCCCCCCACTGGGGGTGAAGATTTGGGAAAGGAGGGAGAGTAGCCACTGTCATCACCATCCCAGGACACGCGGGTGGCTGGGGAGCTCACTCCCTCTCCTGCCTCTCACGCCCTCGCTCCCACCTGGGCCAGGAAGGGGCTCCCAGAGGGGACACAGACGCGGGTGGGGTATGACGCCTGAGCCATCACCCCCCATTCTACCTCTCCTTCCCCAGGTTCTCCATTTCTTTGTGGGCTTTGGGGCTCTGCTGAGCCCCCTTATCGCCGACCCCTTCCTGTCGGAGAACAGCTGCTTGCCGGCCAACAGCACGGTCAACGTCACCTCTGGCAGCCACCTCTTCCACGCCTCCAGGGTCCTGGGCCAGCACCACGCAGAGGCCCGGCCTTGGGCCAACCAGACGCTCCCTGGGCTGTCCCCGCCAGACGGAGCAGGAACCCGCGTGTCCTACGCCTTCTGGATCATGGCCCTGATCAACGTGAGTGCCACTGGGATGGGCGGGTGGGGCGGGGGCTAGCAGTCAGTCACAGTCGTGAGCACCAGTCCATCCCAGCTCCTGCTGAAGATTTTTCTGATTCTGAGAAATGGGTTGAGGCTGAGAGTGCCCTCGAGAAAACAAGCGGATGGGAGAGCTGACCCCCCAGGATTTATCTGAGCACAAGGAGGGCTGCAAAAGCTCACCTCCAAGTCCTTCAGGGTGGCACCCTGTGACTGCAGTTCTCCGGGGAGACAGAGCAGGGCACAGGGTCGGCCCAGTGGAATCAGGGCCCACCTGCAAGTCGTCAGGTAAAGGTGACCCTGGGCCGGAGGCTGCGGGCCAGGCCGGGCTCTTCTCCGGGGTCCTGAATGGAGACTGACTACCTCACGGTCACTGGGTCAGACACGGAGGCCCCTCTGAGTCCCCAGCTCACACCCTCCCCATCAGCACAGACTCTGGCCTCTGGCTGGAAACCTCCGCTGCTGCTCTTAACCCACGCCGGGTCCTCCCAGGGTAGCCTGGGCTGGGCAGAAGGAGAGGGGGGGAGATTCCCCCCACCCCAGCCTCTGGCCCTGCTTCGGGGGAACTCAGGAGCAGCCCTCACCTCCTGGCTTGAGCCCAGCAGGGGCTGGGAGTGGGGAGTGTTTTGGTGGCCACTGGCCTGCTGACTGGGATGGAGTCACCGCGTGGCTTGTCACTCTGCCTTAGAGCTTCTCCTGCGCTAAGCGGACTTGTCACCCCCAGAGTCGGGCCTGGACTAAGCGGACTTGTCACCCCCAGAGTCGGGCCGGCTGGGTTCAGGCAAGATCGGCAGCTGCCTGGCTGCTGCTGGCACTCGGGGTGCTGCGGTGCCCGTGGCACTGAAAGGGGCTCTTGAGACCACCGGCCAGTCCCTCTGGGCCTCGGTGTCACACCACCACGCTCAGCGCCCTGATGGGGGCCAGCAAGAGGCCAGGCCGGGCTGGAAGCCCGACTCCCAGCACAAACTCCTGCCTGCAGTCACTGCTCATTGGCCTTCCTTCTCCTTTGTAACTTCCTGTTCCCCGGAGCAGAATCTTCCCCTCTCCCTCCGCTCCTTCCCTCTCCTGCCTGCCCATCATTGCTCGGGAACAACGCCGCGTTGGGCCGTGATGTCCAAGGAGAACCTGCACAGGGAAGGAGCAGTGTCAGTACCATGTCAGCTGGGACTCTGGGGCCAGGAGGCTGGAGGTCCACGAAAGCCCGAGGCTCCCTCCTGCCCCCCAAGGTGCAGGCTGGAGGTGCTTTGTTTGCAGCGGGGTTTCCGTACTTTTTCCATCGCTTTGTGTCTGAAGGTAAACCGCCCACACAGAAGAGAATGAGGCCGTGCAAGCGAGCATGTGGGCGATGGTGGGTGGGCGTGCATGCACACAGACACAAACACACGTGTACGCACACATATACACATGCACTTGCGCACACACACATATACACATGCACATACATGCATGCACACATATACACACATACACATATACACATACACATACACACGCGCACACACATGCACGCGCACACACACACTGCCCACCTGGCACTCTCTGGCTTTCAAAGTGGCTTCTTCTGAAGATGAAGTGTGTTCCTGTGGCAATGCTAGGTGTGACGTCTCCCCACCACCCGCCTCCCTGGAAGCCCCGCCTGAGTGACTGGCCCCTTCGCAGGCGTGTGCCTTGGCCCTCGCTCGGGCATTGGGCCTTCTGCACCAGCCGCCTCACGTGGGTTTCCTGTTTCCCCATCAGACCGGAGGGAGAGCTTCGTCACCCCAGACCCGGCCTCCTGAGGGCGGGAACTGTCTCCCTCCGTTCGGGCCCACTCTGTGGCTCTCGCTCTCCAGGCAGAGCCTGACCTTGGACTTGTTTTTGAGGGTGGAGGGAGGCTCCCAAGGTGCCCGCAGGGAGGTGCCAGCACAGGCTGGTGTGCGGGTGGCTTGGAAAATGCTGGAGCGAGCCAGGCTGGGGGAGGCTCCCTCTCGGCGGCCCAGGCACACTCCCCTCCACCCTCCGTCCGCCAGAGGAGCCCGCGGCCTCAGGGAAACTCCCAGAGCCCCCGAGCCTCCTGTCCTAAGAGGAGGAGCTGGGTGGGATGCGGCAGCGAGGGCAGAGGCCGGGCTGGATGAGGCCCTCCTGGCAGCAGGTGGTTAGACATGCAGGGCACCCGAGGGAGGTGGCAGAGGCTTCTCCGGGCCCCTCAGACAGGAGACCCTTCTCCCTGCTCTGGGAGTTCGTAACGCCTAAGCGGCTACCATAACACTGGGCGTGGGTGTGTTGCTTGTAGCAGGCATTTTTAAATCAAAAGGAGTCGGAGTCTCTGTTTCCCATTTAGACACCAAGCCCCTGAGGACAGCCCCTGCCTCCCAGGGTAAGACATCACCCAGACAGCTCCTGAGGTGGCGACGGCACTGGCAGAAGCAGGGTACCGGGGCCAGCCCTGCCCTGCCCGAAGTCAGCTGTGTGGCCCGCGCTAATGCTCGCTGGGTCTCTGGCTTACCTCTCAGGTCTCTTCCAGTTCTAACAGGTTCTGACTAAGTGATAACTTGGAGCCTCAGTGGCCCCATCTGGAAAATGGGGATAATAACCCCCCAGCACGGTTTATAGAGCCGAGATGAACCAAAGCAGAACTTCTTTGGAAACGAGTTTGCCTCTGGCACCTCTCCTGGCCAGCAGGGGCCCGGTGCGAGTCTAAGCTTTGCAGGTGGCACGTACCTGTCTTTTCGGGGAAACAGAGGCAGTTCAGGTTGGGCAGCAATTCCACCAAGCCTGCGCGGGGCCGAGGCTGCTTTAGCTGGGGCGCCTCTCAGGTGGGCGCCCTTGGAAAAGAGCTGTCTTCTCCCAGGACCACGCAGACCTGCGCCCCACGACCGACCGTGCAGGCGAACGCAGTGGGCCAGGCGTGGGAAGGGGGGAGCCTGACGGGAACAGGGCTCTCCTGACCCTCTGCCCACCCCCAGCTCCCGGTGCCCATGGCTGTGCTGTATCTGCTGTCCAAAGAGCGGCTGCTGACCTGCTGCCCGCAGAGGAGGCCGCTGCTCCTGTCTGCAGATGAGCTCGCCCTGGAGACACAGCCTCCCGAGAAGGAAGCCGCTTCCTCGCTGCCCCCAAAGGTTCAGTCATACCCAGGTGGGGGCTCTCACGAACCTTCATGTCACAGCCCCGCACCGAGGCTTCTCCGGTAACCCCTCCCCCAGAGGGTGACGTAGGTCACAGGCAATAAAGGTTGGAAAAGGGCCTTGGCACCAGTGGTCTCATGAGGCAGGAGAAGGAGCAGCCTGGCCAAGGGCACCAGGAAGGCAGACTTCCGGCTGCAGCCTCCATTCTGCCTAACCTTGCTGTGTGACCTGGGGCAAGTTACTTGACCTCTCTGAGCCTTGCTTCCACCAGGACTGTGAGGTGGACAGGGGCTGATTCTAACAGATGGTTGGTTGAAGCTAGAGAAGGTAGGCGGCAGTAAGTGGTCCTCCATGCTGCCAGCCTCTTCCCCTGGGCACGCAGGGGGGCGGGGCGGGAGCAAAGCTCAGCCCTGCTCCTCTGTCTCATCCAGTGCACGAGGACCTGTTCAGCTGCTGCCAGAGGAGGAACTTCAGAGGAGCCCCTTACTCCTTCTTCGCCATCCACGTCACAGCTGCCCTGGTCCTGTTCATGACCGATGGGATGACGGTGAGTCTGCCCTCGGGGGGCACCTTCCTGGGACCCTCCACCCGAGACTCAAATCTGGGGATGGCAAGAGCAGGAGAGAGGCATCGAGGTTTTCTAGAGACCTCACCTGTGGGGTCGATCCAAAACTTCAAACTAAATAAAAGTTCTGGGTGACTGTTTCCAGAATTGCTCACAGCCTCTTGGTACCACAGTCTTCTGTCCCAGCCAGTGGTTTACATGTTCGTAAACTCTGGGGAGAGGGGCCTATGGGTTTGTTACTAAGTGCAGGCTTTACCCCAATTTTTTTTTAAGAGGCAGAGCCCTGTTCTGCCAAGCAGAGGTCATGCCAAGTGAACTCGGGGGCACGCTGCTCCCTGGAATACATTCCGCACCTGGGCTCCTTCGCCATGTGGCACAAACCAGCCGCAGACGGATCGGGGCCCGGCGGTCCAGTCCGCCGGTGACCACTGTCACACTGTTTAATGCCTTTTTCTAGAAATCTCTAAGGGTTAATTAGGACGGTGTGAATGGCTGATTCACTGATGGCCACATGAGGGGCTCTCCAGGGAGAAAGTTCTGGCGGCCAGTGCTGGTGACTTCCACCTCGCAGTATGACCTCGGGCACGTCGCTGCTCCCCCCTCTCATCTGTAAAATGAGATGCGTGTACACACACCCTTTAGCAAACGTCCTTCAACAAAAAGCTTTCTGTGGAATCAGGACAAATAAGACACGTAGTGGGCCCGGATCTGCCTTCTAGGAACTGGTCTGCCCAGGAGCCTCCGCACCTCCCTGGACCCAGAGGCCAGTGCAGGTGCCGTCCGGGAGCCGTGGCGCCCGGGGTCTGTCCTCACCTCCTGCCACCAGGGCTTCCTTTCCCAGGGGTCTGGTCCGGCCGCGCTGCGGGTGTGCTTAGCGGGCCTGTCTCCACAGGGCGCATATTCCACCTTCGTGTACAGCTATGCCGTGGAGAAGCCGCTGTCTGTGGGACACAAGATGGCCGGCTACCTCCCCAGCCTGTTCTGGGGCTTCATCACCCTGGGTCAGCTCGCCTCCATCCCCATCTCCTCCCGCGTGAAGCCGGCCACCATGGTTTTCATCAATGTGGTAAGTGGCCTCCTCTCACTTCTTGGAGCCTCAGGAGAACCATTCACTCCTGGCCCTACCACTGCCCCAGGCCTTTGCTTAGGACTGGACTCCGCCAATGGGGTGGGATGTCGGGGCAGAGGGAGGGAGATGCTGGTGAAGAAGGATGGAGATCCAGGAAGTGGAGCCTACCCTTGCGCCCTTAGAGGGGGCACACAGTCTGTTTAAACCTCCAGGGACTGGGAACTCACTCCCTTCCCACGTAGCCCCATCTGTGGTCCCTTCCTCCCTCTGCCCTCCCCCCATTTGTACTCCGACAGGAAGGAGGTGATTCCTGCTGTGTGTGGGTAGGTCCCAGCTGACAACCTACCTGCAAGGGAAGAGGTTCTGGCTTTGGCCCTGTGCCCTCCTTGGTGCCCAGCTGGCAGAGCCTTGTGACCGGTGGAAGCCAGGGAACCCCTGGCCTTCAGAATCTCCACCCTGGGCTGGAACCTGGCATTTGCATTTTGAAACTCTCCCAGGCGATTCTCAAGTAGCCAGGCTGGCATGTGGGCTGCCTTCCAGGAACTGGTCTGCCCAGGAGGCAGGAGGTCGGGGCCTGAGTGATGGGTCTTAGCTTTCACCCTGAAATGTATCTCTGTCACCACCTATGACCGAGGGTCCGGATTCCAGATTCCAGAAAGGTCTCTACCCAGCCTCCTAGAAGGACTGCACTGACCTCCGTAACACCCCTGTACGAGGAGAGACACACGGTCTGTTCAAACCTCCAGGGACTGGGAACTCGCTCCCTTCCCACGTAGCCCATCTATTGTCAGAAAGTCCTTCCTTGGGTTGGGTTTCTGCAGAGAGGGGGTTGGGAAGTACCGTTGGGGCTCCACAGAACGAACACGATGAGTCCCAAGAAAGGTTTTGGATTTGCCTTGTACGGGTTTATGACCTTCCAGAAAGAAATTTCTGTTCAAGGTAGATGGCGCTTGGGTGGGCGGGTGGAGGCCAAGCACAGGAGACTGCGGGTGGAAGGGAGTTGGAGGTGGAGGTGAGAGTATTGCACATATTTCTGAGCGGAAGGGAGTTCTGTCCGGCAGGAGTCAGGGTGGTGTGAGCCTGTTTGTAGGCAGAGCCTGAAGAGTTGGGGGGCCTGTGAAGACACCACTGTCAGAGAAGAACTGAGCGAAGAGGGCCCTGGGAGAGGAGGGAGGGGATGAAGAGCAGAGGGGAAGGCAGTGGGGAGTTCAGGGAGCCGCGGGGACCTGGTGCCCGGCAGGAGAAGAGGCGGAGACCAGGGAGGTGCAGGCCCTGCTGGTGGCCAGCCCTGGAGGCCAGCTGCTTAGGGAGAGGAGAGGGCGGGCGTCTGGGTCCGAGAGAAGGAAGAACGTCTGAAGCACCCTGGGTACGACGATGAAAACTCACGCGGAGTGAAGGTTTTTATTTTGTTTTTTAAATATACATTTTGTTGATTTTTTACAGAGAGGAAGGGAGAGGGATAGAGTTAGAAACATCGATCAGCTGCCTCCTGCACACTCCCTACTGGGGATGTGCCCGCAACCAAGGTACATGCCCTTGACCGGAATCGAACCTGGGTCCCTTGAGTCCGCAGGCCGACGCTCTATCCACTGAGCCAGTGGTCGGCAAACTCATTAGTCAACAGAGCCAAATATCAACAGTACAACGATTGAAATTTCTTTTGAGAGCCAAATTTTTTAAACTTAAACATCTTCTAACGCCACTTCTTCAAAATAGACTTGCCTAGGCCGTGGTATTTTGTGGAAGAGCCACACTCAAGGGGCCAAAGAGCCGCATGTGGCTCGCGAGCCACAGTTTGCCGACCACGGCACTAAGCCAAACTGGTTAGGGCGGAGTGAAGGTTTTTAAAAAGGAGAATCGGATTCTGGGGCCCAACCCAGACTTCCTGACCAGAGAGGCCGGTCCTGCAGGCCATCTGAGATGCCACTCAGTCCAGGCCTGAGAGGCGGCGCTGGGCGAGCGTGTCAGGGTGGATTTGGGGAGATCCAAAGTTTGTGGAGCGATTTTTGAAGGGGAGGTGACAGGACTTGGTGTTGGCTCGAATGTAGGTGAGGAAAGGAGGGATCAGGACTGACCACCTTCGATACAGGTCTGAGCCCGGAGGGCAGGAGCTGCTAGCTGATGTGAGGGAGAGCAGGCTTGGGGGAGGAAAGGAAAAGTCCCATTTGGGCCACGTTGTTAGTCATCCAGCGACACGTCAAAGGGACAGTTTTATCGGCAGGTCTGGGGTTCTGGCCACAGGTCGGGCTGGAGGGGCGGGTGTGAGTCCAGGCACAGAGGCCTTTGAAACCGCGGAGCTGGACGGTGGGAAATGCCGGCAAAGAAGCGCCGCAGCAGCCTCTCGTGCTGAGAAACTGGGCCGAGAAGGAAGAAAGAGCAGAGGACTCTGCAGGGCCACTTTCTACGCGGAGGAAATCCGTTCCATTTGGAACCACAGACAGGCCCGTGGCTTGCGTGTTTCGTGTGGGGAGAGGACGTGTTGGTGCTGCATCCCTCTCTGGACAGCGAGCCTCTCTCAGTAAGGACGCCGAGCTTCCATAGGAGCCTGGCCTCTGAGAGGGCCTGCAGGGGACCTGGGACGGGGACCAGGGAAGGAGAGGAACGGGAGGGGCTCACAGCTGCGGCCACTGCCTTTGCTTTCCAGTTGGAGCAAATCCCTCAGGGTCCACCTGTGAGTGTGGCAGTCCTTCCTCCCTCACACTCATCTGTAAAGCAGACGGGCCTGGGGTAGCTGTGACTTCTCCCATACCTTCTAGCTCTCTATAGCTATACTAGAAGCCCAGTGCACGAAATTCGTGCACTGAGGGGAGGGTGGTGTCCCTCAGCCTGGCCTGTGCCCTCTCACAGTCCAGGAGCCCTCGGGGGACAGACATCCTTAGCGCTCCTGCCACTGCAGCTGCACTGACCACCAGGGGGCAGCTCTTGCGTTGAGCAGGATCAGGCCGAAACTGGCTGACATCCCCCGAGGGATCCTGGATTGTGAGAGGGCGCAGGCCAAGCCTAGGGACCCCACCAGTGCACGATCGGGGCTGGAGAGGGATGCAGGAGGTTGGCCAGCTGGGGAGGCACCGTGGGAGGGCTCTAGGGTGTGGCTGGCCTGTCTCACTCAGTCTCGATTGGCCAGACCCCAGCAGCAAGCTAACCTACTGGTTGGAGCGTCTGCCCCCTGGTGGTCAGTGCACGTTATAGTGAGCGGTTGAGCCGTCTTAGCATATCATTAGCATTTGATTGGTTGAACGGATGACCAGATGACCAGACACTTAGCATGTTAGGCTTTTATTATATAGGATCTTACTTTTTCTAGAAACATGCACTCACCCAGGAGAATTTTACCTCAGCGCTATGGGGCTTGTAGAAGATCTGTATCTCCTGAGACGTTTGGAAAAGCTCACACAGACTCCGGGGCTGAGACTTGTCTAAGCTTTGCCCTTGAAGAGCCCCTTGGCAGCTCTGTGTCCCCCTGCTCCTCGGGGAGGCTTTTGTGGCCCCTTGCAGAGCAGGAGGCTAGGAATCCGAGATCGGCTACTCCGAGGCCAGACGGAGGGGACTGGGTCTTCCGGCTCCAAATCGCTGCTGCCTGGGTTTCTTCCCACCTGCTTTTTTTAAAAAAAATGCTTTTATTGATTTCAGAGAGAGAGGAAGGGTGAGGGATAGAGAGACGGAAACATCTATCAGCTACATCAGTTGACTCCTGTATGCTTGAGCCCGAAATCCGGGCACATACCCTGATCGGGAACCCAGCTGGTGACCTCCTGGCGCCCGGGCTGATGCTCAACCCCTGAGCCACACCAGCTGGGCCCAGATGCACTTCGCATAGAAATTAGTCAATATTGACAAATACATTTTTATTTTTTAAATATTTTTATTGATTTCAGAAAGGAAGGGAGAGGGGGAGAGAGATAGAAACATCAATGATGAGAGAGAATCATTGATCGGCTGCCTCTTGCATGGCCCACACTGGGGATCGAGCCCGCAACCCAGGCATGTGCCCTTGACCGGAATGGAACCTGGGACCCTTCAGTCCAGAGGCCGATGCTCTATCTACTGAGCAAAACCAGCCAGGGCGACAAACACATTTTTAAAATAAATTTTAAAGGGTTGTTTTACCAAAAACATTCCCATGGGCAGTCCCCTGACTGAACTAGGAAGATTGCTGGTCCCCTAGCGCAATGGTCGGCAAACTGCGGCTCACGAGCCACAGGCGGTTTGCCGCTCTGTTGACTAATGAGTTTGCCGACCACTGACCTAGACTCTCGATTCCAATAATTACAGGCTGTTGTTCCTTGTGATGAAGCCCCTATCCAGTGGTCAGCAAACTCATCAGTCAACAGGGCGGCAAACCGTGGCTCGCGAACCCCATGTGGCTCGCGTACCGCAGTTTGCCGACCACTGCCCTAGCGCATCACAGGGGCTACCATCTGTGAGTCTGAGCCGAATCTGGGGGGAGCTACACTGGCCTGCCACAGCCGCTGACCCTCTCTGGGAGTCCTGCCGGGATTCCTGGACGCTGGGGACCCTGCAGCCACCACCTCCTCTCCTGCTACCAGGGCTTCCTCTGCAAACGTGGGTCCTTTAAGGAAGAAGCAGTTCCTCTTCGTGAGGAGTGGGGGACCCCTGCCTCTAGCCAGCAGGCACAGAGCTAATGACTTGGATGGAGTTCCCTGTGCTTACAGACAGGACCTTGAGGACAGTCACGGCCCCTCACCAAGCACTTCTTGAGCGAGTGTGGTAGGCCATTTGTTGGCGACGGCTGGGTGGGCTCACCTTCTCCAGGCCTCACATTCTCTGGGCTCGGTTGGCAGGCGGGACTACGGAAGGTGCAGTCCCCACATCTTCCACAGGGTGGCACACTGGCCACAGCGCTGTTGCTAAGGCCTCACTGTCCAGGTCAGGGGACCGACTCCTCCAGGTTTTTCCTCTCTGATGGACACCCGGCATTTCCCAGTTTCTAATCACCTCTGTCACCGCTGTGACAGATCGGCGCGGTGGTGACACACCTGGTGCTTCTCGCTTTCTCCTACAACGTCATCTTCCTGTTCGTGGGCACAGCCTGCCTGGGCCTGTTCCTCAGTAGCACCTTCCCCAGCATGCTGGCCTACACGGAGGACATTCTGCAGTACAGAGGTGAGTGTGCACGTGAGCAGGGCTGAGCGCAGGGGCGGGCCGCTCCCTCTGGCCGGGGGCCACTTCCCGCCCTCCCCCCGTCTTCTGTGATGCTCCTGACTGGTGGGAACAGGTTCAGCAGGGGGGTTGTTCTGATCCAGGGGGCTCCCTGCTCAACATGATACCTCTGTGTGATTTCAGGCCTCAGAGAAGCAGTACGTTTCTCTCGCCCATTTCCTTTTCCCCATAGTGATCTCTACTGACCCCCAGTTGGCATTTTGTGTAACATGCATGGACATTCCATAGCACAGAAGCCACGGGCTGGGAGAGGGGTTTGACACCTCAGCAGTAATCGCGCCCCCTCGCTTGTTCCCGCGGGTGCTGCTCCACACAGAGGACTGGAGCAGCACCCACATCTGCTGTGGCTTGTGACGCAGCTTCTTTGATGTCAGAGACCTCGAATTCTCTTCACTCGTTTCCTGCTCTTTCTGTAGCCTTGTCTCAAATGCAGGTAGCGAAAATCTTTTGTAAAACGAGTTCCTGGAAAATAGTTGGTTTTGAACAGTTAACATTACCACTGGTGGTCCGTGAGGTCAGAAAGGTTGGCGTCCGCTGCTTTAGAAGTACCTGGAGATGCCTAGACTCTAGGCCTGGTGCCGGAAAAGCAGCATTAAAGATGGGTGGTTTCTTTCGAGGAGGAAGGGGGGAAATTGGTGTAGTGGGGAGGTGGAGGGGGTCAGAGCAGTTAGAGCTACTACTACACCCAGCTTTGTTCCGTGGCAATGAGATTACCCTTGAAACCTGAGGATAACCCCCAAACCTCAAGCGAGTAAACGAAGTCAGGAAATAATGGTGACGTATGTCACACAGTACATCCCGCAGAGTGTTACGTGATCAGCAAGTGTTAGAGTCTAACAGTAATAACAGTGGTTGGTTCTGCCTGCAGATGATCCCTCAGACCCATCTTCTCTTCATTTCTCCCCACCCTGCCTTGCTTCGGGCCTTCATCACTTGCCTGCTAGGAATCTTTAACAGTACCCAGCGTTCCCCAGTGTCTGATCACCTCCATCGCTGCCTTGGCTTATCTCCTGGCCTTCACCTTTGCCCCCATCAGAGGTTCTCTGTGCTGGTTCCCCGTTAGACTCACCTGGAGCACTTGTTACAAAGCCCAGCACCTGGGCTTCCCCTCCAAGTCTGATGCCACTGGTCAGAGCTGCCGGGTGATTCTAAGGTGGAGCCAGGGCGAGGGCCACTCACGCTGCCACAGAGGGGCTGCCTCCACACAGCTGGCCCCGGCCTTCGCGTCTTCCATCTTCCCGTGGAGCTCTCTTCTTTTCCCCGCCTTCTCCCACCCTGCTCCCCTCGGAGGCGGCATTCCGGCCGGCTACTCCCTGACGGCACATGAACCCTCTGCACGGAAAGTCTTCGACTCCGTCCCTCCTGGAAGCTTCCCTGATCCCCACTGAAAGGTACCCTCTCCTCTGTCCCTGCTTCTCATGTTTGATCCCCTCAAGGCTTTGCACCTAGTTATCTGCATCTTCTCCTTGACCACACACTCCCCAGGGGCACCAGCAAGGGACAAGGGCCGGGGCAAGGGCTGTGAGGTCGTCAGCAGACCTGAGCACCAGTCCAGCCTTCCTCTCTGGCTTTGTGGCCTGGTGTGATTCGATTTCTTTCCCCTCTCTGAGCCTGTCTTCTCATTTGAAAAGTGGGGATGCCGACACTTCCCTGTGAGGATTGTTTTGCGCATTAGAGGGAATGCAAAGCTCTTGACTTAGCAGCTTAACTGGCTCACAGGGGCCCAATATATATGTTAACTCTAATTATTCATCAGTGTTCATCACAGTACTTGATGCATAGAAGGTCCTGGAAGGTTTTCGAATGGGTGGAACAGACAGTGGGTGCCACTGGGATTCGGAGAAGGGAGTGACCAGTGTTAAATCTTGATGTGGCTTCATGGAAGAGATGGGACGTGAGCTGGCCCGGAATTTGGAAAGGCAGAAGGAAAAAGGAAAGGCATTCCAGGGAAGGGTGGGGCGGGGCAGTGGCCAGTGTGAGAGAAAATGCACAGAGACAGGGAGGAAACCACCTGCTGTATTCAGAAAACACCGTCTTCCGTCCGTCCGTCCGCCACAATGCAATGAAGCAGTGATGCATCCACTGCACTGACAGCCCAGGCACATCCTCTCTGGGGGCCTGACCCCGGTGGGCGAGGCTGGGAGGGAGGGAGATGCTGGTGAAGGATGGAGATCCCGGAGGGGTGGGAGGGGCATGAGAGGGCTGAGGGAGCACAGAGGAGCAGCAGCTAACCCAGTTGAGGGATGGGATGAGGAGAGAACAGAAGGAAATCCAGGCAGGACTGGAAGCTGAGCAGGAGTTTGCGGGAGGAGGAGGGGGGGGGGCGAATGCACGTGTGGGACCGGGGCGGGGAGGGGGGGTGGTGAGTGTGAGTGCACAGGCAGGTGCGAAGCCGATGGTTTCTCCTGGCTGGAGAGCAGCCTGCCAGCAGGGGGTGTGAGGTGGGTCTGCGCTCTCCCCAGGCACAGGTTATAAAGGGCCCTGGAAACCCCGCCCGGCACTCGGGTTTGGTCCTGAGGCCGCGTTGGAGGGTTTAAGCAGAGCCGGCCTGGCTTCGGGGCTTGCCCTGTCCAGGACTGTGCTCAGCACTCCATGCCTCGCACCAGGGACCCTCACAGCAACCCTGCGACGCCCATTTCACAGAAGGAAACCGAGGCCCAGAAAAGGGACAGAACTTGCCTCAGGTCACAGAGCTGCAGGGGACACTGCGGGGCGTGGGCTCTGAAAGTCGGTGCCAGGCTGGTGAGCGGTGCGCTGGCCAGGGCAGTGCCAGGGCGCCAGGACACCATTCTGCCCAGAGTGGAGGGGCCTGGGGTCAGGAGGTCTTTCTGGAAAGGTGGATGGCGGGCAGACTGGGAAGGGCCCTGAATGCCAGGCTAAGCAACTTGGGATTTACCACGAAGGCAATGATGAACAGTTGAAGGTCGGAGGAGTCGTAACGACAGCGGGACCTGAGCATTTTCAAAGCCCAGTTAAGAGCTAAAGTCTGAGAAACCTTAGGAATGGCAAGTCCTCCTAGGACGGAAAGTCCATGCTGCTTTCCGGCCCTTCCCAGAAACCACCTGGATCACGCCGGCTGCCTTCTGTCTCCTAACTTGTTCTCGCTAAACCGAGCCTTCTTTTGGTAGGCTGTGCGACCACAGTGCTGGTGACCGGGGCAGGACTGGGCGAGATGTCCCTCCAGATGCTGGTTGGCTGGGTAAGTGGAAAACTCTGGGGGGAGGAGGAGCACTTGGGGTGCGCTCCTTCAAGCAGGTGGGAAGGCAAGCAGGGCCCACTCGGTGTTACCTGTCCCCGTTGCTGAGCCAGCCCTGGAAGCTGAGCCTCCCAAACGGGGAACCTGGAGCTGGGAAGGGATGCGAGAGTCCAACACAAACACAAGTCATGTCTGGGAGCAGGGCCAGGGGGCCCCGTGGGAACGTTTAGCTCCCGGGCCTGGGATGGATCGAGCTGCAGAGCTCTTTGTCCGTCGCTTCTCAACCGGCCACTCCCTCAGCCTGCCTCTCAGAGCCTCTGGCCACCTGCAAAGGGCCAGCTTGCCTGCCAAGACCCTGGCCCTGCTCTCCAGTTCTTGTCCCACACCCACCGTGCACGTGTTCACCAGGGGAAATAAGCCTGCTGTTTACTGAAGACTAGAGCGTAGACACTGTCACCCCCCTTTCTGCAGTGGAGCACACTGTAGCGCAGATCAACTAAGCAGCTAGCCTCAGTCATCACACTTCTAGGGACTGTCGGGACGACTCCCAACCCAGGTCTTTCCGTCTCCAGAGTCCCCTCCACACTGCTCCCCTGCCCGCTGCCCTGGCCTGCTGGGCGGGGAGGAGCTGCAGCGCACAGGGCCGTGTGTGTGCAAACGAGGGGACCTGGATGGGCTTCTGTGTGATCTCGTGGAGGCCACGGGGGAAACTGGTACTAATTGCTGAAGCTGGTGGTGCGTCTATGGGCATTCATTCCATATGCTGCTTGGACGTGTGTGTGTGTGTCCTCTGCAAAGTTCTGGACAGGCCTTGTGGGGAGAGGAACACCTAGTGACTGGTGTTGTAAGGAAGATAGGGATGTTTTTCAGAAGGTTCCAGGCATAGAGCTGAAAGGGACTGCCGGGGTCCCCGGGTCCGACCCCTGCTGTAGAGCAGGAGTTCCGTCTCCTCCAGAAACATGACCTTGAAACAAGGCCAACATGTTCCTGCTGCCCACGTTCCTGTCTATCGGGGTGACCGTCCTTGGTGTGGCTGGAAAACCTGCCAAGGGCCCGCGAAGGCCGCTTCCGCCCATACATCTTCGTGTGAGGTTCTGATGGCCTGCGTCTCTGTGCTTTCCCCTTTGGCAGGTATTCCAGGCTCGGGGCAGCCACAGCTTCCTGGTCTGCGGCGTGATCTTTGCCTGCTTGGCTTTCACCTTCTACATCTTGCTCCTGTTCTTCCACAGGATGCACCCTGGACTCTCATCAGGTAGGGAAGAAGCTGTTTCTACACAAGGGGAGGAAGACGGAGCAGGGGAGGACGTGGGAGATGCTCTGGCCCTCAGCACGCCACCAGGGCTGTTCTGTTCCAAGAAAAATGCAAGGAAATGTTTATTTTTCCGCAGCTTCCTCTCCCCTCTTCCTGCTTTGCTAGGCGATTGTCTGCTCTCAGGGCAGGAGCAACGAGGAGGGGCTGGCTCATGGTTTCTCTAACAGGAGAGGGGCGTGGATGTGACCTTGGCTTCCTGCATCCCACGGACCGCAGGCCAGGACTCGCCCGGCCTGCACGGGGCCCTGAGAGGCAGAGCCTGCCTCCTTGGCTGGAACTCAGCCCAGCAGCCCAATTGGCCCTCTCTCTGCAGTTTAGGATTTTGACTCAAGTCCAAACTTTTTGTCAAAAAGAAGTGCTCAGGCCAAGTGGCAAAGAAAAGCTCCTTCAGGACAGGCACAGCTAACAGTCTCCCGGCGGCAGAACCCGGGCTGGGGGAGGCCCAAAGCTATTTTCGTTGCTGGAGCCCTCCCCTGCCTTCCCACCCAGAGCTCTCAATGTCCCCGCAACTGCTTCAGCCATGCACGTGGCCAGGTCCTAAGAGAAGGTGCCCGGCAGAGCCCTCGTCCTCCCCATGAAAAGCAAAGTCTGGAGGGACGGGCAGCCACAGTCCTCTCTCAGCAGGTGGGCACATGCCCGCTGTAAGCAATCAGTGTAAAGCCCAGAAGAGCAATGGGGTCCCCCAATCAGCTCTAATGACAGTCCTGCTGAGAGGTGGCCGGTACCAGCAGCCGTCTGGTCCAGCACTCAGCACAGAGCCCTCCTTTAGGCCCCACGTTCAAGAAGAGTTTGCTGAATGTCAAATGAGTGACACTTAAATTCTCTAATCAAGGGAGACAAAAGGAAGTACATAGTCCCTAAGCCCCAGGCACTAGTCTCAACAAACTGCCTCCACCAACAGTTGCCAGAACCAGTAGGTCTAACTTTCCACCTGGCTCGCTAAGGAGCCACGAGCGGCAGAGAAGCAAAGGCTGGGGAAGCTCTCGGAACCAGCGCTGGTTGCAGCTCCATCAGAGCCGCGTAAACAGTGCTGCCTGGTTTTTATTGTTGTTGTTGCAGTTCCTCCCCAGGACCGACCACGTGGGATGGAAAGCTCCGAGTGCTACCAGAGATAGAAGTGGGGGAAGGAGGCAGGCGAAGACCTCCGGCCTCTTGAGCACCAGCAGAGACCAAAGCGTGGAAGAAAGCTGGGTGAAAGCGGAGGCGATCGATCCCCTGGCGCCCGGGTCAGGTCTTCTCCACTAAATACTGGCATAGAAGAAATTAAATCGAGTTCTGGTATCCGGGTCCCCCCTGGGCAAATCATTAGGATTTCACCCGGCTATTCCGGTGACTTTTCTCCTCCCTGGGGAGACTTGGTCAGAGCTGTCCAGGATGCCTGCCTGGGGAGGAGGAGGACAATCATCACTCCACTCCACTGGCCGCCTCCTGCACGGACCACACCCCGGGTTTGAAGATCACTCTTAGATGATTTTGAAAATACAGGTTGAAATTACAAAACTTGATGATCGTTGTTCTATGTAGATCTATTTTAAGTTAATTAGAACAAACCCCAAGTTATTCCGTGGCATGCTCATAGGATTTGTGTGCTTTTTCCTTATTCATAGTCCAAAGTCCCTCAAATTCCCACTGCTGGTATCAGTAGCTCATCCGTGATCTAAAACAGCAAAAGGAAACGGTGAATCTTGCTTTCTGCGGGACACTAATTCAGTGGTATGCTGGTCTAGCTCCTACCAGTTTATAAAAGAAAAAAGGCTGATGGTTAAAATTTCCTTTTGAGAGCTGTTTGTTAAATGTGGCCATTATTAAAATTTAAATTATAGAAACTTACAATTACATTAAAAACAAAGGTAATGCCTACTCAAAACTCATCACTTCCTGATTTTTCTATATCTGTGCTCTTGGAGGAATTGATGACTGTTGTATCTGTATTGTAGAAACACTATCACTTTCAGTGATAAGGTGTTGCTGACTCAAGGTCAGCCAGAGCCGGAGTATTTACACCACAGAAATTGGCAAAAGCTACAAAGCATGGCTTTTCTCCCTGGGAGATCCAGGTGTTAAAACATTTGCCAGCACACCACTGCTAAAAACCAATGCGAATTGGTCCAGAAGTTGCCTGAGAGAATGAGATGGATGTTCCATTTTTCTTTACTGACACTGACTAGAGCTTATAAAAGGTGTAGAAACGGCTCTAAGAATTTCTCAAAAATATCTAATTTAAACTTTACTTCTATAGAGAAAACAACTCTTTACAGGCATACCTCAGGAATATGGCGGGTCCAGTTCTGACCATCGCAATAAAGCGAGTGTCACAAGTGAGTTGCAATCTTTTTGCTGGTGGAGACTCTCGCCTTCAATTTGTAAAAAAAAAAAAAAAAAAAAGGCAACATCTGTGAAACACAATAAAGCGAATCACAATGAAATGAGGTATGCCTGTATACCAATGTCAAGTTCTTGGACAAAAACGGGACTTCTGAGCAATCCAAGCTGCACAGTACCTGAAAGCCGTGCCTGCCTGTCAGAGTGTAACCACGCCTGCCCGTCCAGAGCAAGTCCCGTAGCTCTACCCTCTCGGCGGCCTGGAGAGGGGTGAGCCCTGAGACTAAGTCGTGACGTGGCTGTCCCGGGGACTGTATTTAGTTCACCTGCTCTTTCTCTGTATACACATGAACACCTATGAAAAGGAAGTGGATCATGATTCGCAGTAACCTGTCCAAGGAATGCAGTTCGCATGCCCGACATGAAAAGATGCGTCCTGGGCCTGCAGGCGTTGCCGTCAGCAGCCAGCAGCACCGAGTGGCGATCACATCCGGCCTCCGCTTCTCGCTGTGGCCCTGGGCAGGGACGTCACTGAGGCTCTTCCAGCTTCACTTCTGTCATCTGTAAAGTGACATTTCTAGAAGGAATTGCCCTACCTCAAAGGAATTCTGAAAAAATTTGGTGAATTTGTGGAATTAATCACATGCCCGACAAATTGCTTATAAAACCTCCTCATAAGCAGCTTAGAAATTGTTCATATGTTTGTTACATGTTTATGGTAAGTCAAACAGATCCAAATTCTTTTGAAAGTTGGTGGTGCCGGGGTATAGTTTTAACTATGTCTGTAAATACTCCGGGAGTGCCTAACTGGGACAAAAAGAAAACAGCTGTATTTTTCTTGTGGTTTTTTTTCCAAGAAAACATCCTTTTTATACAGAGTTAGAAAGAAGAATCCGTGGCTATATCTACGATGACCAAGATTAATTTGTGACTATAGAAAACAAGATTGAGACAAATTTAAGACTTCCTTTTCTAAAATAAAACATTTTAAATTGAGTAAGTGTGTTATCTATTATCAAGGGCAATTGATCCTTTTACATAACCCCAGAAACAAATGACCAAATGTTCCCCTAAAGACGGGTCTTTATCCTAGTGCGAGTTCACATGGCTAATATTTTAGAAGAAACAAAATCTCACCAGATAGGACTGAGAACCACGATTCCCTCGTAGGACCAGAATGAGGAGAGGCGGGTGGGTGCTGACACCAGGCTGCACACTCAGTTTTCCGATCTTCCTTTAAGAGTTCGGGGATTCCAGGCTGCTGCGGACTTTCCGTTTCCGGAGTTCCCTCTGCTACTGGATGCGGGGACCGAACCCAGCACCAGCGCGCCAGGCTCACTGACGGGAGGTACCGTGACAGGTGCTGGAGAGAATGCCCTTATTCATGCAAAAGATTTGTTGAGCACCTACTATGCTCAAGGCACTGATCTATGTGCAGAGATAGAGCAGAAAATGAGATGGAAGTCCCTGCCCCCCAGAGCTCACTCTGCGGTTGAAGACATACAGACGGTAAACAGGTAACATGCTACAGGAAGCGGGATACCGGAGGGCCACAAAGCAAAGCAGGGAAAGGGGTGGGAGAGGGAATGTCACGAGATGGTCTTTCTAAGGAGGTACCGTTTGTGCAGAAACCTGAAGGATAGACAGGAGCAAGCCACCCAAGTACCCGGGAGAGCCTGGACCAGGCAGGGGACACAGTGCAAGGGCTTAGGCTGCATGTGCTCGTACTGTGAGGACTGGCGAGAGGCCAGCGTGCTCCAGTGCGCGAGGGAGAAGAGTGGCAGGAAACCGGTGGGAGTGGAAGCTAGGGGCCAGATCGTGTAAGCCGTGTTAGGAGTATAGATTTTTTTTTAAAGTTATGTGAGTTATTAGAAGAGTTGTGAGCAGGTGAGGGGCAGGAATAAAATTGAGGACACAGGCAAGGTTACAATTGCAATAAACAGGAGAGGGTGTCTAAGACACAGATGTGAGAGGAGGGAAATGAATATTCAGAAATCCATTTTGTTAAAAATATTTACTTAAAAAAATACAATTGTCCATATCTAGTTGCACATGTATCTATTAACATATCTATATAATTTTGGACTTTAGTAAATTTGATACAGTGCTTAAAGCCAGCTAGCCATTATACAAAGCAAATTCCTGTCAGTCCTTATATAAAATAGTTTTTTAATGTCATCTTTCTATTAAATGCTTATCATTACAGAATTTAACAAAACTTTTGCATAAAACTTGAAGTGATAGAAAAAAAGTTATTCAGAGCAATGTCTGAAGACCCACTAGGTGTCAACCACACCTTTTTTCTTTGAAAAGCAGTGGATTCAAAGCCCTCCAAGTGCTGGCGCACCCTCACCCTCACCCACTAAACTTGGGGTCATGTTTCTATGTCGTAAATAAATACAACTCAAGACTTAAAACAACATCCTTTGTTTCCCAACAGGTTAGCTGGGTCAAACTGCTTAGCTAGAGGAGAGGGCAGTTTCTCTCAGTTACATCAAAACGAACGATTTTAGTGTTAGCAGTTACCATCATTTTAATTGCCTTTTTTTTTTTAAGGAAAAATATTTAATACTTTGAAAGTCTCCCTAATATAAATTACACTGAAATGAAAACAAGTTACTAATGACACTTGCACTTTATAGGTAAGTATTCTACTTATACAAGAGTGGTGGATGCTGGGTATTATGAGGGACAGATTTCAAGAAAATAAACAAGAAGGTAAATAAAAAATGAAGTAACGGTCTTCTCAGCTGAGTTGATCTAGGGTTAAGGAAAGCACCCTGACAAGTTCTTATTATCACATGTCCTAAAACTAAGACACTGACATAAAAAAATACATCTCTTCTGTGTTAATGCCATAGAAGACTTTTCTTCTGAATTACCGACTGGGTGAATGGAAGTTAAAAGTTTATTATTTAACACCATTTAATTTTCAAGTGATGTCGACACTGAAGATCCAGTAGAACTCATTTAAAAATTGTTTGTTCTTCAAAATATAAAGTTAAACACTTTATTTTTAGCCAACTTGATTATTTGGTGACTAAAGGACGTAATTTAAAAAAACTAATTTTAATAAAATTTTATTGCCTCAAACCAAAGTTAACCAGTAGCTAAATGACTGGATTGAGTTTCATATATAACCTTCCCTACCCACAAAGATAAACGAAACTGCCAGAAGGCAAAAGTGAAAAAACAGATATGACTATAATTAGAGACAATTGAATGACCAAACGGGATAAATAGGCCTTAAGTAATAAAACAGTAATTGTATGGCTTTCTAGCTGCTTCTTAATTTCACTGATACAGAGCAGGGAAGTTCATCAAATATGCTACTTTACCACATAAGCAATGAATATAATGTACATACAAAGGCCACTGGTACTACAGCCCTCAAAAACAAAAAATATGAAATGTCTTAAGAGGAACTGCACCCCCTAAATAACAGACAGTAAACAACCATGATTAAACAGAAAAGAAACTTGAAACTGAAGCGTTTACAAAGTTGAGTATAATCTAATTGCAAATCATCAAACGTGATACATTTCTACCAAGCAGAGCAGTGAAAGCTTGTAAGTTATTTAAAACATCCTAGGCAAGACAGCCCACCTACAGAGCCTGGAAGAACCCATGTACCCCTTCTCCAAACAGTCTTAAGTCCCAGAAAACATAAATGAGAAATAAGCTTTAATTCCCTGACTCTTAACATCCATACGTTGGAATTAGACTAACAAAATAATCATTAAGTGCTTCCAGTTATTAAAAACAAAACAGTGCTAATAATGGTGCCCAAAAAAAGTGCCACGTGAATTAATACCAATATTTGGCATTCCCACCCCTGAACTCCAGGCATACTTTAATGATTGCATTGGCTAGAACTCTGGCGCAGCCACAGGACACCCCCACCCCCGTCCAGAAGACCCCAGGCCTGTCCTAGCACCGCTCATAATCCTCAGAAGGGACAAGAACCAGCATGGGCCCTTATGAGATGGAAAACAAGGCAAAGTTGAGAACATTCAGCCCAAGATACTCTGAGGTTTCTAACACTTATTACGTACAGTTTAAGAGGTTAAATGAAGCTACAACGTCAGAATTCCTCCACTATTATATCAATCCATGGGCAAATCGGTACTTCAGAAACATTACAGTATAAACCTCTCCTCTGAGAAACTTAGAACCCAATGTAATAAGGGTTTTACACAAAAGCAAAAGTAAATGTAGGAATTTTAAGAAAGAACATCCTTATTTGCTCAATAATAAAAGATTAAGATGACTTTAACATATGTCACATACGGCGCTGTAGTTGTAAAATATTGGCAAGCAGTTAGTCTTTAAGGCCTATGAGTCTAAAAAACTGAAATGTGCAAGGCATTGATTTTTAAAAAGTGGCAATTGAAAGTGCGCCAATTTCTTTTACGTTTTAGTATAAAATAGCCCAGGAGCCATCCTAGAGGATGAATAATAAATGGTTCCTCTGAAAAACAGATTCTCACACACACACACACAGAGTCAATATATACACACATATATGTACTCAGCCAATAAATTAGGACACGGGAAGAAATGCTCTAGTCTCCTAATTAAATATTTAAAAATAAAATTTTAAACCTCATAAAAGTTCCTGTTTTATATTATACTCAAAAGACTAAAGTTCAAGCAATTTACTATGTTTGAGTGTATCCCTCATGAATTTTCTTGTTAAAGGTTTCATTTTAAATTACGTTAACGACAACTTGAATTTTCTGGTTTCTAAAGAAAGCTTAAAGCCAGTATTTCCCTGTCCACAGACCACTCTGGATCCCAGCTTTCACAATGGCTGAGCGTGAATGGCAGCACCGAGAAACTGCTATATTCTGACAGGCTGTCAATCTGTGGCGATTTTTCCCCCCAAGAAAAATAGCTTGAAGAACTTGGCAGTTTCCAATGGAATATTTATACTACATCAACAACTCACCTTTCCGATCTGCTCTGTTTACAGGTCAAAACTTGATTTTTATATATAACAGGTTCCACCAAGTATGAGAAATGAAATCAAACCGCCTTCTTTTCTTGCTTAATACACTACCACCCACAAGATTTCCAGATCCCAAGATGAAAACATTGGCTTCGGAAAGCAGAATTCTGACCTCAGAGGAATAACAGAGCACCTTGTTGCAGGCTATACCTGCAGTATTAAAAACAGTAAAACATTTACTTGCTGACCCCAAATCAAGAAGGTAACTAACAAAATACTTTCCATAGAACCCATTCTCTGGTCAGAGTACCTGCTAAAGAAACACAACTATGGTTTACCACCATTTCACTACTATGGATTAATTAACTTCTTGATTCCTTTGTAGAAACGATATATTCTGTCACACCCTCAGATATGACTGCTTATATCATGCATCTTTTAACTTTCCTATTGGTTTGGTAATTCTTCAGAGCCCCAGGTTTCCGAGTACCTGCATTTGTCTCTATACCTGTTTACACACCTAAGAATGGTGCCTCAGCACAGTCCTAGCTTTCTGGCGTGGATAAGTAAAATAAATGAAGTGACAAGAGAACAGGCCCATCAAGAAAAGTATTTCTTCAGATGCTGAAATGTTACAAAGAAAAAGAAAAGAAAAACTAATGCAGCAATAAAATGGAGGTTACTATGTATTGTAACATAAAGCAACTTAAATAATTCTGAATTTGTTGGTAAAATATAATACTAATTAGGCCAGAGAAGTTTGTAAGCAGATTAGTAAAATAAAAAGTACATTATAGAGTTACACCTACTATGAAGGAAATAGAGGTATCTGTCCAAAACAATATGCATGAAGCTCTGGAAAACATTTGGTAATGGGTTACTTGGTAACTTATGAAAAAGAATATGAAATTTCAGAAAGTTGATGACAAGCTCTCCTGAAAAATTCCAAATCTCTACGAGAGGTTTTACATGAAAATCAGATCAAATATGTAAAGAATTTCTCTATACATCCAACAAAAGCATCCACGGTTGTTTTCTTTTTTTTTTTTTCCAAGATTAGACTGAGAAGCATATCCTGAGGTCCTTTGAGTGCATGTGGCCAGACAAAGCCACCAGTGCAGGAAGAAATAGAACTTCTACTCAAGACTTACTCTTTTTTTCTTTAGAGAGAGGAAGGGGGAGAGAAAGAGAAATGTCGATGTGAGAGACATCAAATTGGTTGCCTTTGCACTTGCCCCAACCAGAGATCGAACCCACAACCTAAGTATGGGCCCTGACTGTGAATCGAGCCTGCCATCTTTTGGTGTGCAGGGCAAAGTTCCAACCATCTGAGCCACCCAGCCTGGGCCTCAAGACTTACTTTTTATGCCACCCTATTTCTATTTTTGTGTATGTCTTATGCACATATTACTTTAGTAGAGCGGTATATAACTTAACAGGTACGAATTTGCAAGAGGGAATTTGTGTTCAAAAATTTTTACTGATCAAGGTGTATGGTCAAAAAGGTTGGAGACTGATTTTCTGAAATGCCAATGAGTGTCTCTAATGTGCTTAAAATTCACTAGAAACACATAAAACTGCCTTTAGAACTTTAGAATCATAACACAAATTCTGAGGTCAGGATGAAACAATGTCACTAGGTGATGTCATACACTGCCAGATGTGAAGGGAACTGAAGTAATAGCAGCAACAGAAAACTTAAGTGACACATAATATGGAGAAGCTAGAAACTGTATCAGATAAATAGTCCTGCCTTTTTTTTTTTATCTCTAACATAGTACATAAATCTTTAAGAAATTCTTCCAGTTTAAAAAAAATATCCAGCCCTAGCTGGTTTGGCTCAATGGATAGTGTGTCAGCCTGCAGAGTGAAGGGTCCTGGGTTCAATTCCAGTCAAGGGCACATGCCTGGGTTGCAGGCTCGATCCCCAGTGGGAGGCGTGCAGGAGGCAGCCGATCAATCATTCTCTCTCATCATTGATGTTTCTATCTCTCCCTCTCCTTCCCTCTCGGAAATCAATTAAAAAAATATATATATTTAAATCCAGACCCTTTTACTATATAGTATAGGGTCATGAGCTTACTTTTCCCATCAAAATTTGAAGAAAAAGAATTAAACTCATTTTTTAACCATAAAAATAAGAAAAATTAAACCTATATTTTAACTCCAAGAAGCTGAAGGTTGACCTTTTGAGGGTTTCTGGATTCTCATTATGTATAAATTCTTAAAAAATCAATGGCAGTTTCCACCTTCGTTTGAACACACAAAATACACCCTGAGGAGTCTAACATCACAAAAGCACTGTGACAAACCATGAAAAGAAAGATTACTGAAGTCCGACATGTGGTTTTAATTTTGTATTTTTAAAAATCAGCGCATGAAAAAAAAGAATGTTTTAGAAGCTATGTGAAAATCCACCACCCCAGGGCGGAATGAAGGCAGCGGGCTGCTGGCTGAGGGTGTGGCTGTGCGCGTCCCTTCCCAGCCCCAATGTGGTAGCTAAAATCAGCCCTATGGGGAGAACTCTCACACGGAATCAGCAAATGCTACATATAAGGGCTTCTTTTCCCCTTCGGAGAGCCTGGCAGTTAAACAGTTTCCAGCAAACAACTGAGTCGACATGGACCAGAGCAGACGGAGAGCTAAGGTAACCGCAGCAGATGTCTCAAAGACGCATGCAGCCTGCTCCCCCATCCTAACGTAGGCTGCCTTTGCCCACCAACATTCATCCCGGCAAAGTGACTCGTGATGGATACCAGCGACAGCTACCAAATGGAAGTCTCTCCAGTGTACTGGTCCCAAGTGGTATGTCACTCCATGGATGTTCAAAAAAATATGAAGCTGAGACTTCTCCAGGGAGGAGGTAGTTTACAAATAGAATGGTCTGTCTCAAACACTTGAGCTAAGGTTGTAAACTTTCATTTAAAAAAGGACACACACTCACACACAAGCTTCCCCAGATTAATTGATCTCACAGAGAAAGCAGGTCACCATCAGCCTCCTACAGGCCCACACCACTCAGAGGCCTCCAGGATAGGTTTATGGACCGAGGGTTCACCAACACTCGTTCCTAGGAAGTTGCTCTGACTCAGTTCCAATGGTGTCCTAGCTTCCCAGGCATCCCTGTGCTGAAACAGTTAATTACTAAAGAGAGAAAACAAACCAATGGCTTTTCTCCTTTAATTCCAAAAGGTATTTTTTGTGCTTTCACAATTTTAAATATCTAATTCAGTCAATCCATCAATATTTACTTATTGCCCTAACCGGTTTGGCTCAGTGGATAGAGCGTCGGCCTGCAGACTCAAGGGTCCCAGGTTCGATTCTGGTCAAGGGCATGTACCTTGGTTGTGGGCACATCCCCAGTGGGGAGGGTGCAGGATGCAGCTGATTGATGTTTATCTCTCATCGATGTTTCTAACTCTCTATCCCTCTCCTTTCCTCTCTGTAAAAAATCAATAAAATACATTTAAAAAATTTACTTATTTAATGTACAAAATGTTAATCAACCTAATAAATCTATTCTAAAGTGCTGCTGAGAGGTCCACTTTCAAACAGGCATGCAGACTAAACGATGCAAGGTGGGGGGCACGTCCGGGAAGTCTGTCCGCATCACTACTGAACACCACAACCTCTCAACACGGCTATTGCACGTCTCAGGAACAAGCCTTCCGGCTGAGACCCCGAGGAAGCAGGAATGGGTCTCCCCCGCTCCGAATGCAAAGGCAGCTCCCTGAACACTGTCCCTCCGCCACCACTGCACGAGCACAGCCGTCTTTCACAAGCGCTTCTCCTCTCTGGGTGTAAACACACTAACAGATTGTACACCTGGAAGGTGCTGGTTTGTATCAGGGTCCTTTTGAGCCCTCAATTCTTTATTCCCTCATTCCATTTAGTTCATGCGATTAAATTATAGGAACTATTTCTAGGGTTAAAAGACTAGTTTAATGGACAGAGCGGTGTGTGTGTGGGGGGGGGAGGGGGCCGCATATACTATCTAATCCTGGACTTTAAAGCCAAGATTTTCAAAAGATTCCACTGAGACATTGGTATCAATTCAGTTTGGGGGAATCAACAAAGCTGGCATTGATTACCATAAAGGAGTATTTTATAAATTTGGTAAGGTAGAGACAAAGGCCCAAATTTTTCACTACTAAGAACCATCTAATTCCTATGCATGAGAATTCCCAAAGGAATTCTGCTCCTCCCTAATTTAAAAAGAACTATTCAAAGACATCAGCACACCTTTACCTCACTATGGATCTGGAGGCTTTTCATCTTTCTAATTACATCTTCAAAACTGTCACGACCTCTCTCAACCTCACATTTAAAAGAAGATCAACATCCGGTAGAAAATGAGGTGCAAGGAACAGAAGCGAGAAAGGGTCCTTCATGCTGGGATGTATCCTCGAACTGGGAAAGGCCACAGATGCTGTTTCAAGTTATTCAACTGGATCTTTTACTCAGAGATGCCTCTACATTTCAAAACCTGGGCTTAGTCTCCTAAAAGCGGTCATCTGCCATGCTGTCGCCCACAGATGTGGAACTGGAACACCCAGCGAGCAGCCGACTTTTCTGTGCTAGAGATGGGGCCCCCTATTCTCACTGGCTGTTGCAAACAGTTTTAAACCCCAGGTTTACAAGTCTCCCTCCGCTGAAACGGACTAGCTCCATGCTCTGTAGACAGGCCCAGACAAGATCACACATGTGTACGGCTGAGAGACCCTCCTGAACAAATGTAAGTAGGATGCGTTTTTGCAGAGTTGCTTCTCATAGGTCAGACTCCACAGCAATACAGAACCAGCCCCAGAGACTGCTCCAGTCTGCCTCCGGGTGAACAGAAATGTCTCTTTCCTCTCCTGCCTATGCACAGCTCACTTCTCATTACCCAGCAAAGCACACTTAAGTCTTAGAGATATGGCCAATTTCATTTAACTAATATGCTCAAAGCATAATTTATTTATTTTTTTCCTGGCCAAAGAGTTCCACCAAGAAGGCAGAAGGAATAACTTTGTTCTTAACTGCTCTGGCAAAACATAGCTAGCTGCTAAACCCCACCAAACATTTCCTTAACACAAAGCTCAAGTATTTGTTAGAAAAATAAAAGAAAGAAAAAGAGGGAGGTGGAGTTCAGACTCCAATTAAGGCATTGTTAAACACAGTCCAACTTGAGTCTTCTTGGAAGGGAATCCTAAAAAGGCATTTTGATGGGAATAGCAAATCACGATAGTCTATTACCGGCACTGTGGAACTGTCCACCACTCACTTCAAAGGTAATCATGCGAGTGTCCCTCTGTTTCTTTATTCCTTGGTTCTCTCTTTCTGCAAGTGCGTCGGTTATGTCTTCTGTAGATCTGGGGAAAAGGGGCCAGGGGTGGAAGGTCCATCCAGGCCAGACAGGGTGAACGGCCCATGACTGTTCAGAACAGAAGGAAACTGAGAAAGAAAAGAAAATACATTATCATCCTTTGACTCAACTGAACGTTCACTTTCTGTCCCTTCTATGTTTCCTGAGCCAGAACATGACAAGCCATCAGCAGTGGCTCATAGGACAAAGGCAGTAACTGTTTATCATGAAAGAATATGATGTCATAACAAAACTTTAAAGAATGTTGCCCAGCTGGCATGGCTCAGTGGTTGAGTGTCAACCTATGAACCAAGAGGTTGCGATTCAGTTCCGGTCAGGGTACAGGCCCGGGTTGCAGGCTCGATCCCCAGTGTGGGGCATGCAGGAGGCAGCTGATCAATGATCTGCTCTCATCCTTGATGTTTCTCTCTCTCCCTCTCCCTTCCGCTCTGAAATCAATAAAAATTAAAAATAAATAAATAAAAAAGAAAAGAATGTTAACTATTAATACTCTCCAGCTTGCCCTGATGGAATGCAAAGCACAAACCTACACCTTTCCTCATATCCTAAGGTGCACAGGATTGCATTAAACTTCAGTTGAAGGTTTTAGAAAGGTCGGTAAATAACCCTACAGAGTATATTCAATTACAAAGCAAATCGCAGACTGTAAAAAGAGGTCCAGAAAGAGACACCCACCTGTTAACTCTATTTATAACTGGTACAAATAGTTACAGGGTGCTCATCGCAGAAAAGGGTTCCCCATCATATATTCTGAGGCCAATTCTAGAAGGAGATTCTAGGCCGAAGCTACCTGAACAGGACTTTGCTTAAGGTCTCAGATCCCTCTATAACGCAATCACTGGTTTTCGAGAGGCAAAAATGAAACAAGGAAAATTCTCAACTTTTTCTACTCAATAATTTAGAACTTTTTGTCAAAAAATGCAGAAGTAGGGGTGTTTTTATTTTCTTCTTTAACATTTCATTTTCAAAAGAAGTAATGAAGAGTTAAATCACAAAAACATAAGAAAATCCTCCAGGGAGTCACCCCTGAATAGTAAATGAATCAACCATAAGAAAGCCTACCAGTTATAAAGTCTAGATGTTCTGGGCAAAATAACAAAAGCTGTGAGACTTTTCCTAAGATCTTGCTTAAGAGATAATACAGTAGTCATTTAAAAATATATATATTTAAAATGTTAATAAATGTATATTCTGAGGGGGAAATGGGAGTATTTAATATACTATTCTCAAGAGTTTTCTCTATTTCTTTTAAATCCTCAGTTAAAAGGGGAAACATATGTCCAAAATCCCCTCCACATATATATATGTGTGTGTGTGTGTGTGTGTATGAATATATATGTGTATACATATTTTTTCTAATAAAAAAGGATTTCTACAGTTTAAAATGATAAAAAAAAAACTAGGTGGTCTCAAAATCTACTACAGTGTTGAACAGTTCTTGATCTAACTCCAATGTATGTAAATGGTCAACAATGAAAAGGAAACTTTGCTGTGAATATTTATCCGAACTCTTTCCGCTGGCTAGGAAATTAACACTTAGAAATTCAAAACCAAAACTAAAGAATACTTATTAAATAGGAGTTTTATAATGCTTAAACCAAAGAGGGGGTACTGTGTTTCTGCCTCTTTCTTCGTTTACCACGCCCCCTTACAAGAGACGGGCTTTACGCCATTTACCTGGAAAAGTGTGTTAGCACCTTGCAGTCTGGCTGGGCTGAGGGGAGCGACAGGGCTGAGGGTGCTCCAGAAGTGGATGCTGGAGAGCAAGGGGCTGGGAGTCAGTAAGATGGGTGTCTGCAACACACAAAGCAAAACATTCGCTGATTGGCACTTCGGGGTTATGCTTTATCCTGGTAGTAATACAGCCATTAGCCTTGACCCCAAATACTGTCCTATTCACTATAAATCTCTCCGAGTCTGAAATTTTATCACGAGGAAATACTCAAAAATTGTTTTTTACAACTTAAGAAAGATAAAGGTCAGCCCTGACTGGTTTGGCTCAGAGGATAGAGCGTCGGCCTGCGGACTGAAAGGTCCCAGGTTCGATTCCGGTCCAGGGCATGTACCTTGGTTGCGGGCACATCCCCAGTAGGAGGTGTGCAGGAGGCAGCTGATCGATGTTTCTCTCTCATCGATGTTTCTAACTCTCTATCCCTCTCTCTTCCTCTCTGTAAAAAATCAATAAAAATATATTAAAAAAAAAAAAAGATAAAGGTCAAAATATTTTTTGATCTATTTTTTGTAGGGCCTTTCTCAAACAGAAAGACCAATCTGAATTCAGGTATTGAAAAATAATGGGTAACTTGAGTCACAAACGTAGTTTTTCCTTAATAATGAGGTCTGTGAGTGAGCCATCCATTTAAATGTTATACTTAAGCAAGTTGAGATTATCGCTGTTTGTTTGTTTTTAATAAGATTTTTATACAAGCAAAAAAAAAAAAAAAAGAGAGAGAATACTTATTTTCTATAGAAGGAAGTGGAAAACCAAAATATTTCTTTACTTGTAGAACAATGAATTATTTAACACAGTGCTCCAAACCTTCTGTGTTGGCGATCCTAATGAAGTAAGGGATTGGGTTACTTTTATGGGGTCATTTAAAAACCTAAACAGCAGAATGAAAACTTGAAGTTATAAATCTGGCTTTGTTCGGGAAGGTGAGTGAATGCAAACAACGCTGGCACTAAAGAGAAAGAAAGAGCTACCTGTGAGAAAAGTGCTGGCGTAAGGGAAGCTGTGGGGAGAGAGGGGCTCAGAATCCCCAGGGGGCTCGGGTCGCTGCCCGTGATCAGGAGGATGGGAGCCAGCTCCAACCCCTTGGGCTTCTTGGATCTGGATGAGTTGTTTGTTCTGTCCTTTCCCGGCAAGGCCGAGTCCTGGTCCTTAGGCTCCAGCGCCAAGTTCTCTGGCAGTCCCATGGGCTGCGAGGCCACAGAGTCGATGTCTGTATCGAGGTCCGGGTTGGAGCTGAGCGGCGGGGAGGGTGTTCTCGGAGGCTCCTGGAAGGAAGGGGACGGGACGGGTGTGCTGGGAAACGCGGCAACTGCACTGCAGGCAGAGGCCGGGGCTTCCAAGGCAGGCAGTTTGGGGGACGCCAACGTCTCCAGCGCTTGGAGAGTTTCTTCCGAAGATGGGGAAATACTGGCGCCCGTTGAAATGGTGGCAGCAACGGGTTCAACTGGTGGCTTTTTGGAAGGTGTTGTTACAAATTTAATGACGGATGGTGCTGGCTTCTGAGATTTCTTCTCTGCCAATTTCTCAGCTGGATTCTCAATCTTTATAGACTTGAGGAGCTTCCTCTTGGAGGAGTTCAAAGAGTTGAGGGTAAATGAAGAATACAAGCCAGAGTGTATGTAGTCGTTGCGGCTCGAGGCCTTGGCACCGGCCTGCGGGGGCCTCTCCTTCCCTCCACTCTCCACATCTCTGGAACTGCCGCCGACCTCACTGGCACTCAAGGCCTCACAGTCTCCCTCAATCCTGCCCACCTTCATCGGATCCATGCTCAGAATCTCCGGGTAAGAGACGAACTTGTACACAAACTTCTGACCATTTACTTTTTTTATGATATTCTGTAGATAAATAAAAAAAGCATTCTTATACTTCCTTATAATCTCATCTCGCATAGCTCGTGAAAAAACTGACCTAATGGTGTCCTCTGTGTGACAAGCATTTTACTTCAAGCTTCAAATTCATCTAACATCGTCTATGTTATCTAGTCATACTCAACACAGTGCCTACTGTTGTGGAGCATAAGTTAAGAACATTTACATGTCATATTAACAACTGAACGGAATATATTACATAAAAGCTTAAAGATTTTAATTGCTTAACACTCTCAACCAATTATCTGTATTGTCAAAAATCGCTGACCTACACACAATCCTATCTAAGAAAAGAGTAATATGCAAATTGACCATACCTCCGCTACACCCACAAGCCATGCCCACCAGCCAATCAGGAACAAGTATGCAAATTAACCCAACCAAGATGGCTGCAGCCACAGAGCAAGCAGGAGGCTTGGGTTTCCCTGGCAATGGAGGAAGCCAAGCTTTCCGCCTGCCCTGGCCTGCCTTGGCCTCGCTTAAGACTACAAAGTTTCAATTATAGAAGATAAATAAATCCCAACAAAAATGGCGGCAGCCACGGAGCTGGAGAGAGCAGGAAGCTTGAGTTGCCCCCGGCGATGCAGGAAGCCAAGTTTCCGCAGCCCTAGCCTGCCTTGGCGTCCACTTAAGGCTACAAAGTTTCAATTACAGAAGATAAATAAATCCCAACAAAAATGGCTGCGGCCACGGGGAGCGAGCAAGAGGCTTGGCTCTGCTCAAGGCTACAAAGTTTCAATTATAGAAGATAAATCCTAGATACCAGGGCCTCCACTTGGGTCGCTGGGGGGCGTGGCCAGCCTGCAAACCACCACAGGCCCCTCACCCAGGCCGCCCCACACCCCAAGGGAACCCCCACCCTGATCCGGGACACCCTTCAGGGCAAACCAGCCAGCCCCCACCCGTGCACCAGGCCTCTATCCTATCTAATCCTCCTATCTAATAAAAGAATAATATGCAAACCGTCACTCCAACACACAAAATGGCTGCTCCCATGTGGTCAAAGATGACTGACCCCATGTGGACACAAGATGGCCGCCACAAGATGGCCAGCAGGGGAGGGCAGTTGGAAGGGACCAGGTCTGCAAGGGAGGGCAGTTGTGGGCGATCAGGCCAGCAGGGGAGGGCAGTTGGAAGGGACCAGGTCTGCAAGGGAGGGCAGTTGTGGGCGATCAGGCCTACAGGGGAGGGCAGTTAGGGGTGACCAGGCCAGCAGAGGAGGGAAAGTGGGAGCAACCGGGCCTGCAGGGAAGGGCAGTTGGGGGGACCCAGGCCTGCAGGGGAGGGCAGTTAGGGGCAAACAGGCTGGCAGGGGACCAGTTAGGCATCAATCAGGCTGGCAGGCAGAAGCGGTTAGGGGCAATCAGGAAGGCAGGCAGGCGAGCAGTTGGGAGCCAGCAGTCCTGGATTGTGAGAGGGCAGTCGGACATCCCTCAAGGGGTCCCAGATTGGAGAGGGTGCAGGCTGGGCTGAGGGACACACACCCCCGTGCACGAATTTTGTGCACCGGGCCTCTAGTCTAAAATAAGTCCAAAGGTACAAGCCATACACATGCTGAGTAAGCAAAAAGGAATTGAAAACATCACTTCTACTAAGGTTCCTACTTCCTTCAAAAATTCCAGTGGTTGCTTTCAACTCATGTCTCAGACAGCAAAGCTGATAAGAACAACCACTGTAAAAGTGAAAGAAATTAAGATCTCAGCTTCTCATTCCAATTCTATCCATTTGAGTCATTTATTTTACCTCAGGGCCCAAAGTGTATTCAAAATGAGAATTTTTTTAAAATTTTTGACTAAGAAATCAATTCTATGGGGAAATAGGCATGTATTAATTGTGTTCTCTGGATTAAATTAAAAAGTAAAAACTAAGTAAAGCTAAGAAACAAGTATCTATGACAATTTTTAAAGTAAATCATGATATACAAAATAATATTTATCCTCAAGAATCTCAGATTTCCTTTTCCTTATTTCAACCCTATCCTTACTTTTCCAGACAACTGTTTGGAATAAAATAGGTGCAATGGGGGTGGGGTACTGAATAACAGTTTGCAGAAAGATAACTGGAACATTTCCAGCCTCCATCTTAATTCCAAACTGCTCAAGTTATAAAATAAATTGGATTAAAATAAACCAGGACAGTGATCATTTTGCAATGGAAACAAATATCAAATCATGTTGTACACCTGAAACTATTTCAATTATATCTCAACTAGAGGTCTGGTGCATGAAATTCATGCACAAGTGGGGTCCCTAGGCCTGGCCAGCGATCAGGTTCCCCACCTCCCCGCCTCCTCCTTCCCCCGCCACCCATGCACCACCACAGCATGGTTCCCTGCCTCCCCCCCTCATCCTTCCCTTGCCACCCACATCTGCCACCACTCACCCCCGGTTCCCCATCCCAGCCCGGGGGCCCGGCCCCTATCAGGCTACCGGGGACTGCCAACCAGAGAGGAGGGACCAGGAGGTTGGCTGGCAGGCCCCATCAGTGATTGGGGCTTGTGGGTTGGGGGCAGCTCCTGCGTTGTGTGTCTGCCCCCTGGTGGTCATTGTGCGTCATAGCGACCGGTTGTTCTGGTCGTCCCATCGTAACGGTCGCTTAGGCTTTTATATATGTAGATTTTAAAAATTAAATAAATCAACATCTTAGTACCTATAACCTGAACAGAAGAGAAGGAACGCTTCTTGTTCTCGGGTGGACGTGTATTACCTTTACATAATAGTATCGGAGGGCTCGGCTGAGCTTGTCATAGTTCATATTAGGCTTGTTTTTGCGAATCCCCCAGAGCCGAGCCACCTCTTCCGCCTGCAAAAGCTTGAACTCCCCATTGTCAGAGGTCCAGCAGATCATGTGCTTGTTCTGAGGCTCCTGCAGGAGCTGCAGGAGGAACTGCCATAGGGTGATAGCACTGTCCATAGCAATGAGCTGAAAGAGGCACACAGGGAGAGACACAGTAACATTAACAGCTGACGCTCCCCGATCACCGTATAACATATTTGCCAATGTTATCTCCAATAAGGGTTTAATCTCCAACATTTACAGGGAACTCACACAACTTAACAAATGGAAGATAAACAACCCAATCAAAAAATGGGCAACGGACCTAAATAGATACTTTTCGAAAGAAGACAGAAGGAAGGCCAAGAGACATATGAAAACATGTTCAAAGTCACTAATCATCCAAGAGATGTGAATCGAAATGACAATGAGGTACCATCTCACACTTGCCAGAATGGCTATCATCAACAAATCAACAAATGACAAGTGCTGGTGAGGATGCGGAGAAAAAGGAACCCTCGTGCACTGCTGGTGGGAATGCAGACTGGTGCAGCCACTGTGGAGAACAGTATGGAGTTTCCTCAAAAGCTAAAAATGGAACTTCCATTTGACCCAGTTATCCCACTTCTAGGAATATATGCCAAGAAACTAGAAACACCAATCAGAAAGGATATATGCACCCCTATGTTCATAGCAGCACAATTTACCATGGCTAAGATTTGGAAACAGCCTAAGTGCCCATCAGCAGATGAGTGGATTAAAAAACTGTGGTACATCTACACAATGGAATACTATGCTGTGGTAAAAAAGAAGGAACTTTTACCATTTGCAACAGCATGGATGGACCTGGAGAGCATTATGCTAAGTGAAGTAAGTCAGTCAGCCCTAACCGGTTTGGCTCAGTGAATAGAGCATCAGCCTGTGAACTGAAGGGTCTCAGGTTCGATTCTGGTCAAGGGCATGTACCTTGGTTGCAGGCACATCCCAAGTAGGGGGTGTGCAGGAGGCAGCTGATCGATGTTTCTCTCTCATTGATGTTTCTAACTGTCTATCCCTTTCCCTTCATCTCTGTAAAAAAAAAAAAAAAAATCAATAAAATATATATTAAAAAAAAAAGTCAGAGAAAGATAAATATCACATGATCTCACTCATTTGTGGAATATAATGAACAACATAAACTGATGAACAAAGACCAATCCAGAGACAGAGAATCATCAAACCTCAGAGGGAAGGCAGGGGAGGGCAGGGGGTAAGGGGAAAAAGTCAACCAAAGGACTTGTAGGCATGCATATAAGCCTAACCAACCAATGGACATAGACACCAGAGGGGTGAGGGCATGAGTGGGGAAGTGGGGGTGCAATGGGAGGATAAGGACACATATGTAATACTTTAATAATAAAGAAAGAAAGAAAACTGATTCATAAAAGAGCTAAATAATTTGTCTAAGATCACACAAGCAAATGATGGAGCTGAGACTTAAATCTAGGCAGTCGAATCCAGAGTCTAAATGCTCAATCATGCCACACTGCTTAAGGGAAGTCTAGCTTGGGAGACAAAGCCAGTTCCATAAATTATAGGAGCAGCCTGATGCCTGCCAATCACTGGAGTATCACGGTTATTAAATTTATCTTACAAGCTCATTGTCCTCCTCTCTGAGGAGACCACCATTTCGGCATCTTAATCAGCCCAGTTGATTTATTGCCAGGATGTGTATGTGTGTGTCTCAGTGTGGCCCGGGGGTATAGAATAATCTACTTCTGTTCCACTGGTATTTCTCCTTCAAATGGTTTCCATTATCGTAACTATAATTTACATATAAATTGGCAGCACTGAAAATTGGGCAAAATGTTCCTTGATTGAACCTGCAAATTCTGTCACCATCTATCTGCCCACAGGGATTTCCTCCGCATAGATCCGCCATTTATTTATTTATTTAAGAATCGTTTGTTAATTTCCAGAGAGAGAGGAAGGGAGAGGGAGAGACAAAAACATCCATGTGAGAGAGAAACATCAACTGGCTGCCTCTGTACGCCCCCTACTGGGGATCGAACCCACAACCCCAGGCATATGTCCTAACCGGGAATCAAACAGCAACCTTTCTTTGCATGGTACCACGCTCAACCAACTCAGCCACACTGGCCGGGGCAATCCACCTTCAATTTGAGTAGTAACCTTTATTTGATTATCAAGACATGAGCTGAAAAATCCTTCAATATCCCAAATTTTAGGACCTCCCTAGTTAGGCCAGAGTTTCCCAACTACTGACATTCTGGGCCAGATAATTCTTTGTTCCTGGAAGCTGTGCTGTGCATTGTTTAGCAGCATCTCTGTCCTCTACCCACCAGGGGCCTTGTAGCACCTCCTGCCCAACTGTGACAATCAAAGATGCCCACAGACACTGCCAATGTTCTCCCGGGGTACAAAGTCATCCCGCCGACAACCACTGGTTTAGGCAATGGAGCAGCAAGGAACTGCTTGCACAAAGTTATTTTCCTCATAAAACTTCAAAACACCTTGTTTAACAGGAAGAATTCTTTAGGGCAAAAACTCTGGCCAAATACATATCAGCACATCTAAGGAGCCTATAACTGAACAATACCAACACAAAAACAAAAACTTCCTTTTTTAAATCTAGAAATGAGATCTCAATGAATCGGGATAGGACTTGAAAACAATTAAGTCAAGCCATTAAAATACTACAAAAAACTCAAAACTTCTGCACAGTAAAAAGACGACTCTCCTACCCTTTGAGACACCACGGAGGGACCTGGAGTATCATGCTAAATGAAACAAGTCAGTTAGAGAAAGGTAAGTATCACATGATCGCACTCATATGTGGAATCTAAGTAACAAAATAAACTGATGTACGGAGTGGATGCAGGGACATGGAAGCATGGAACAGAGGGCGGAATCTCAGTGGGAAGGCAGGGGAGGGTGGGTTGGGTGGGAGGTAATCAACCAAGGACCTTGTATGCATATATGCATGGCCCATGGACACAGATGAGGCCATGCATATATGGGGCAGTGAGGGCCTGGGGAGGGCTGGAGGGGATCAATGGGAGAAAAAAGGAGACATAGGTAATACTTTCAACAATAAATTATTATTTAAAGTAAAATAATAAAAATGAAACTTCTGCCCTGCAAACAATATCATCAAGAACACAATCTGTAGAATGGGGAAAATATTTTCAAATCAGAGACCTATATAAAAAAATTATAAAGAACTCTTACAATTAAAGAACTCTTACAATTAAAGAAAAAAAAAAACAGAAAAATAGGCAAAGGATTTGAAAAGACATTTCCCCAAAGATATACAAATGACCAATATGCACATGAAAAGATGCTCAACATCATTACTTATTAGGGGAATGAAAAGGAAAACCATCTTAGATACCACTTCACACTTAGTAGGATAGCTGTAATTAAAAAGACACACAATAACAAGTGTTAGCAAGGATGTGGAGGAAGTGAAACCCTCCTACATTACAGGTGGGGATGTAAAATGGTATAGCCACGGGAAAGACAGTTTTGATGGTTTCTTAAAATGCTAAATACAGAGTTACCTCATGACCCAGCAATTCCACCCTTAGCTCCAGACCCAAGAAAAACGGAAATTTATGTCTACACAGACACTTGTACAGGAATGTTCACAACAGCATTACTCATAATATCCAAAAAGTAGAAACAACCCAGATGTCCATCAACTGGTAATTGTATAAATAAAATGTAATACAATCATACAGTAGAATATTATCCAGCCAGAAAACAGAATGAAGTACTGATACATGCTACAACGTGGATAAACCTTGAAAACATTATGCTAAATGAAAGAAGGCAGACACAAAAGGACAGGTATTGTGTAATCCCATTTATATAAAATGTCCAGAATAGGCAAATCTATTGGACATAGAAAGTAGCTCAGTTGCTGAGGGATGGAAGATGGTTGGGAAGAAGAGTGGAGAGTGACTACTAATGGAGTGATTTAAATTTTCTAAACTTAGATTGTGGTGGTGGTTACACAACGCTGTGAATAAACTAAAAGCATTTAATTTTACACTCTAGGTAGGTGAATTTTATGGTATGTGAATTATATCTCAACAGATGTTAAAAACAAACTAATACTATAAACATTACAAAAGGTAGGCCTGAGAAGCTCAATCCAACCCTATATAATAAAAACCTAATATGCTAAGTGTCCGGTTGTCCATTCAACCAATCAAAGCATAATATGCTGATGATATGCTAAGGTGACTCAACTGCTCGCTATGACGTGCACTGACCACCAGGGGGCAGACGTTCTGACCAGTAGGTTAGCTTGCTGCTGGGGTCCAGCTGATTGGGACTGAGGGAGACTGGCTGGAGCCCTCCCACGGTCCCTCCCTGGCTGGCCAACCTCCCGTGTCCCTCCCCAGCCCCGATCGTGAACTGGTGGAGTCTCTAGGCCTGGCCTGCGCCCTCTTGCAACCTGGGCTGAGGGCCCCCCCTCCAAGTGCACAAATTTTGTACACCCGGCCTCTAGTAAGGTATAACTCACAGAGGCTGGGATCCTTAGGAGTCACCCATGCATGCTTCCAAAAAGGGCAGCGATAAGGACCTTAAGTGGAAAATATTTGGGTTTCTATAACTTTTCTGAGACACTCAAAATGTCCCCCAACTACCCTCAGAGTTATCACGTTGAAAGCCAGTTATTCAGAGGTACTGTCATCCAAAAGCAGAGGTGGGGAAATAGCAAAGAACAGAAAGAGGGAGATGCCTCCCACAGTTCCCGAGGTCACCGAGAAGCTGAGGCCAGGAATCCACTCCCTTTCACCACAGGTCACCTGCTGTTCACTAGGGAAACTACTTCCCTTCATGGACAGAAGCATTCACACCTGGCCAGTCGGTTGTAAAGAACTATTACATATTAGATACTAAATAACCCACAACTACGAAGTGCTACTTTAATGCTAAATAACCAAGCCCACTAGAAACCATAGTTTCCCAAAGTCTCACTTAAGCTGGGTTCAAATAGTGGCTTATATTCTATCCATCAAGCACCAGGGGGCGGGGGGGGGGGGGGTTCCCTGTTATTTCTCCAAATTTACCAGAGAGGCCTTCTTCTGATGCCCGTTCATGGCAAGTTACTTTTTAACTTACATGTGTTTCCCATTTAAACAATTGCTTGTTACTCTAAACCTGTTAAAACTACTCCCTAGTAAATTTTAGCTAAACCAAAGAAAAGTCTCTACAATTCCAGATATCATCTTCATTATCAAGAATGCTTATAGCTCTGGCTGGTTTGGTTCAGTGGATAGAGCATCGGCCTGCGGACTGAAGGGTCCTAGGCTCGATTCCAGTCAGGGCATGTGCCTGGGTTGCGGGCTCCATCCCCAGTAGGGGGCGTGCAGGAGGTGGCCGATCAATGATTCTCTCTCATCATCGATATTACTCTCTCTCCCTTCTCTCTTCCTCTCTGAAATCAATAAAAAAAATTAAAAAAAAAATTTTTTTTTTAAAAGAATGCTTATAGGAGGGGTGTGAATGTGCGAATTCAATGATCATGGTGATGGAAAGATGGGTAGAGGGCAAAGGGAAGACGGGAAGGGAAGAAGAAAGTAAAGACTACTACAAATTTGGTGCCTATTAATTCCATGTTTTTGGGAAAAGTCCCAAAACCAAATCCTAGAGTCTTGATACCTCTCATGTAAATCATGCTTGAGCCCCACAGATTTATAACAGCCAAGCTATACATGCAAAGACAGAATAGCATCAACAGCGCCACAGTGAGCACGCAGGTGCCGTTTAAGCAAAGGGGAGCTTCCCAAAAGTACAGGTGTTTCCAAGGTGCCTGTACTTTTACAGGGCTGGTTACTAGGGGAGCGAGTGTACTGAGCTGTTTGATATTTTAAGGCAGAACCTAATTGCTGTGGAAAATGCTGGTGCTACCCCTCAACAGTCTCTGGATAGAAGGCTGTTGAGAATAAAAGAAATGGCATTGTGGTTTTGGACTGAAGTACTGGAAGAGAATTTTCTTTTGCAAAAAAAAACAAAAAAACAAAACAAAACAAAAAACACAAAAAACCAGACATACAATGGACATCTTCAGAGGGCACTTTAAAGAAACATTTTATTCATTCAATTTTGATACCAGGTTATTCCTTGTTTGAAAAGTTGGGGGACCTCTGGGTATAAGGTTAAATTGAATCTCTTCATTTTAGTACCTAAAGGAGTGCTATTAATATGAAATCCAATGAGTCCCTCGGTCATAAAAGAGAAATAAAGGAAAAAGATTTCAGAAGACAATTTTAAAATTACAAAGGTGAAATGAAGAGTCAAAAAATATACTTTTATTCTTGCCACCTATCAGTCAAAAAATAAAAACCCTTTATTTTTCTTCTCACGAAAATCTCGTTTCCTACAATTAGTTTTAAAAGTTTTTTTTTGTTGTTTTTTGGGGTTTTTTTTTTAGAAATATAATGAGGGAGGGAAACACCTGATCCAAATTAAGAAATCTGATTTTTGAGGGGCTAAATGGTGAAAACTCAATTGATTCTACCTTAACACTTCCAAGACAGTAGACAAATCCCTGTGCTAAAATCAAAGCAGAAGCATGTTGAAATAACCTATTAGGGAAAGGAAGTCTCTATTAAATGAAAACTTTTCCACCCTAAATATGTTTATAATACACAAAGTCCAGTTGCTGTGGTGATCCACAGCCCAACTTTTTTTTCAGAAACAGTAGCTAAGACCCAGAAAAAGAAATGTCTCCAAATTCAGCTGGCTGCTTAAAAGAAACACCGAATTATAAAATGTATCAAGACTTGTCTTAAATCAAAACATCGTCGTTGTCAAAAAGTAACCAGCTGTCTAACTGTACAGTAGCCTATACTAAGAGAATATTATTAAAAGTATACTGCGCCCTAACCGGTTTGGCTCAGTGGATAGGGCGTCGGCCTGCGAACTGAAGGGTCCCAGGTTCGATTCCGGTCAAGAGCAAGTACCTTGGTTGCGGGCACATCCCCAGTTGGGGGGTGTGCAGGAGGCAGCTGATCGATGTTTCTGACTATCCCTCTCCCTTCCTCTCTGTAAAAAATCAGTAAAATATATTAAAAAATAAAAGTATACTGCTATGTTACAATACAACTGGAAGACAATAGTTCCCTAGGAATGTCATGAATTCCACTTATGTAACTTTAATGCTTAAATAAAATCAGAGGAGAGAGTTGGAGGGAGGGGTTGAATCAAAACTACGTTTTAACGAAAACACCTCTGACAGTCTTAAATGTTGAAGCACCAAGTTTTGCAAGCAGCGTGGAGGGAAGATCTGACCCAATCACCTGAGAGATGGGCTGAACCGTTCTGATGACTACAACTCGAGTCTTTATTTAAATGCCCTAAACTTAAAGTTAGCAATAAGCTGGGAAATCGCCAACTGTGCGCGCATCTTCCCCCAAACAAAACCTCTTCTTTCCTAGCAGAGCCAGTTAACATTCCGCCCCCTAAAAGATGACTCCAATGGATCTTCCTAGGAATTAAGAAGCTACCGGCCTAGCTCCACGTGAAGCGGAAAGTGAAGGGGGAGGAGATCTGCAGGCGCGAGAAGTAGGAAAAGGCATGAAACTCGACACCGGATGAATGCGAGCTCGCGGAGAGGAGGAAGCGGTGACCGTGCGCCGCGGAGAAGATCAAAGTTCGGAGGAAGCGCCAGCTGCACCGGCCCGGGTAGCGCCGAGTTACTGTACTTTCATTTTCCGACTTCCTGTCACTACAGTCGGACGGCCCCGCTCTGCGCCCCCTCCCCCAGCAAAACAAACTAACAAACCACCGCCGTCTGCGCCCGCGGGACCTGCTGGACCAAATCAGGGGGGACGGGCGCTGCGGGTCCACCTGTGCGCGCCGCGGGACAGGGCGGGACCCCGAGGGACAGCGCCGGGGAGGGTCCCAGGGGAGCCCGCCGCCCCGCCCAGCCGCCCCGCGACCCCACTCCAAGCTCCCAGGGCGGCGTCTGCGAGACCCCGACGGGGCGCGCCGCTCACCGAGGACGCGCGCGGGGCTCCCTCTGGGTCTCCGTCTCGAGCTGGACGCTGCTCTCCGCCCGCCTCCTCCTCACGCCGGGACCTCGGGGACGGCGCGGCAGCCACGGCGACCCCCGCGGCGGAGCCGGAGAAGGCGGCGGCGGCCGAGCCCAGCCCGCCGGGTGCCCGCAGCCGCCCGCATCTCCCGCCGCCCCCGTCCCGCCGCGGCTCTGCGCCCCGCCCTGCCGCCCCCGCACGCGGTCGTTGGGCCGCTAAACGCGGGCGCGCGTTCCGCGTTCCTGGCTGCCGCTCTGCCAATTGCCCCTGCCGCCGCCTGTCTTGAACCCCCCCTGCGGCTCGGGGCCCCTCCCGGACGCCGTAGCCGCCGCAGCCGCCGCGTCACTTCTGGGGGCGTGGCCGTGGGAGCCGCTCCTCGGGGGGGGGGGGGGTCCGAGCCGCGCCCGCCCCTGCCGGGTGCGCGGGCCGGATTGCGGGCCGGCGTGTGCTCTTAGAAGGCACCCCTGGCCCCCCTCGCCGCTCTCCGCCCGGCGGTGTGCGAGGCGCAGACCCGATCCCTCCGCACCTACGCCGCCGCCGGGACCTCGGGCCGCCTGCCCGTGTTTCTCCCGCCCGGGGAAGGGGTGGCGCGCCTCTCGCTGCCGAGCCGGGTGCTGCCCGTGCAGCCTTCTCCCCCGCGGCGAGGACGGAGAAGTTGGGGCCACCGCAGCTTTCTCGTCCACGTGCCCGATCCCGGGACACCGCAGACACTTGATAAATCCGCACTGAGGCGCTCTAGCCTGGGGACTGACAAATGGAGCTCGGGTGTCGTGGGGCAGCACCTTCTGGCCTTGGGGTCAGACCTGAGTCCAATCCTGGCTCTACCCCCCACTAACTCGGTGATCTTAGCAACTTTCTTAACCTCCCAAGACAGCTCGTCATCTATAACATGGAGAAAACGCCACCTCTTACGCTTGTAATAATGAAAGGAGATCAGGTGCATTCACTACCCTGCAGAGTCTCTAGCCCATAAGGTTCTCATTAGCTGTAATTCTTAAGGAACCAGGTCACACGTGGTACAAGAGGCTCCTTAAATAATTTAGCAGCAGAAGGGATGCGCAGTCAATTAGCTGAACTGCTGAACAAAACCTCCACGAAATAGATTGCCTGTTCTACTTAACAGGAAACCAAAGACAGGCCAGTGTCTGAGCTACTTGTGCCTACCCACTTAGGAACTGTGTGACCTGCAGTGAGTTGCTTAACCTCTGAACCTTAGTCCCTAAGGTACAATGCAGGTGATGATGAGCATTGCTGAGAACACTAAAAGAGATAAAGGCTATATCAATGTGCTTAGGGTATTACGTGGCACATAGTAGGCACAGGGTAAATAATGATGTCCCTTATTCCTCCCCCACCCCACAGTTGGATTCAGGGTAAAATTCATTGAATTCACTGAGTGAAACATGACCCTACCATTACTTTATATGCTTTTGAAAGAGAATCACTTCTCCCTTTGATTTCCAACCTTCGCCACCATGATACGGAGTAATTCTAATACACGGAGGTATTCCTATAAAAGCAACGCTATCAAAAGATGTCAGATTCTCTAAAATAATTTTACCAAAGGATGTAAGAAATAATGTGTTTTTTAAAGGAACATGGAATATATGAAACAGCCTGCCACTCTTGGCACCTAATATAAAAATTTTTCTTGCAGTAGCTTCCATTTAAAAAACCAAGAGGAAAAATAAGAATTTCTCAGGTCGGCTAAGGTACATCCACTGGAAACATTTGTTTATAGAAAGGTTCCTTTTTAAAGGCCCATACTAAGAACAGTTGGTGGTGGTGGAGTTCTACCCTGCTCTGCCCTGGTGAGCAATGAACATCTGAGTCAGCCTTGGGGTCCAAAGTTGCATCATAACGCCCTTAGACTGAGCTGACAGTATTGTCAATTGCAATGTATTTTAGGAAAAGATCCTGCTTTGGGAGTTCTTCTTCATAGCAAGTCTGTCTGCTATTAAATTCTCTTAAAACAACAACAACAGTATATGTTGACAGAAACTAGAAGAAAAATAGATTTCAGATTAGTGGACTCCGGAGAAAAAAGTTTATTCATGTGCCTGGTTTTCCCACTCAGGATTCTATAAATACAGAATCTCTCTCCATGGCTCCTCACACAGCAGATGGTCCTATTTTTGCAAACTCCATCGTGGTTATATCGGTCAACCAACACAGTTGCGCTTTTTTGTTATCTTGTTGTGTCATTTTCCCAGCAGATAGATGGACTCCTAATCTTAGCCTTAGCTATTGAGGACTATCTCATATCAAATTTGCTTTGAGCGCTTGTTAAATGACCCTGTAATTATTGTATATGCGGGCATTGAATCTTAGAGGAAAATCTACCTTTAAAAATAAAAAGCAGGCCCTAGCTGGTTTGGCTTAGTGGACGAACTTCGGCCTGTGGACCGAAGGGTCCTGGGTTCCATTCTTGTCAAGGGCACGTACCTTGGTTGTAGGCTCCTCCCCGGCCCAGACACTGGTCAGGCCTCATGCAGGAGGCAAGCAATTGATGTGTTTCTCTCACTCCGGTATTTCTCTGTCTTTCCCTCTCTCTTCCACTCTCCCTAAAAATTGATGGAAACATTTCCTCGGGTGAGGATTTTAAAAATAAATAAATAAACCTTAACTTAAAAATTTAAAAATAAAACGCAGGCTCACTGTATATTGAATTTGGCAGCATTTGCTAACCCCACTACGGATTGAGGCCCTGAAATTCACCAAAGATGACCAAGGAAGTGATGCTTAGAAATATCTTCACTAGCCCTAACTGGTTTGGCTCAATGGATAGAGCGTCAGCCTGCGGACTGAAAGGTCCTAGGTTCGATTCCGGTCAAGGGCATGTACCTTGGTTGCGGGCACATCCCCAGTAGGGGGCGTGCAGGAGGCAGTTGATTGATGTTTCTTTCTCATCGATGATTCTAACTCCCTATCACTCTCCCTTCCTCTCTGTAAAAAAAGTCAATAAAATATATTTTTAAAAAATATCTTCAGCCCTAACCAGTTTGGCTCAGTGGATAGATTGTCGGCCTGCAGACTCAAGGGTCCCAGGTTCGATTCAGGTCAAGGGCATGTACCTTGGTTGCGGGCACATCCCCAGTAGGGGGCGTGCAGGAGGCAGCTAATTGATGTTTCTCTCTCATCAATGTTTCTAGCTCTCCCTCTCCCTTCCTCTCTGTAAAAAATCAATAAAATATATTTTTTAAAAAAATATCTTCACCAAGGCTCTTATCTGGGCAAAGACGTCTAATGCCCAATAAAAAGATTTAATCATCAGCAGGCATTCAGGGTCCAGAGAAAGACCCCTGAGCAGGCCCTTGAACAAGGGACTTATGGCCTCTAGGTTATAAGGAAAGCTCGTGGCAATCTTTCAGCCCTGGCTGTAATTCCACAGCACATTGTTTCCCCCGAGAGGACACGACAGGACATGAGTTATTTATTGCCGTTACGTGCCCGGGCATAGCAACTAATACGGTTAATGACCTATCCCAAACATACCTCAGGAATCACTTCATCTAATTTTAATCTTTGGAATCTATACCCAGTCTACTTCCTCCCTCCTCCACTAATATTTCCATTGGTCTTTCACGAATGTACTTTTTCTGGGCTTCTGAAATCGGTATGGAGAATGTACTAGAGAGAGGAGGGTGCTGGTCACTTGATTCCTAGCTGCCCTTTGGAAAAGACGTACCTGGGAAAAGCTCATGACGCCCACCTCCTGCGTAAACTGTACGAGACTCTGGGTAGTTTGACCAACTCCTTGTAGGATACCCACTGCTCTGCATTTTAAGCCGGAAGTTCCGTTCCCTCTCTTGTGCATCTTATGATAACCAGCTGGAAAATGTTTCTTTTTCGATTGCAATTAAGTCATGTTCTCTGGGGAGAACATGATGTTCCTCCCCCACCCCCCGCTCCCAGCACCTATTTTTCACCCTTATTCTACTGCACCCCTTCCTGTGCCCTAGGGATTTTTTACCCCCTCACCTACTAGAAACGTCTGAAGCGGAGAGGCTGGTCTCAGTCATCTCTGCATCCCCTACAGCAGTGGTCGGCAAACTCATTCATCAACAGAGCCAAATATCAACAGTACAACGATTGAAATTTCTTTGGAGAGCCAAATTTTTTAAACTTAAACTTCTTCTAACGCCACTTCTTCAAAATAGACGCGCCCAGGCTGTGGTATTTTGTGAAAGAGCCACACTCAAGGGGCCAAAGAGCTGCATGTGGCTCGCGAGCCGCAGTTTGCCGACCACTGCCCTACAGCATCTTGTGCAGCCCCCAGACCATGGCGATGCCTAAAAATACTGTGTGAAATGAAATCCTCTCAGGCCCACGGACCAGTATCCTGGATAGATTTTCTTTTTTTTTTTTTCTTTTTCTTTTTTTTAATTATTTTTATTGGTTTCAGAGAGGAAGGGAGAGGGATAGAGAGAGATAGAAACATCAATGATGAGAGAGAATCATTGATCGGTTGCCTGCTGCACGCCCCCCACCAGGGATCTAGCCCGCAACCCAGGCATGTGCCCTTGACCGGAATCGCACCTGGGACCCTTCAGTCCACAGGCTGACGCTCTATCCACTGAGCCAACCTGGCTAGGGCCCGGCTAGATTTCCAAGGGGCCACTGGCAGGGTTAAGGCCTGGAGGTAAGAAGGGAAAGGAATGTATAATACTATTCTGTTTACTATATACTATACTGTTTACTAGAGAGGACACTCCAGAAGGTTTTGTTCTTTTTTCTAGGAATTTTCCGTCTCGGACCAGTAAACCTCAGAGACCATCCTCACTATCCACGACTCCCATCAGTGTTAGCGTTCTCTCACATGATCTCTTGATCCCGTTGACATAGACAAAGAATCCAGCAGAGGATCCATCGAGGACAGGGAGGGCGAAGGTGGGCTGATGAGAGAAGGGAGGACCCGGCTCTCACCAGGTTTTGCGGGCCGAGGAGGGCGTGGAGAGGGAGCAGAGATTACCTCCTCCGCGGCGATGGGGACATTTCCTGAGGGTGGAGGCTGAGAGACTGGGTGCTAATTCGGACGTGTAATGCCAGCTCCTCTCTTCCTTCCTGTATTTATCCAGCTGCAAAACAGAATGAGGTTCGCTCGCTCGGGAACTTGGCTCGGGGGTTGTGCAGACAATTCCGAAGTGTGACAGCCACCAGCTTCCCTCCCGCAGGCTCCCGGGACGGACACTAGGCAGTCTGTCTAGGGCCTAGGCTCACCCTGTAAAGGGGGGAATTGTTGGGTCAGTGGGGCTTTTTTTTTTTTTCCTCCCAGCTTCTCCCTGCTGCTCAGAAAATGCAGTCAAAATCAGATCCCAGTGACAGGCATGGGGTTCTCCCACGAGGGACAGGGAACCCCAGCCAAGGCTTCCTGGGCACAGAGCACGCTGGTGAGGTTCTGTTTGGCCCTGTACCCTCGCCAATGTGCGCACCTCTTACCTTCCTTTGCCTCCTCCTCGCCCCTCACCCCTCACCCCAGTCCTCTCTCTCAGCCTTATTTTCCTTTCTTTTTTCTTTTTTTTTAAAGTTGATAGTTTATTAATCCTCTCATGAAAAATCTGCACAACCACCACAGATTAAGTCACGGAAGAATCTTTACTCCTTCTTTTTGCCAGCACCAGCACGGGCCTTGGCAGTGCCCCTGACTTTCTTCCTTCTGTTCTTGTGTTCCTTTCTCTGATTTCCTGAGGTCTTCTTCTTCTCAGATAGGCCAGGCCTTGCAAGTCTGTGTTTGGGTTCATTGTTCTGTGTGTAATCCAAGGAGTCATAAATCATGCCAAAGCCAGTGGTCTTGCCACCTCCAAAGTGGGTTCTGAATCCAAACACAAAGATGGCATCAGGTGTGGTCTTACACAGTTTGGCTAGTTTTTCCCGAATTTCTGTCTTGGGTGCTGTTGCCTTCCCAGGGTGAAGGATGTCTGTGACCGTTTGCTTCAGCTGAAGTGGTCTGTGGGTCATGAACTTCCTGGTCCGGATGGTTACCGTGTCATTCATGATGAAGGTTTATCTTCAAGCAGCCAGGGAGGAAAAAAATCAGCCTTATTTTTCTTCCGTGTCTACCTTTCCTTTCCCTTTTTACCTCCAGGCCTTAACCCTGCCAGTGGCCCCTTGAAAATGTAGCCGGGATACTGGTCCGTGGGCCTGAGAGGATTTCATTTCACACAGTGTTTTTATGCATCGGTATGGTCTGGGGGCTGCACAAGATGCTTTAGGGCAGCCGTGGGCAAACTACGGCCCGCGGGCCGGATCCGGCCCGTTCCGCTGTTCCATCCGGCCCGCGGAGCCGAAAGAGGGGAGGGTTCTCTTGCTCTCCCCTCCACTCCTTCACCAGCAGCAGTGTTAACATGGCAACGTTGGGAAACACGGCCGCAGCTCCTTCTTCTGAGTGGGCATCCGCGGGCATTACAAGGAGCCTCTGGAAGATTGAGAGGTTGTTCCTTCATTCAGTAGAAGGAACAACCTCTCAATCTTCCAGAGGCTCCTTGTAATGCCCGCGGACGCGTCCCCCGACATCACCCTGGGAATGCGTAGACACGTTATCGTGGTGATGTAGGGAGACACGCCCCTGGAGAGCACAGTATCAGAGCATTAGCTAAAAAGGAGACCAACAACACTGTTCCCACTGAAGTTGATGTTTTAAAACAGTCTACATTGCCATCTACATCTACGTCCCGGGCATAATTTGGAAGTTGCACTAAAGAAAATGTTTAATTTACTGTTTACACATTTTGTTCTTTTCTATTTGTTTTTGTTTTAAATTATTTTATTATATTTAAGTTTAATTGGAAAGGCTTTTGTACCTTTCCTTTGTTAGGCAATTTTATTTTGCCTTTGCCATCTTCAATATAAGGTATGTTATTGTGCTATGATTCCTCCATTTTTTGAAGTTTCAAATTATAATAATTAGTGTTTACATTCTTCTTGTTAAAATGTTTGAAATGAATAAAACTATTGAAATTAAAAAAAAAGACCGTACCCTTTTATGTAATGATGTTTACTTTGAATTTATATTAGTTCACACAAACACTCCATCCATGCTTTTGTTCCGGCCCTCCGGTCCAGTTTAAGAACCCATTGTGGCCCTCGAGTCAAAAAGTTTGCCCACCCCTGCTTTAGGGGATGTGGAGATGACTGAGACCAGCCTCTCCGTTTCAGACGTTTCCAGTAGGTGAGGGGTGAAGACCACTCGGGTGCAGGACGGGGTACAGTTAAATAAGGGTGAAAACTAGGTGTGGGGAGCAGGCGGGAGGAACACCATGTTCTCACCAGAGAACATGACCGCACTCCGGGGCCTCTGGGGTTTAGAGAAAGTTGGGGAGGGGGTGAAGGATGCAGTTTGCTTGAATGCCTTCTCCCCTGCTCTGCCCCGCCCGGCCATGTCCCACGTTAGGTCTCAGCTCAGATGGCATTTGCTGGAGGGAGTCCCCCCCAGCCCTACACTGGGAGTGTGACCTCCAGTGTCTTCCGTGGTGTACAGTACCATCCCTATTTGTGGCACCCCCACGTTGGCCTGAAGTGTCTTATTTGTCTCCCCAGCCCTTGGGACGGGGTCCCCAGAGGCCTGTTGGCCTGTGCAGCCCAGCGCCCAGCACTGCCCCAGCCCCCAGCACTGCCCCAGCCCCAGGAGCTGCTCGGTACCTGCGAATGGAACCGTGCGGTCACATTCTGCCGCAAGTGTGCTTCCTGGGCCACAGCTGAGCCTTCTCTCCGGGCCTCACAAGGTGCAGGGGTCTCTTCTCTTCTAAGAGCACTTATCTCCTTCACCCCCATGGCCTAAGCACCTCCCATCGCTTAATACCAGCATCTTGGAGCATTAGGATCTCAACATACGGATTTGGGGGGGACACCAACATTCGGTCCATAGCATGTGATAATGAAATGTGCCAGCTACACAACAGGGCTACAGGCAAGAGAGCCCTCCCCATCCCCATCCCCGCCGCCAACAACAACGTGGGGCCAATCACTCCGGCACCTTCCTCACCGAGTCTCTTTCTGTCTCTGCTGCCCATCTCCCTTCTGCTCACGGGTTCTCCTGAGCTGCCTTAAAACAGTCTCCTAGGTTCCAGGATTTCTGCCACGTTGTCCTAACCCAGTGGTCGGCAAACTGCGGCTCGCGAACCACATGCGGCTCTTTGGCCCCTTGAGTGTGGCTCTTCCACAAAATACCATGGCCTGGGCGAGTCTATTTTGAAGAAGTGGCGTTAGAAGAAGTTTAAGTTTAAAAAATTTGGCTCTCCAAAGAAATTTCAATCGTTGTACTGTTGATATTTGGCTCTGTTGACTAATGACTTTGCCGACCACTGTACTAACCCAACAAGGCGTATCTAACAGAAAAAGAAGAAAAGCGTTGAGCCTCTTTATAGCCTAGATAACATTCTCTTTTGTATCAGAGCCGTTTGTGTCTTTGGGATGGGGACCTAAGTATCTCTAGCCAAATAGAGTGCTTGTACGCCGCAGACCAACACCTCTGGTTGAGGGATGGGTCATACTTCAGCCTCTTCACACCTCTGTGCATGTGGCCACTGGCCATTGTCTGCAGCCTTAGCTCAACGAATCTCAGGGTTAGAAGGTGCTTAATATTCTCTCTTTTTAAAAAAAATGTATTTTATTGATTTTTTACAGAGAAGAAGGGAGAGGGACAGAGAGTCAGAACATGGATAAGAATCATCGATCAGCTGCCTCCTGCACACTCCCCACTGGGTATGTGCCTGCAACCAAGGCACATGCCCCTGACCGGAATCAAACCTGGGACCCTTCAGTCCGCAGGCCGATGCTCTATCCACTGAGCCAAACCGGTCAGGGTTACACCCACCATCTCTTAACGCTTGAATCTCCTCCATGACCCTGCACCAAGCACTTGTCCAGCCCGCGTCCCAGGAGAACTCCCTACCTCGATTTACCCTTTGACTCCATCACTATCTGGGTTCCCGTGCCTCTCTCCGGCCCCCTGCTCTCGGGAAAACACAGAACAACCCATTCCTTCCTCCACAGAACGGCCCTTTAAATAGCTGGAGACTGTTCTCCAGTCCCTGAGGGTGCCAAGCCAAACACATCTCCATTCCTTCCACCCCTTCCCCATGGGATGGGATTTCAAGTGTCTTCACCGTTTGGCCCATTGCCCTGGCTCTAAATCGGATGGACAATTCTGATACCGCAGGGGGCAGAACATGGCTTTCTTTTTCAAGCTATTGACCTAAGGAGAAAATTCCATCATAAGCTTCAAACAAGCAAAAAGCAAAAAAAAAAAAAAAGTTAGCCATAAGGTTTGGAAATAGGCTACGGGTTGCCTCCCTGCTCAACACTCTGCCACCCACGCAACCCACAACGCTTCCCAATGTAACCAGGGAGGCAGACGGCATGCACTAAAAATGTCCTGTTTAAAAACATGCAAGCAGTAGCTAACAGTCTGTATTTCCAGAAATGTTCTGGGAGCTCACTGAAATTAGGGATTGGGCCAGCTCCAGCCATTTACCCCTGCCCCCCCCCCCCCCCCAGATATGTACAGTCTCAGCTTCCCACTGTAACATAGACCACAGTGGTGAGGCCTGCGGGCCCACCCTGCCCCTCCTGTACCACCTCCCATTGTTCTGAATGCCGCCTGTCACCTTCAAGAACCAAACGATGGCCCGGCCAGTGTGGCTCGGTTGGTTGAGCGTTGTCCCATCCAGAAATCACCGGTTCGATTCTGGGTCTGGGCATGTGCCTGGGTTGCAAGCTCGATCCCCAGGAGGGGGCGTGCAGGAGGCAGCCGATCAATGGCTCTCTCTCTCATCCATGTTTCTCTGTCTCTCCATCTCCCTTCCAGTCTCTGAAATGAATAAAAACATTTTTTTAAAAGAACCAAACTGTGCCAACTGTGTGTAGTTTGCTTCTGCACATCTCTGACGTTCTCGGTGAGCAAGGACCTGCGAGAGGGGAGGAACTGTGTCTGTCTCTTCACCCTGTCCCCCTGCCTTTCCCCACCAAAACCTGCTCTTTCAAAAGGCATTTTATCAAGTCATCGCATCCTCTCATGAATCCGTGTCAGGACACCATTTCCCCAGGCTGGTGGAATGTGCCGTGGAAAGAGCCTTCCTTGGGAGATCAACCGAAGGACTTGTATGCACGCATATAAGCACACCAATGGACACAAGACACTGCGGGGGTGGGATGAGGGCATGCGACAGGGGGTAGGGGAGGCTGGGGGAAGGTCAATGGGGGGAAAAAAGGAGATATATGTACTACTATAATACTTTACACAATAAAAAAATTAAAAAATAAAGCAAATCTGAAACCTTCAGAAAAAAAGAAAGAAAGAAAGAGCCTTCCTTGGGCTGCATTTCATCGCCTGCAAACTGAGGGGGATGTTTGAGCTCCAGCTCCGGTCTGTGAGCCGATGATTTATGTGGTGTGGATAACACCTCCCTGTATTAGTCATGACTAATTAGTCATCAGTCAATAGGTAGTTTCCTATCGGTTTCTCTAGATAGAACGGTTCATTATAAGGAATTGGCTCACGCAGTTATGGAGACGAGGCCTGGAAGCCGTGGAGTGGCTCCCGGCTGGGGGCCGACAGGCTCCAGGCTCAGCTGACGTTTCAGTTTGAGTCTGAAGGCAGGAAGACGGTGATGTCCCGATTCAAAGGCAGTCAGGAAGGAGGAATTCTGATTTACCAGAGGCAGGCCAGTTTTTTTAAAATATATTTTTATTGATTTCAGAGAGGAAGGGAGAGGGAGAGGGAGATAGAAACATCAATGATGAGAGAGAATCATTGATCGGCTGCCTCCTGCACGCCCCCCACTGAGGATCGAGCCCACAACCCAGGCATGTGCCCTTGACTGGATTCGAACCCGGGACCTTTCAGTCCGCAGGCTCACGCTCTATCCACTGAGCCACACCAGCTAGGGCCCAGCTTTCTTCTTGTTGTTGTTGTTCTATTCAGACCTTCAACTGATGGAACGAGGCCCACCTACCTTGGCTTTATTCAGTCTACCTATGTAAATGTTGATCTCATCCAAAAACACCCTCAAAGACACTCCCAGAATAATGTTGGAGCAAATATCTGTCCTCCGGGGGCCCAGTGAGTTGACATAAAATGAGCCATCACACTGAGAATCGAGACAGTTGTGTGAAAGGCCTGGCGCTGGTTGTGAACAAGACACTGTGACCAAAGCAGCTCATCGACGTTCTTATCGCTCCCTCTCCCTTTCTCTCTCTCTCAAATCCATTTAAAAAAACAACACACACACATATATATTTTTAAAAAAGGAGAGAAAGGTCAGATAGGAACGTTCTTTGAACACCTGGACTTAAAGACTCTACCTCTTCTCCCTGTCTCTTACCCGTCAGCCTCACAGTTTCCACTCCCACGTCACAACTTTCTTTTTTTGTTACATTGAGAAAAATGTAAAGCTCTAAGGAACACATTACCCATCAAATCCACAGGCATTAAGAAGTTAAATGAAATACTACATTCTGCAGCACACTGAAACAAAAACCACAAGCTCATTAAAAAAATAAAAAACACGCGTGAAATCACTCATCCCTCACACAGTGTCACTAAACTGAACGCAAAGGCCCCAAACAAGTCATACGATAAACCACGTGACCTCCCAAGGCAAACCCGCCTGCACTGCGGCAGCCAGCGGTGCTAGAAGCAGGACTGTTCAGCGGAGGATGTCCATTTGTTCAAAAGGAAGGTGGGTTTCATCTGCCCGTTTCTTTTGTTGGCTCACGAATTCATTTAGTCAAGCAAGCCGATGCATCGAGCACCTATTCTGGTAGGTACAGATCTAGATTTGGGGAACAGCACTCAAGAAGACACAGCTTTTGCTCCAGAACTTGGTGGGGAAACGAGCTGTGAATTCCTGTTGAGGTTTCAGGTCTCATTTTAGCTTCACTCCTCCTAGGAAACCCTCTCTGGTTCCCCACTAGCAGGCCTCACCCCGGACTGGGCCAGGGCCCCTCTATGTACTTCCCTTGCCCCGTGGCCCTCCCCACAGTACCGCCACGTGTTCTGTAATTGCTTCTGTGAATCGCTGCACCTCTCAGCGGTCAGGGACTTGAAAGAGGGTAGAGACTGCTCCTGGTTCCACCCTGCCACAGCCCTGGCACGTGGTGGCTGCTTAATAAATGTTTGTGGAGAGAATTAGAGGAGTGAGTCAAATGAAGTTTTGCCCCATGTGCATGAGTCCCATAGTGGCTGCACGTTACGGGAAGACGGAGGACGTGATTAACATCGAGGAGCCAGAGAAGGAGATGTTGAAGCTGAGAGTCGAAGAATAAATACAACTTCAGTAGGCAGAGAAGAGGCAGAGAGCTTGTCATGACGAGAACACATCACGTGCAAAGGCACAGAGGTCAACAGAGGCAAGTTTGGCTGAGCCGTGGGCAGACGCTCATTGTGGCTGGAGCAGGGCTTGGGGGCTGAGGGAGCAGGAGAGTGGCGGGCCAAGGGGACACAGAGCTGGACGGAGGTTGGTTGCCGTTGCCGCGTGCAGGTGAGTCTCCCAAGGTGAGTCCGCTCGGTGCCTTGGGAAGACCGGGCTGCAGGGTAGGCAGGGACGTAATGGCCAGCCGTGGAGGTGAGCTGGGGATCGATGAGGTTAATGTATCAGTCCCAGACAGAGATGACATGACAGCGGCGGCGAGGGCTAGAAGGAGGCGATCGATGGGAGGGGTGTTTAGGATGCACAATCAATACGCCTCGGTGGGTTTCTTTATGACTAATGCACGAAGACTGGGGAAATGTACGTCCGATCGATGGAGGTGCTCATGGATTCGGAGAGTGCTCGTGGAGTCATAAACGCCGCGAGCTTGTTCTGTGGAAGGAGATAGTCTTTGTCCCATTGTAAAAACATGCTCCGGTAGTGGTTTCTCCCGCCAGCGCCCTCTGCACTGTCCTGTGTTGCTGGCGCTTGTCACACCGCCTCGTCCTGTTAGAAATAACTTTTCACTGGACACAGCTTCTTTCCCAGGGACATCTGGGAGCTCAGAGAGCAAGGACTGACCGCACCTCCACACCCGCTGGTGCCCTTCCCTCTCAGGTATCCAGTCAACGGTAATGGTTGACAATTGATCGGTTGGTGCTTATCAGAAGGGCGCGGCACAGATCAAAAGTCCTCCACATTAAGAAGTCATCCTTTTATGTTGGAACTAGAGGCCCAGTGCACAAAATCTGTGTACTGGTAGGGTCCCTAGCGGCTGCCGGCTGCCAGCCAGGGCCTCCCTCCCTTCCCCCAGCCGGCCCTGCCTCCTGGTCGAACTCCTGGACAACTCCTGGACGAGGGGACAATTTGCATACTACGCTTTTATTATATAGGATGTTAGATTCACAGAAAAGCTGTGGAGACAATGCAGAGGCCTCCTAGATGCCCCTCACCTCCTCCACCTGTTAAACTTGTGATGGTAGAACAAGCAGAGCCAGAGGCAGTGCCCCTGGACCAGTGATGGCATCTTCATAGGCCTGTTTGTCATTGGTGAAAGGGTGCCTCCCTGCCACACACTATTCCCACGTCACTGTAATGAAGTCACTGAGAAAGACCAGCCAGTGGGGTGCCCTCTGTGTCAGGGCGGCCGCCCCCCCCCCCCCCCCCCCCCCCCGCCACAGCCTGCTTCTCGCTGGCTGACCCACACCTGGCTCTCCCTGGAGCCGCTTCCCCCACAACCTGGATCCTTTTGAGCTGCAGTGAGGGAGGGTGTCTTTCGTTGCCACAGCCCCAGGGCTAACATGCAGGTCCAGCATGCAGGAAGGTAAACAGATATTATCTGATGAAAAGGAAGGAGCATTAATGGCTATAAATTGCTAGTTTACTGGGTGGGGGAGCGGCTCCAAACAATGAAGTCATGGAATTCTAGAGTTGTGTCTACTATGTCTATTAACCCCTCACTGTACCCACAGTAGAATGCCATGTCAAAGGTCAAATGC